>NC_089580.1:154530288-154886745 GCF_019320115.1 Miscanthus floridulus | reverse complement strand
AGTGTAGTCATCTCCGTACTCCTCATAGTACTCACGATCCTTGTCCGTCAGGTTCTCCTCCGAGTCTGCAAACAATCATATTATAGTCGCGTTAGCGATGTCTATAGAATAGCACATAGAAGAAATAAATATTCAAAAGAGCCAAATGCACTCAAACATGGGTTCATTGCGTAGAGCTTGATTTTAGATGAATTTTGGTCCTAGTTTTGTATTTTTCTGAGGTCATATGAATTAGTTATGAATTTCCGAAGTTTAAATCATTTCTGAAAATGGAAAAGGCTGAATTAATCCTGGGCTGACACGTGTCACGCTGTGGTTGGTCCACGTGGCTTGCTGACGTCCGCATGACGTTGGCATCATGGTTCTGAGCTAATAGGTGGGGCCCAGCTGACGTTAGCATGACGTCATCAACGTCATCCACACCGATAGGTGGGGCCAGAGACCATTGGGTCACTGACAGGTGGGCCCGATCAAAGTCAACGGCGAGTCAATGGTCAACGGTCTTCGGTCAATGGTCAGGGTCACTGGCGTGTGGGTCCAGGGCTACTAACGTCAGCAGCTGATGTCGTCGTGACGTCAGCATGACGTCACCTCGGCTGTGTTACTACTGACATGTGGGTCCCGCGTGACGTCATTACGACGCTAGCATAACGTCATCGTCTGATGTGGGGGTCTAGCAACACTGTGTCACTAACCTGTGGGGCCAGGTCAATGGTCAACATTGACCAGTCAGTGGTCAATACGGGCCGGGTCCGAACTAGGCCGGTTAGGCTTCGGGTTGGGCTGGTCTAGGCCGGGCCGGGCCGGACACATGGCACGCTGTGACGCTGCCATGTCACGGCCATGGGCTCTTATTGGGCTTCATCCACAGCGCGGCTCACACCATGTGGCTCACGGTGGACCAGCGCTCATGGTCCATGGACTTATGGCAGGGCGCATGGTGGACCAAGTCCACCGTCTCTTCTCCTTGGCTCAGCTCACGTGCACCGAGCTCACGCATGGGTGGCCGGCGAGGGGGTGTTCCCCTGTTTTCTTCCGTGGTGGTGCTCCCATCGATGGTGAGTGCCCGGTGAGCCTCCGTGGCAGTGCTGGTGTTTGATTGGGGAGGGGAAAGCTTCCCCAGGCCACGGCGATCATGATCCTGAGGTCCTCCAGTTCGTTGGCCACGGCGGCCGATGGCTCGGCAGTGCTCGCCGGTGGCAAGGCCGTGCACGCAGGCCCTCCAGTGGCTAGTGTTGGGCAGATGAGGCTTCTACGGCTTCGTGTGGACACGGCAAGGGCGTCTCGAGCTCGAGGCGGGGTTTTGGTTTCCTAGTGGCCGGTGGGGGCTCCAGCGGCCATGGCGACATGGTGACGACGGTGATGCGCATGGTTGATCAAGGGGGCTCCCACGGGGTGGTCATGGCATGGTCGCGGGGTGTGCGTGGGTGCGTGTGTTCCTAGTGGCCGGAGACAAGGCGCTGGCCTACGTGCTCTAGGTGTGGAGTGCCATGGCCGACGGTGAGGTTCGGCGGCAGAGAGAGACCGGAAGGGGGGGCTCACCGTGGGTGGCGTGGAAGAATGGATGGTGGTGTCGTGTCGATTCAAGGCCATGTAGCTCTAGTAGCCGTGCAGTGCCATGCAGAACCGCGTCGGTGATGTAGACGACGGCGTCGCTCTCGGCTCCGGCGGTCTCCTCCCCCACAGCGGCTTCGACATTTCCCCCTCTTCTTCCTCTTCTCCCTCTTGGCTTGGGTGGGCTATGGACGGCCACCAAGGTGGCAGCAGGGCGACGGGACGAGCGCTAGGGCTTTTATAGCCGAGCTCAGCCATGGAGCCCGGCGTTCGGCGGCTGGAGATTGAGGGGAATCGGAGGCGTGCATCCCATCCGACAGCCGTGCGTGGTTGCGTGGGTGTGGCACAAGGGGGGGGGGGCAAGGCCATGCCCCGGACGTGACCCCCTGGCCTACCCTACCATTGCTGTCGGGGTTCTGTTGGAGGAGAGAATCAGCGTGGGCATGGAGAAGAAGCACAGTAGGGCTGACATGCGGGGTCCTGCAGCAGCGGCAGCAAGCGAAGGCGGGGAGCGCGCGGGCATTGCTAGGCCGCAAGCTGGGCCACGCGCGCTGGGGGGCGGCGGCCGCGATGGTGTTGGCTGAGCTGGCTAGCTTGGGCCGAGCGGCTGGCTGCGAGGCCCACTTCTTCTTTTCTTTTTTTCTATTTTCAGTTCTCTTCCATTTGTTTGAATTCAAATTTGGTTTTGGTTTTTGAATTCAAAAATTGGTGCACCAAATTCATTAGAGTTTTAGATATGTGACCCACAACATTCTTATATATATATTAGGAATTTATTTAGCCATTTTGTATAACAAAAGTAAGTGTAACAAATCCTTATTCTTTGATTTGATTTGATGGTTTATTACTTTTAAAGGAGTTGTTAGGCATTACATAAAACAAATGAAGATCCAACTCAAAATTTGAGTTAACAATGTATGCAACCCTTTATTTGTTAGAAATTAAATAACATAATCAGCAAATGTCATGCTATGCTTACGTGATGACTTGGGTTGGGGTTATGCCTAATGCAGCCCTCAGGTTGGCTTTCTATACATGACACTCATCACTACATGGGAGTTCCAAGAAAAATTTTTGTAGTTGGTATTTTTGGTGTATGGATTTTTGGGTTGTTATAGTCCTACCCCCTTAACAGAATCTCATCCTTGAGATTAAAGTGTAACGTACTCTTCAAAGAGGTAAGGATATCATAGCCGGAGGTCTGACTCTTTCTCCCATGTTGCTTCTCTCTCAGTATGATTACTCTATTGGATCTTGCACATAGGAATAGTCTTGCTTCGGGTCTCTTTGGTATCTCTGTCTAGAATTCTGATAGGATGTTCTCTATACTCAAGTGTATCTTGAATGTCAAGTGTATCAGTTGGGACTACTTCATCGGGCACCCTCAAACACTTGCGTAGCTGTGAGACATGAAATACGGGATGTACACCCACCAATTCCTCAGGTAGCTTGAGTTTGTAGGCGAGCTTTCCAATCTTTTTACAAATCTTGTATGGGCCAATAAATCTAGGGGCAAGCTTTCCTTTCACATGGAATCTGACAGTCCCACGTAGCGGGGATACCTTGAGATAGACGAAGTCCCCCACATTAAACTCAAGTTCTCTTCTCCTTTTGTCAGCATAGCTCTTGTATCGACTTTGAGCAATTCTCAAATTCTCTCTTACTTGAGCAACTCCTTCTTCAGCATCTTGAATCTTAGCAGAGTCAAAGAACGATCTTTCTCCTGGTTGGGACCACATCAAAGGTGTCTTACAAGGTCTGCCATACAGAGCTTCAAACGGCAACATCTTGATACTGGCTTGGTAGCTGTTGTTGTAAGAAAATTATGCATAGGGTAAGCATCTCTCCTAATTAGAGCCATAATTCAGTACACTAGCGCGAAGCATGTCTTCTATGATCTAATTTACTCATTCAGTCTGTCCATCTGTCTGTGGATAATAAGCGGTACTGAAATCAAGTTTGGTTCCAATGGACTTGTGTAGGGCTTCCCAAAATCGAGACACAAACTGAGGGCCACGATCAGATACAATACTGGAGGGAGCTCCATGCAGTCTGAGAATATGTTCAATGTATAGATCTGCTAGTTTTTCGGCATTGGTCTTGGTCTTAACTGGTACAAAGTGAGCAACTTTGGTCAAGCGATCAACAATCACCCAGATGGAATCATTGCCTTTCTATGAACGGGGCAATCCAACTATGAAATCCATGGATATGCTCTCCCATTTCCACTTGGGAACGTTAAGAGGCTTTAGCAAACCTGTAGGCCTTTGATGTTCAGCCTTGACCCTATTATAGAAGTCACATCATGCCACATGTCCTGCAATGTCTGTCTTCGTGCCTTTCCACCAAAAGTGTTTCTTCAAATCTTGATACATTTTTGAACCTCCAGGGTGGATACAGTACTTAGAATCGTGAGCTTCTGACGGAATTTCCTCTCATAGAACTGGGTCAGATGGAACACAGATTCTGTTCTTGAATCAGATGGTTCCTTGTTCATCTTCATGGTGGTTGGTCTTATAGCCTAGTTTCATCAGACCACAGAGATATTCGATTTCTTCACAATCTTTCTGAGCTTGACGGATGCGTTCTGTGAGATCATACTATATGCGAAGCTCATTCAACAAGCCGTGCGGTAGTATCTCAAGTTAGAAATCATCAATCTCTTCCTTGAGCTCAGGTGGTATGGATTCATTGATCAAAGTGTGACAGTAGCTCTTGCGACTGAGAGCATCTGCGACTACATTAGCTTTTCTCGGATGATAGTGAATTTCTAGGTCATAGTCCTTGATCAACTCTAGCCAACGGCATTGCCTCATGTTCAAATCTTCTTGAGTGAAAAAGTACTTTAAGCTTTTGTGATCCGTATAGATATCAAACTTGTTGCCTATCAAGTAGTGTCTCCAGATCTTCAGGGCATGCACAACTGCTGCTAACTCAAGATCATGAGTAGGGTAACGGTTCTCGTGTTCTTTCAACTGTTGAGACACGTATGCTATCACTCTTCCATCTTGCATCAATACACAACCAAGTCCTAGACGGGATGCATCACAATAGACTATGAAATTTTTGCTGATATCAGGCAATGCTAGCACAGGAGTTGTGGTAAGCTTCTGTTTCAATTCCTGGAAGCTTTATTCGCACTCGGGCGTCCATTCAAACTCCTTGGTCTTCTTCAGAAGATTGGTCATTGGACGGGCTATCTTGGAGAAGTTTTCGATAAATCAGCGATAATATCCAGCCAATCCCAAGAAACTTCTGACTTCTATCACATTACGGGGTTGATCCCACTCTTTCATAGCTTCAATCTTGGCTGGGTCAACTGCGACACCTTTAGCTGATAGTACATGGCCTAGGAAGGCAACTTCCTATAGCCAAAACTCACATTTGCTGAACTTTGCGTAGAGCTGATGTTGTGCTAATTTCTCGAGCACAGTTCTCATATGATGTTCATGTTCTTCAGCGGTGGGTGAATAGACAAGGATGTCATCAATGAATACCACCACGAACTTATCTAGTTCATCCATGAAAACCTTATTCATCATGTTCATGAAGTATGCGGGCACATTCGTGAGTCCGAAGGATACCACAGTGAACTCAAACTGTCCATACCTCATCACAAAAGCTGTCTTTAGGATGTCACTCTCTTGAATCTTCATCTAATGATAGCTAGATCTGAGATCAATCTTGGAGAAATACTTGGCACCTCAAAGCTGATCAAGTAGATCATCAATTCTTGGCAGGGGATACTTGTTCTTGATGGTGACTGCGTTCAAGTTCTGGTAATCATTGCACATTCTCATTGAGCCATCCTTTTTCTTGACAAACAGAACAGGGGATCCCTAGGGTGAAGCACTGGGTCTAATATATCCCTTTGAGATGAGCTCATCAAGCTGTTTCTTGAGCTTAGCCAGTTCATCAACTGACATGCGATAGAGTCTCTTGGCAATGGGTCCTGTTCCTAGCAATAGATCAATGATGAACTCTACATCACGGTCTAGTGGCATACTCGATAATTCTTTAGGGAATACATCAGGATAGTCTCTGACTACTGGCACATCATGAACTGTCTTCTCCTCTTTTTGTGATTCTAAACTTGCTTTAAGGGCACATAGGATAGAGGTGGACTTTCCAGACTGGGGTTCACATCTAATGACTTGGCCTGATGGGTGGGTCACTTGGACGTATCTAGGTGAACATGATATGATACCTTGGTGAATGATTAACCAATCCATACCTAGGATGACATCTAAGCTAGTGGAAGGTAAAAGGGTTAGGTCGGCTTTAAGGACAAGACCCTCAATGGTAAGACTCACTTCCTTACAGATGTGGGTGCATTTTAGGTCTCCTAATGGTGAACTGGTGATGATAGGCTTTTCATGTGGGGTTACAGGCAGGTCATGCTCTCGTGTAAACTTGAATGATATGTATGAACAAGTTGCTCTAGAGTCAAATAGAACTGATGTAGTGTTGCCATTAACTAAAAACATACCGTACACCACGTCAGGGGCAGCTTGTGCTTCCTTGGTGTCCTGATGGTTGAGACGTCCATGAGTAGCAGATCCCTTGAGCTGAGACTTCTGAGCAGCTGAGTTCTGAGGGCACTCAGCACCTTTGTGACCTGGTTGGCCACAAGCAAAGCAGGTGAAAGGCGTACCGCCTGTAGGGGTTGGCGCAGGTGCCTTCCAGTTTCCAGTGCTTGGTGCAGAGCGGTTTTGTGCTGGGCGTTCATTCACTAAGCGGGGACGGTTGAAACAGTCCTGAGTGTTGCGGTCCTGCGCATAATGGTCCTGGGTGTAACGATCCTGAGCAGGGCGGGAGTATTTGGCGTTGTAGCATCCACTACCCCTACTCAATCCAGGGTTGTCATCCCTGTTGTGGCGAGAGTGCTCCCTAGAGGGTGCATCTCTATGGAACCTCTTGCGATCACGTCCATTGAAGGACTCCTCAGGCTTACGCTTCCTCTCCCTATACTCTTCTCTGGCTTCAGCACGGTCCTTCTCAATCTAGATGCAGCGATCCACCAGAGCACGCAATGTGTTACTTTCAATACCGCCAAACTTCAACTTGATGTGCGGGTTAAGTCCCTTGCGGTAATAGTACAACTTCTCTTTCTCCATGTTCACAACATAGGGAGGCGCATAGCGCAGAAGGTTAGTGAAACAGGTAGTGTACTTAGTCACCCTGTCCTTTCCCATCTTGATGTTGCGGAACTCCTCAGCTTTGGCCTCCATGATACCCTTAGGAATATGGTACTTAGTGAATGCTTCAGCGAACTCATCCCATGAGATGTGGGCAGGGTCCTCATGGGAATCACTAAAACTGTCCCACCAGGCACGTGCTGCACCGTGAGCTGGTGTGTGGCTGCTCCAACACACTCATCATCAGTGAAAGTAGTGAGATCAAGCTTCTTCTCCATCTCCTTGAGCCAGTCATCAGCTACAAGCGGGTCAGGGTCGGTGCCATCATAGGTAGGTGGCCTTAGCTTCAGAAATCCTTCTAGCTTCCTTTGGAAGTCATTCTGCTGACCTCCCTAGCAACAGTTCGCTCCTTCAACAAGAGCTACAAGAAGCTAGGTCTGTTGTGCCATCACTTCTACCAGGTTTGGTGGTGGTGGCGGTGGAATGTTCTCCTCAGGCGGCGAAGTATTCTCCAGGTGGAAGGGTATCCCTCCACGTCCACGGCCATGGCCACAGCCACGGTTGTTGCCACCACGTCCCCCATTTGGTTCAACTAGTTCAGGGGTGGGCTCACGTCCATGGTTCATTAGGCGATTAGATTGGCGGTTCGGCATCTACAACACGGATCATAGAGAATTTAGTGCTTGTGCCAAAAGTGCTTATAATTCAATATGATTACATGATTTTTGACAATTTAAAGAAAAACATTTACACTATCCAACACTCATTACAAAGAAGCAATAAGATCCATAAGATGCAATAAGATCCAAAACATTCATTACATGGGTTTTATTACATAGCATCATCTCCAGTAGCTACACTTAAAGACGTGTGAGAATCATACTACGCATAATGTCTCATAATACATCTCATAAGGGGTACATCATGGGGTACAACTTATGAAAGCTACTAACATGACTCATGACCACGCAGGGTCATTCTACTCTAACTCATATACCATAGCTAGGATACGACTGTTCTCGATGTCGATCTCCTCATCAGACTTATGAAGTTGGGACACGTACTTTAAGGCCTCGGTGAGCTCCTTAGTAGGCTTGGCTCTAGGTAGGGTAGGACAAGTGTCTAGGTTGAGGTGAGTCAGGGCTAACTCAAACTCCTCTACCCTAGGCTTCGTCTTGCTGCGAATCTCCTTGGGTAGCTGATCCCACATACCCTTCATCTCCCTGAGGCGCTTCCTATCGGACTTCTGCTAGGCCTGTCGAGTCCTCTCACACTTGTCCTGTAGGTACTCGTTCTACCTGAGTGCCTCGATCAGGTGACCCTAGTTGTGAATGGCCTTCTTTCTGAACTCTTCTAGATCTTGAGTCATGGTCTTGTTTTGAGACTGGATCTTCAGCATGTCAATCCCCTTGGATCTCTCTCTGTCTCCTCTGCGGTGGAACTCGGCCTTCTTGTCATCCAACTCTCTCTGCAACTCCAAGACCTTACTGTCGAGGTAGCAGTTCCTGTTGCCTAGGTCGGTGGCTTTATCCTGTAAGTCGTCGACCTCGGCTCTATGGATTTCTTCATGGCGGTTGAGCTCGTCCTACAGCTTGGCAACTGTCTCAAGTAGACTAGCTCACTCCTATGCTCTCTGTGAGTCTCGCTCCTGGTACTCCCACCGGAGGGCCTGGTCCTAATGTCTCCTCTGCTCTAGCTAGGTCACGTACCTGTCCTGCTCCAGTAGGTGGATAGCTAAGATGTGAAGGCATCTGTCCTCCTCGGTAAGGATAACTCTGTCAGCTGCGAAACTCTGCTCACTAGGGATAAGGCTGAGGTCGAGGGCCTAGGGAAGTAGACAGAACTCTGTCGTCTTTAGGTGCTCATAGTGGTCCCTCATCACTCTACGAAGTGCCTTGTGCGAGATAGCTCACAGTCCCTCCTCGACGGTGTCCTCTATAGTCAACTCGGTGGAAGCTGGGACAGAAGGTAAGGTAGTGCTAGCTAGGAACTCGACTGAGGTGACAATCGGTCCTTCGATTCCTCCTTCTTGAGCTAGCTTCTCGGTGTAGGTGACCTTGACAAGCTCGTCGGGGACACCTAATGTGATGAGAACTCGGTAGAGGGTCTATGCAAAACCCCTGAGCTCACGTAGGTCAAAGGTAAGCTTGGCGTGGTCCAGAGGTAGCGGTCCTAGAGGCGGCCAATCGACGTTCGTTGCCATCTGCATGTTTCAAGGGAACAGGTGTTAGCAGGTCAATAAATAGATAAGCCTTGCATAAAAGTAAATGTAGGGTCGGTATATAACCAAAAGAAGGGTTGTCCACGTCCTATTCTATCGTCCATTTCTGAGGGTTTTGTCCTATGGTCAAGTATGGCTCTGATACCAACTAAAATAGCCCCAATTTCCGTGAAGGGAAAATCCACAGAGTTGAAGTATAATAAGACCATGGTAGATCATATTACCCAAATTCCAGTCGAATATCACATCCATACAACGATAATATCAGAGTACAAATAGTGCAGAATTATATAAATTATTACATCGCCGCATTGGCGGAATCAAAAGTAGCATTCATTCAGAATAGCTTGATGATAAGATCGCCAAACTCGAGCGTAGGCACGACCCCCTCAACCGTCAAACTCTTTAGAGCTATACTCCTCAGCAGAACCTGTATGCCAAAATTTATCAGTACGATTGGTACTGGCCACTCCCAACCCTATGAGCATTGCTTTGTGGAGATTGGATGCAAGTTGGATATAGTCAAAAGGAACCTATAAGGCTAGGGTTTCCCATGTATTTTAGCATATCAAGTATATAACAGTATAGTCAAGTTTTAACACCATTCCTACACGTATTCCACCCATTCCCATTCTAGAGCTAGGTTTCGATCATGGGATCGATATACCACTATCTCCACACCATAACCATACCATCGCTCAGTCGATAGGCCAACTCCCTCTCGGCACTGTCTCAAGGCCCATAGCCCCTGGCTATGACTGAATACTTACTTACAGGAGGAGAAAAGAAGGACTCATCTCACTATCTAGTTTAAGCGAAACCTAGGAAAGGTCCATAGCCGACAAGTTGGCACATGTATCGATCGATCAACCATACACTCTACAGAGGTTTTACATAACCACAAGATCTGCCTTCCTCACTGACCATCATCAACTGGGTTGATTCTGGCCACTTGCTAGCCTAGGATAATGCCACTCTACCATTCAGCCCTGGTACACCCCAAGTCTAATCTAGGGTGGCTAAAACTGTGAGTCATGAGCTGGGTCCACAAGGTCTCCATGAAGTCTCGGAAGAGTGTGGGGGAAATCCTCCGCGCCCTGTACATCCTTACACTGTCCGCTATCAACCTAGCAGTAGTGACAGTATCCTACCAAGTAGTCCGGCCGTCCCGCACCGTATAGGGCGAGTGGTACGTAAGGCTTCCTAGTGAATCTGAGTACTAGTAAGTCCTTAGGGGTGACCAAGCCAGAATGTCTTCATCAGGGTTTCCATTTATCGTGCCACCACAGCACCTCCATCCCGGGCTCCTCCCATCATATGTTCACACCCAGGACCACCTCATATACCATTTACCCACCACAGGTATCCATTCCAAGGGTGCCCAGGTAGCACCACACGGCATGACTTGCCCTAGGCTCGTCGTATACTCCAACTTAGTCGACACAACCCTCACCCTCCACACACCCAAGTCACACACGCAGCACTCTCCCCGTAGTCCAGAATACACCACGCATTAATGTAGTATAAGCGTAGTAGAAGTATAAGCAAATAAAATATAGCAATAAGCGCCTATCTAACCTAATAGCAGGGTATGCAGGGGTAAGGTTGCGTCAAGGTAAAGGCCATTAAAAAAGCATACTACCATGCAAGTCCTATCATAGTATGATTATAACAGTAAAGTAAAGCAATAGCAGTTCTACATTAGCCATGCGTAATAGGTGCTATGAGATTAGGTGGGATGTGGCACCTTCAGTGTAGTCATCTCCGTACTCCTCATAGTACTCATGATTCTTGTCCATTAGGTTCTCCTCCGAGTCTACAAACGATCGTATTATAGTCGCGTTAGCGACGTCTATAGAATAGCACATAGAAGCAATAAAAATTCAAAAGAGCCAAATGCACTCAAACATGGGTTCATTGCGTAGAGCTTGATTTTAGATGAATTTTGGTCCTAGTTTCGTATTTTTTTGAGGTCATATGAATTAGTTATGAATTTCCAAAGTTTAAATCATTTCTGAAAATGGAAAAGGCTGAATTAATCCTGGGCTGACACGTGTCACGCTGTGGTTGGTCCACGTGGCTTGCTGACGTCCGCATGACGTTGGCATCACGGTTCTGAGCTAATAGGTGGGGCCTAGCTGACATCAACATGACGTCATCAACGTCATCCACACCGACAGGTGGGGCCAGAGACCATTGGGTCACTGACAGGTGGGCCCGGTCAAAGTCAACGGCGAATTAATGGTCAATGGTCTTTGGTCAATGGTCAGGGTCACTGACGTGTGGGTCCAGGGCTGCTGACGTCAGTAGCTGATGTCATCGTGATGTCTGCATGATGTCACCTCGGCTGTGTTACTACTGACATGTGGGTCCCGCGTGATGTCATTACGATGCTAGCATGACGTCATCGTCTGACGTGGGGGTCCAGCAACACTGTGTCGCTGACCTATGGGGCTAGGTCAATGGTCAACATTGACTAGTCAATGGTCAATACGGGCCGGGTCCGAACTGGGCCGGTTGGGCTTCGGGTTGGGCCGGTCTAGGCCGGGCCGGGCCAGACACGTGGCACGCTGTGACGCTGCCACATCATGGCCGTGGGCTCTTATTGGGCTTTGTCCATAGCGCGGCTCACATCGTGTGGCTCACGGTGGACCAGCGCTCATGGTCCATGGACTTACGGCAGAGCGCATGGTGGACCAAGTCCACCGTCTCTTCTCCTTGGCTCGGCTCACGTGCACCGAGCTCATGCATGGGTGGCCGGTGAGGGGGTGTTCCCCTGTTTTCTTCCACGGCGGTGCTCCCATCGGTGGTGAGTGCCCAGTGAGCCTCCGTGGTAGTGCTGGTGTCCGATTGGGGAGGGGGAAAGCTTCCCTGGGCCACGACGATCATGATCCTGAGGTCTAAGTGGTGGTCGAGGTCCTCGAGTTCATTGGCCACGGCAGCCGGTGGCTCGACAGTGCTCGCTGGTGGCGAGGCTGCACACGCAGGCCCTCCAGTGGCTAGTGCTGGGTAGATGAGGCTTCTACGGCTTTGTTTGGACGTGGCGAGGGCGTCCCGAGCTCGAGGTGGGGTTTCGGTTTCCTGGTGGCCGGTGGGGGCTCCAGCGGCCATGGTGACATGGTGACGATGGCGATGCGCACGGTTGATCAAGGGAGCTCCCGCGGGGTGGTCACGGCATGGTCACAGGGTGTGCATGGGTGCATGTGTTCCTAGTGGCCGGAGACAAGGCGCTGGCCTACACGCTCCAGGTGTGAAGCGCCATGGCTGACGGTGAGGTTCAGCGGCAGAGAGAGACCGGAAGGGGGGGGGGCTCACCATGGGTGGCGTGGAAGAATGGATGGTGGTGCCGTGTCGATTTGAGGCCATGTAGCTCTAGTAGCCGTGCAGTGTCGTGCCGAACCGCGTCGGTGATGTAGACGATGGCGTCGCTCTCGCCTCCGGCGGTCTCCTCCCCCACAGCGGCTTCGACGTTTCCCCCTCTTCTTCCTCTTCTCCCTCTTGGCTTGGGTGGGCTGTGGACGGCCACCAAGGTGGCAGCGGGGTGACGGGACGAGCGCTAGGGCTTCGGGGCTAGGGCTTTTATAGCCGAGCTCGGCCATGGAGCCCAGCGTTCGGCGGCTGGAGATTGAGGGGAATCAGAGGCGTGCATCCCATCTGATAGCCATGTGTGGTTGCGTGGGCGCGGCGCAAGGGGGGGGGCAAGGCCATGCCCCGGGCGTGACCCCCTGGCCTGCCCTGCCATTGCTGTCGGGGTTCTATTGGAGGGGAGAATCAGTGTGGGCATGGAGAAGAAGCACAGTAGGGCTGACATGCGGGGTCCTACAGCAGCGGTAGCAAGCGAAGGCGGGGAGCACGCGGGCGTTGCTAGGCCGCAAGCTGGGCCACGCGCGCTGGGGGCGGCGGCCATGATGGTGCTGGCTGGGCTGGCTAGCTTGGGCCGAGCGGCTGGCTGCGAGGCCCACTTCTTCTTTTCTTTTTTTCTATTTTCAGTTCTCTTCCATTTGTTTGAATTCAAATTTGGTTTTGGTTTTTGAATTCAAAAATTGGTGCACCAAATTCATTAGAGTTTTAGATATGTGACCCACAACATTCTTATATATATATTAGGAATTTATTTAGCCATTTTGTATAACAAAAGTAAGTGTAACAAATCCTTATTCTTTGATTTGATTTGATGGTTTATTACTTTTAAAGGAGTTGTTAGGCATTACGTAAAACAAATGAAGATCCAACTCACAATTTGAGTTAACAATGTATGCAACCCTTTATTTGTTAGAAATTAAATAACATAATCAGCAAATGTCATGTTATGCTTACATAATGACTTGGGTTGGGGTTATGCCTAATGCAGCCCTCAGGTTGGCTTTCTATACATGACACTCATCACTACATGGGAGTTCCAAGAAAAATTTTTGTAGTTGGTATTTTTGGTGTATGGATTTTTGGGTTGTTACAGCATCTGCGGCAAAGGGTACATACATCAATTGGATGGCCCTGTGTGTATGTATGCACGGAAGGTAGGCGTGACTAAGACTCTCAACGCGCGTGACGAATATGGCTCACGAGAGGTAGAAACGGGTCGCGTCGGGCAGGAATGGCTCACATAGGGTCAAAAATGGGTCACTGCAGGCGAAAACGGCTCACATCAGGTCGAGAACAGGTAAAGGGAGATGAAACGTCAAGGTCGGGCAAAGCCACTGCTGAAAATGGCTAAGTTAGTTTCTCTGAAACTGACCAGGGACAAAACGAGTAGAAAATGGGCCAAAATGGGCAAGAACAGGTAGCAGGCCCGATCCCACCGGGCGCCCTATGGGCCCTAGGGAACCCACCCACGGGGTTGGCACACGAAAAGTCCGGACTCACATGCGACCCGTTCTCCAAAACCTTACTTTGTGAGCAAAAATGTGGGAAAATTTCATATCATATGGATTTCATGCGGCCTTCCAAAACTGTGTGGTTTTGTGAAGGGAAAACTTCCAGAGTTCTAGAAGGGAGATGCACATCAGGTAGGGGTACGCAATCCCCAAGCCCAAATTACCCGAACTCAGACCCGAAGTACCCGAACCTGAAATACACAATCGTATTTTTGGATAGTAACTATAAAAACCCGAATTTAGTTTGAGTAGTTCTGGTATTGTTTCCTGGTAGCCGAACTACCCGATTTACCAGAAATATCTCAAGTATTTACTCTTCTTTTCCTAATATGGAGACATGAAGTGGTTTCATATAATATAATTTTTTTATTTGGTATTGCCCAATGTAGATCGGCCACGGTAGGCTGGGGTGAGCAAAACTTGACCAACATCAGGATAAAAGCATATATCAAGACACTTCAAGTCCCTATAAAACAATATCTTCAGATAAACTATACACTAATGATAAAAACAATGTGTTTTGATGAAAAGAAACACTCGGCTCAAAAATAAACATCCATGGTGAAAAAGAAACATGCAGAAGGAAAAAGAAACATCCAGAGAGAAACAAAACGTGTTGATGGAAATAAAAAAGAAAACATCCATTAGAAAAGAAACGTCACGCTAGAAAATAAACATCCATGGTGAAAAAGAAACATGCGGAAGGAAAAACAAGAATCCCTCTCTAAAATAAACATCCATGGTGGAAATGAAACATCAATAAGGAAAAGAAATAGGCCGAGGAAAATAAAAAGGAACTCAAGTGTCCTTGTAAAAGTCTTGAAATCCGAGGAAAACTTTTAGTAAAAACTCAAGTCACCTAGTAAAATCCAAGTACCACGGTGGTAAAAACCATCACTTGGATGCCAAGTACCAAGTCTCGTACAAAAAATACCCTAAAAAAAGAACAAACTCTTCTGCATCTAATGCTTGTCCCAAGTAACTCATAGTAGCATATGCAATGCATGCATTCATGCATGTAATCCTAGACTATGTTAACTAAGTAGTGTGAGCTGACTTTTTCAATGACAAGAGAAACACGTTGCAAAACCGCAAATAAGATCACAAGGGATCAAAACTAGATGCGATCGGCCTTTTGGGCAAGATGCAATGGTAATGGAGAGCACAAGAAGATAGATCAATAAAAAATATGACTAGGGTAGAGAGATTCATCTACAAAGTAGAGCCGAAGCAATCGTCCTTAGTGGAGTTGTCAAAAAGTGTGTTGACGCAAAGATCGGTCACACACCAGCTATGGCTAAATTGCTCAGGTCGCCTCAGACTGAATATTGCAGCAAATAACTATAACGCCTTCGCGGTGAAGTGCGTTTAATTTTATAAGCAAATAAGCAAAGGATAACCAATTGACCTTACGTGATGAAGAACAACACAGCAAAGGGTAATCGATCATGCTTGCATGACGAAGAACGGCTAGTTTCCAAGCAAACTAGCAAAGGAACCATCAACGCTCTTGCCAAGGAGGGACCCCATCGGAGCAAGACCATCGACCGATTGCCCTAAGTCGGTTGGCACGCCTAGGGCACCATCATTGATCATCGGATCAAGAGATGAACATCAACATGGGGTTGGAAGAAGGATTAAGGAAAAAGATATTAAATGTAATTGTAACGATTGGATGTTGTGAGTCTCAATTAGTCGTGTACCCCTTATTTCATAGGGAGTAGGGGTGGTCTATTTTTATACCTCTCTATAGAGTTTTTCTTACGTTAGGTCAGAACTAGCATGGGGCCATTCTAAAACTGGCTTGGGCCCCATTTCAGTGTCAACACCTACCGTGTGATCTTTCTAGGTTACCACCACAATAGCTGTCGGGTTCATAAACTCGGGGTCCCTCATGAACCGGCTTTCCAGCAAGAGCTCGACCCAGTAGACAATGTTGCGAACGACGCACAACTCCTAGGTCGGCCCAAAAACCTAACAAATAGGACAGAAAGGACGATCCAATCTCCAACCGAAAGGCCTGACTGAGGAGGAATGACACACGCTTCCGACTCCGGCCCGCCTCTCTGACCGAAAGGCCTCGCTTCTGACTCTGGCCCGCCTCCGGACGGCCTCTCCGAACGAAAGGCCTGGCCAAACACCACTTCTGACTCTGACCCGCTTCTTCGACTAGGAATATGCTGAACCCCTGCTTATAGTTCCTCTCCGCCTAGCGTAATCAGAGCCGACTGGGACCAACTGACCAGGGACGCCCGCTCGGTAAGGACCAAGAAACAGATAGAGAAAGTAAGGCAGGGCATTCAAGTCAACCACAAGACTAAGGACCAACCCTATACACCTATAGGATAGTATCGATAGGACATGTTAGAAGATTGCCCAGCAAACTTCTAGGCATGTTAGAATAGTGTTGTAGGCGCCGATATTTGACCTACAGTGTTGTGGGCGCCCGCAACAACTGCCATGCCGGACAAGCATGGTAAAACCCCTTGCATGCCTTTGGGGATCAACAGTATGGTGGGCACCGATGTCTGCCATACCAGAAGAAGACGACGCAACCTCCCACGTGCATCTGACATTAAACAGTATTGTGGGTGCCTACCATCTTCTTGTACCCATCGGTGTGGCCAACAAGACTTAGTAACATACGTACTCTCTCTCTCTCTCTCTCACTTGTAAGGCCATCCCCTTCATCTATAAAATGGGATGCGCTCTCTCCCAACAGGGAGCTCGATTAGTTTACTAGCACACAACAACAGAACCACTAAGTTCAAACCACAAGCACACACTCAAACACTTAGCACATAGCAAAGCTCCTGTCACTCTCGACCCCTCTGACCAGAGTCCGATCGGACCTCTTGTACCCCTATCTTTCTCCTTCTCGTTTGTAACCCCACTACAAACTTTGAGCACCTAGGCTCAGGAATAAAGTCACTAATCAACTCAAACTGGATGTAGGGCACATTGCCTGAACCAGTATAAACCCTATGTCATTGAGTGCTAAGCCAACTTTGACCACAACATATGGTAAAACTACAAATATTTATGTGTTGGTCACTTTCTGCACCGACAGTTGGTGCCATCCGTGGGGAAGATGTTGTATGTTCAACACCTTTTGGTCATCGAATGACCTACTTTTCCACCACCTTCGCCATAGCGGGCTCAAGCGATACGACTCGCTTTGGCTCACTGGAGTTTCCCATACTCCCACCTGTTGGGATGTGGGTCCCACCCATCTTCGAGCCATCCTAGGCCTTCCTCTTCGGAAGCTTAGACTTTGTCGTCGACTGGCTCGGCGTACTACACCTCCGCGAGGAGGCAACCATCCCGGTGCCCATCGAAGGGGTGCCCTCCATCGGCTCTGGGACACCCAATGACTTCAATGACGAGGCGCCTGCGCTTCATTCCGAGCAAACGCTCTGCTCAAACCTCACCGTGAGTAATGTACATACTGTTATTTACTCACT
The DNA here is from genome assembly GCF_019320115.1 of Miscanthus floridulus. Classification (NCBI taxonomy): domain Eukaryota; kingdom Viridiplantae; phylum Streptophyta; class Magnoliopsida; order Poales; family Poaceae; genus Miscanthus; species Miscanthus floridulus. Next base: position 154,869,494 of record NC_089580.1, on the reverse strand, counting down.
ATTTGCTATCTTCCGCCGATTATCTGGAGGGACCCCATTGTCCCTGCCGTAACCACCATGCAACTAGCTCCCCTACTTCTCAAGGTTACCAAATAAACGTGCATCACGTAAAGCATTAAAAACAACACGTAAGTGATCCATATGTTCATCAAAAGACTTACTGTAAATCAATATATTATCAAAGTAAACTACCACAAAATGACCAATAAAAGCTCTTAAAACCTCATTCATTAAGCGCATGAAAGTGCTAGGTGCATTTGTCAAACCAAAAGGCATAACTAACCACTCATACAACCCGAATTTGGTTTTAAACGTAGTTTTCCATTCATCTCCAAGTTTCATTCTAATCTGGTGGTAGCCACTTCGCAAGTCAATCTCAGTGAAAATTATAGAACCACACAACTCATCAAGCATGTCGTCTAGCCTAGGAATAGGATGACGATATTGAATAGTAATATTATTGATGGCTCTACAATCAACACATATACGCCAAGTTCCGTCTTTCTTAGGAACCAAAAGTACAGGAACGACACAAGGACTAAGGCTTTCACGTACATACCCGTGGTCCAAAAGGTCTTGGACTTGCTGCTGAATTTCCTTAGTCTTCTCGGGATTGGTTCAATAGGCAGCACGGTTGGGCAAGGTTGCTCCCAGAATCAAATCAATTTGATGCTCTATTCCTCTCATAGGTGGCAGCCCCAGGGGTATCTCAGCTGGAAAAATATCCTCCTACTCCTACAAAAGGTTAGTGACAGCAGGAGGCACCAAGCTAACAATATCATCAAGCGAAAACATAACTCGTTTGCATACCAAAGCATAGCAAATATCATCATCAGAAATTTCAGCAAAGTCACATTTTGTTGCAAGCATAACACCACCCTTCAATTTAATCCCTCAGCCTTAGAAATAGATGTAGACTTATCCTTTTTAGGTGGGAAAATAGAATTAGCAACTTGCTGATTTTCAGATTGGACATCATTCAAACTAGTAGCGCGTTCTCTATCAGCTTATACAATTTAAGCAGGGGTCAAAGGTACCAAAGTAATTTTCTTTCTTTTATGCACAAAAGTGTATTTATTACTTCTACCATGGTGTGTAGCATCATTGTCATGTTCCCAAGGACGACCCAATAAGAGTGAACAAGCTTGCATAGGTACCACATCACAATCAACAGAATCAGCATAAGAACCAATAAAAAATGATACTCTACAAGTTTGTGTTACCTTTGCTTTACCTAAATCATTTAGCCACTGAATATGGTATGGACGTGGGTGTGGGCGTGTGGTCAAGCCAAGCTTCTTGACCAAATCAGAACTCACCAAATTATTGCAGCTACCTCCATCAATAATGACACGTGTGCGACGGTCGCTGATGACGAAGAAAATCTAGAATAAGTTATGGCGTTGTAGCTTCTCAGGTTGCTGGACTTGTGAGCTGAGCACCCACTGTACAATGATGCTCCTATAGGCCGACGTGGCCTCGTCACCAAAGACTTTGCCATCCTCCTCATCTACATCTTGGTCTTCATCCTCAATGTTAGAGGTGCTGATGTAACCATCTTCTGTAGCAATATATACCCGCTGACTTGGGTAGTCCTTCTGCACATGGCCAATGCCATGGTAGCAGTGGCACTGAATGCCCAAAGTGCGCCCCATCGATGCAACGAATAAGGAACTCTTGGTAGGCACCTACAAAAATTTTTACCTAAATCTGAAGGTCATGTGGGAGGTGCCTTAGGTGTAGCGGAAACTCCAGAGGCTGTTGGTCGCTTGCTCGCTGGTGGAGGCGCCTAAAAAGTGGTTGGCTTGGTCAGCCCCGAAGATGGTGCCAAGCGTGGCATGTATGTGGTGATGCTAACCTTGCTCTTGCTCTGCAGTTCACGCCCCTGCAATTCCTTTTCTACAAGCATAGCAAACTGAAACAACTGGTTGACAGTGTTAAATTCTTTATAATCAACAATGTCTTGAATCTCACACCTCAAACCCGAATAAAAATGACAAATGGCATCTTTGTTTCCCTCTACAACACTATAGCGCATCAATCCCTTTTGGAGCTCACCATAGTAATCCTGTATAGATTTATCTCCTTGTTCTAAATGTATCAATTTCTTACGCAAGTCTCTATGATAAGAAGGAGGAACAAAGCGATCATGCATAGCTACCTTAAGTTCTTCCCATGTACCAGGTAAAGCATCCTATGCAGCTAGCCCATTCCACCAAATAATTGTAAAATCCTTAAACTCACTAGTAGCTTGACGAACTCTATGATGCTCAGGCACAAGGTGGGCACTAAATTTTTGTTCTACTATCATCTCCCAATCAAGATATCCCTCAGCATCATAATGACCTAAAAAAGATGGTATTGTGAACTTAATCTTAGCATAAGGATCATCGGGTACACGATGATTATTACCTTAATGGTGGTGGACACCACCCATACCTGTCGTGTTGCGGCGAAGACGTCATCGTAATCTTGCTTGTTGGAAGGCTGCTCAATCTATGTTTCTAGCGGCATCACGCACCGTGTCTTCTGGCAAGAGACCATCGGTATTGCTGCTGGAGATGTCATTGTTGTTGACCGCCACCAAGGTTTCCAACTCAGTAACCTTGTCGGTTAGCGTGGAAATTCATTTGTCCAATCTCTCCATGTTGTTGCCAATGTTGAGTTCAATGAGTGCGTCAGTGATGGCCTTCCTAATGGCCCCATTCATTCTTTTTTGGGCATCCTCAACAATAGCTTATAGTTGCTCTTGGCTGACACACTCGTTGAAACCCTTAGGATTGTTATCTCCAGTCTGTTCACCTCCTACCATGGTAAACACAAAAATAGGAACAAACAGTGAAAGTTATCCCTACCAAATGACTATGTGGTTGCAGTGGTGTCACTTTTCACAGCAAGTGGAAGCATCTTACCAGGCTCTTACAAAGTTCTTTCCAACGCAAGCAGTGAGCGGTACAACCGGCGGCTGGTTCGTGATACCTGTGAGGCAGTGGTACCGAGATTGCAAAGCCCTTTTTCTATACTGATCTGAAGAATTTGTGGAGCTTGGAAGGCAAACAAAGAGTAATATGTATATCTGGCACACAAGTCAGTAACAGAAAGTAATGCTAAATTATAGTCCAAAGTACTTGTTCTCGTTGCTGGTCTAAACTATTCCAAGTACCAGGCATGTGACAAAAGTATGGTGGATAGAAAGGTGACAGGTGTGTGAAAAAACAAGTATGGTGGATGGAAACAGCAACACAAAACAAGGAACCAGACAGCACACGCTAACACAGCTCACTTTGATCTTCTCTATATGCTCCTCTAGATATTGTTCCTCTTTTGCCCTTCTCTTTTTTCTATTTTTGGGGCTATCGTTGTTTTTTGAGAAATTTTGACTTTTTATTTTATTTTATTGATATTTTTCCTTTATTTAGGAGCACAAAAGAAGTAACCACAGAAAATATGAGCTCAAATAAGTGTAAGATGTGGCCTGTGGAATTTTCAGAAAACTTGCTCAAAATCGAATAAAACTTTGTGACCACGAAAAGAGGAGCTTGTGACCACTTTTTGACCAATTTAAAATTTTCAAACCCTAGCAACGCAAGGGTTGGATGGATCTGAAATTTTTTTCTCATCGATTTTGATATATGGAACGTCGAAATCGGAGTTCGTATGCAAAAACTAGACCAGTTTTAAGAATTGGCTCTGAATTAGAGGACAAAATAGGAACAATGTGCACAAAACTGGTCACAACAGCAAAGATTTGATGGAAACGATGGGGGAAAACACACGAACTGGACTCTAACATGACCTAATCAGTAACAAGACCTTGACTAGGACACAAACTCAACACGACAGACTCTGAAACTGAAATATCCAAAGGCTATGGCGCGGAAGGTTCTAGGACAGGAAAAACGAGTATGGCACTAGACTATGGGACAAATGCGAAACACTCAAACTAGGGAATAAATGTGAACCTAATGGTATACCTTAGCTCTGATTACCACTTAATGGGAATGGGGATCCTGATCTTCCATTAGGTGGTGGTAACTATCGTTGTAGCGGAGAATGACACACCGATCCAACTTCAGATCGAAAGATCGGACCCTGCAATCTTAGCACCATAGCTCCTCTGGTTATCAACCGAGTCTCGGACCAGGTTGACCTCACCAAGAAGGCTAATCACTGTCTGCGCAATGAAGAACACAAGCAAGAACAAGAAAGAACACAACCAAATTGCAGATGAATGATTAATCTCTCAAAGTTGGGGTCTCACAAACCGATGAACGGTGAAACTGTTCTTGATAGAATAATCTAAGCAAAACCCAAAACCTAATGATGGCGGCAGCGTATGATTATAAAGGTCTTAGGGTCGTTGCCTACCCTGGACACCCCCCTAATGGGCCCAAACACGATACACGGTCCAACGGACCAAAAGACGGTGTCGCAGCACCCTGGCAAATTCTGGACGTTGACTTGTTTCAATGATTTCTATTGATTCCAAAGAGGTTTTGACGTGAGACCACTTGGATTGGCTTCCTTATCAAATAAGCTTTTCATCTGTATGTGGATCGTTGAAAACAGAGTCCAGATGCGTCCTGGGTGACCAGTTTAAGGCAGACTGGTCCTAGAGGCCGAGGCAAACTCGAAATCATATTGGACCGGGCCTCCGGTTCCTATTGGACGTCCTTGCTGGTCATCTTTGCCTCCACCACATCCTCTAAGTCCTTTATGACCCTCTCCAATATTCCTAAGCAAGATAACATCATTAGGTAGTAGTCTATTCTCAAAAGTATAAAATGGATCGCTTAAGAACGAGCTCACCTCTAAATTGAGTTGGCGCATTCGAGCCCGAGTTATTGGACCTTGCATGACGGTTGGAGGATCAGTGGCTACATCCAAAGGAGTGATGTCCTCATCACTAACTGCCTCAGCTGCGTGGGCTACACCGATGCTAGGATCTGTGAACTCCGTCTTGCCCGATCCCTAAACTAACTGCCTTGGCTATGCGGGCTACACCGACGCCAGGATCCACAAGCTCCGTCTCGCTCGATCCCTAAACTAACTGCCTTAGCTATGCAGGCTGCACCGCTGTTAGGATCCATGAGCTCTATCTTGCTTGATCACTAAACTAACTGCCTTGGCTGCGCGGGCTGCACCGATGCTAGGATCTACGAGCTCTGTCTCGTCCGATCCCTAAACTAACTGCCTCGGCTACGTGGGATGCACCTATGCTAGGATCCACGAGCTCCGTCTCGCCCGATCCCTAAACTAACTGCCTCGGTTACGCAGGCTACACCGACGCCAGGATCCACGAGCTCCATCTCGCTCGATCCCTAAACTAACTGTTTTGGCTGCACGGGCTGCACCGACACCAGGATCTACAAGCTCCGTCTCACCCAATCCCTAAACTAACTACCTTGGCTACGCGGGCTACACCAACGCTAGGATCCGCGAGCTCTGTCTCGCCTGATGCCAAAACTAACTGCCTCGGCTGCACGGGTTGCACCGACGCCAGGATCCATGAGCTCCATCTTGCCCGATCCCTAAACTAACTGCCTCGGTTGCGCGGGCTGCACTGATGCTAGGATCCACGAGCTCCATCTTGTCTGATCCCTAAAAACTACCCGCTAACAAAACCCCCCAGGCAATTCTACCCAAATCGCCTGGGGGCTTGGGGGCTACACCCACGGGTGCGCTCATGTGTACTAGTTGACGAAACAAAAATTCCTCCGCTGACAACACGAAACCCCCCAGATGATTCTACCAGAATCGCCCGGGGGCTCGGGGGCTACACCCGCGGGTGTGCTCGCGTGCACCCACCGTCAAGACAAAAAAACCCCAGACGATTCTATCTGAATCGCCTAGGGGCTCAGGGGCTCCTATCGGATTCATAAACCTTGGGTCCCTCATGAACCGGCTTCCCAGCAAGAGCTCGGCCCAGCAGACAACATTGCGAACGACACACAACTCCTGGGCTAGCCCAAAAACCTAACAAACATGATAGAAAGGACGATCCAATCTCCAACCGAAAGGCCTCACTGAGGAGGAATGGCACCCTCAACCTCCCATGTGCATCTGACGTTAAACAATATTGTGGGTGCCTACCATCATCTTGTACCACCGGCATGGGCAACAAGACTTAGTAACATGCGTACTCTCTCTCTCTCACTTGTAAGACCATCCCCTTCATCTATAAAAGGGGATGCGCTCTCTCCCAACAGGGAGATCGATCAGTTTACTAGCACACAGCAATAGAACCACCAGGTTCAAACCACAAGCACACGCTTGAACACTTAGCACATAGCAGAGCTCCAGTCATTCTCGGCCCCTCTGACCAGAGTCTGACCGGACCTCTTGTACCCCCCATCTTTCTTCTTCTCGTTTGTAACCCCACTGCAAACTTCAAGCACCTGGGCTCAGGAATAAAGTCACTGTCCGACTCGAACTAGACGTAGGGCATGTTGCATGAACCAGTATAAACCTTGTGTCATTGAGTCCTAGGCCGTCTCCGATCACAACGTACGGCAAAACTACAAATATTTACGTGTTGGTCACTTTCTGCACCGACAATAGCGCTCTTCCAAAGCAAGCGCTCATATTAAGTCCGTCTCGATTAAACACTCGGGCTACTGGCCACGGAGTCCATGTGTCATCTCGTTTTTGGTGTTGGACCAGTGGGACTTGCGATACTTTGATGTTGTGCGATTTGCCCATTCTCATGCTTGTTCCTCGGTAATATGCACGTTTGGAAGGTGATGAATGAATATGGAAGTTGGTTTGCTTGTGGACATTAGTTCCCTTCGGAACATGTTCATCGAATCGAAAACCAGCACTATATATGTACTATCCATCTTTCCTGTTGTCCTACCAGCATGGATAGTCCATCCGGCTCCCGTACCAACTCCCGCTATGGTGGCCACTAGCTATGGCCTACCCATCTTTCCTACTATCCGGACCCCCACATCCATTCTAGCTATAGCCAGCAGCTACAGCCGTGTCATCGTTCCTCCATCGACTTCGGCTCCTGTAGCCACTCCCGCTACAGCCTCTAGCAGTAAGCTCATGTCTACTATCACAGGTTTGGCGACTTGCTTATTCCAAGACATTTTGACAAGCCACTGTGATCCCCCTCGATATCTCCATAGCTAGGCCTGGGGTTAGCTCGCTTCCTCTTCCTATCTCCATAATCGTTGGTAGGTCGATCCTTCTCACTCGGTCAACCTGTCGGTAGCCTTGGAGATGGGAAGAGGGAGCAAGCCACCCCTAGGCCCGACTGTGGATATAGTGAGTGGGATCGAGGCAGCTCGTCATAATGCCTTGGAATAGGCAAGCCGTTGAACCTGTGGTAGGAGACATGAGCTTACGACTGGAGACTATAGCGAGAGTGGGTACAGGAGCCAAAGTTGATGGCGGGACGATGACGTGACCATAGCTGCCGCTGTAGCTAGAATGGATGCGGGAGCCGGGACAACAGGAAAGATGGATAGGCCATAGCTGGCAGCCGTAGCAGGAGTGGGTACAGGAGCCAAACTGACTGTCCATATCTCTAGGACAATAGTAAAGATGGGTAGTACATATATAGTGTTGTTTTTTTTATTCGATGAACATGTTCCGAAAGGAACCCACGTCCATAAGCAAATTGTGTTCCAATTTCCATATTCATTCATTACCTTTAGAACATGCATAGTACTACTAAGGAGCAAGCATGGGAATGGGCAAATGGCACAGGATCAGAGCATCGCAAGTCCCACTAGTCCAGCACCGAAAATGGGACGACGCATGGACTTAGTGGTCGGCGGCTTGAACAATTAATCGAGACAGACTTAATATGAGTGCTTGCTTTGGAAAGGCGCTGTTAGGGCGATAACCTAGACAGATCCTACGGTAGGTATTGACACTCAAATTGGGCCCACGCCAGTTTTAGAATTGGCCTAGTTTTGGCCTAATCTAAGAGACTCTATAAAGCGATATAAAAATAGACCCTACTCCCTGTGACATAAGGGGTACACGGCCAATTGAGACATACAACATCCAGTGGTCAGCCTGGGCACTTTTTACCCGCAAACCACAAATCGAACCGAACCGAACCGCACCGAACCGAAATATCGGTTTGTTCGGTTTTTTTCTGTCGGTTCGGTTTATGGTTTTTGCACTGTTCGGTGTTCGGCTTCGGCTTCGGTTTTCTACTCAAACCGAACCGAGGAACCGAACAAACCAAAGTGCATGCTGCAGACCAAAAAACTAGAAACACCTCCGTCGAGTCGTCGACCGTCGCCTCACGCGGTCACGCCCTCAGTCCCTCACGGCCCATAGTTTGATGGCCCATCAAGACATAAAGGAAACCCCCATCCAGCCATCCTGCAGCTCAGCGCGCAGAGAGGCAGCGCCACAGCTGCTCATCCCGCTCTCTCGAACGCTCGCCATTCCCTTCCCTAACCCTAAATCATCGAGTGGCGGCCGGCGGGTGACTGGAGCAGGTCACGGTGAGCCGGCGAGGAGAAGGGAGGCAGGAGGCAGAAGGCTGAGAGCGCAGTCGTAGCCTCGCAGGGACCAGGGAGGAGGCATGGTAGGCGGCCAGGCGCCTGGCAACACCCTTGTGAAGTTCTTCGACCAAGACAACGGCGGCGCAGATGGAGCAGTCCTCCAATGTAAGTTTAGATCGAGCTTCAATTCTTCTTCCGGTCTTCTCCTCTTCTCCTTGCTGTTGTTAATTCCTGATTTGAAACATTTCGTTTCTAGATGGGGGACACAGATGAAACTATTGCTTGTGAGATTAATCAGACTCAAACTCAAGAAACTGAAGCTGGAGCATCAACGACTGGAGTGGTAGATGCAAGCAAGGAGCAGCAGGAGAGCAAGGATGGAGAGAAAGCGGATGAAGAATCCAGGAAAAGGAAACCCATGGCTCTAAGATCTGATGTATGGGATAGTTTCAGCAAGGTCAAACTTGATAATGGGGAAGAGAGAGCCAAGTGCAAGTGGTGTCAAAAGCTGTTTCATTGTGGCTCAAGAACAAATGGTATGTCATCCTTGAAAGCTCATCTGAAGATTTGCAAAAAGAATCCAAACAAACCAGTAGTTGGTAGTCAAGCAACTTTGCAACTGACACCATGTGCTAGCACTAGTAGTATGGGTATTGTAACCACTTGGAAATTTGATCCTGATAAACTTAGAAGGATTTTTGTTGAGATGATCATTGAAGATGAACAACCATTTATGTTATCTGAACGTTCTGGTCTTAGGAAATTAATGGCAGAAGCATGTCCATGGTTTATTCTGCCATCTAGAAGAACAATCACTAGAGCTTGTGTTAAAGTATATGAAGATGAGAAAGAAAAGCTTAAGAAATTTTTTAAGGAAAATTGTGAAAGAGTTTGCCTCACAACTGACACATGGACTACAAAGAATAGCCAAAACTACATGTGTGTTACAGCCCATTTTATTGACAATGACTGGAACCTAAGGAAGAAAATTATTGGTTTTTTCTTAGTTAAGGGCCATAGAGGGGAGGACATTGGGAAATCATTAGAGAATTGTTTGGCTGAGTGGGGCATTGACAAGGTTTTCACAATAACAGTAGACAATGCTAGTGCAAATAATAACGCAATTAAGTATGTGAGGCAGATCTTGAATGAGTCAAAAGGTTGTTTTGCTGAAGGAGAGTACCTGCATATGCGATGTGCTGCTCACATTATCAACCTAATAGTAGGTGATGGGTTGAAGGAAATTGATATATCAATTCAGCGTGTCCGTGCTGCTGTTAAGTTTATCAGGTGTGGAACATCTAGGTTGGTAAAATTTAAGAAATGTGCTAAGTTAGCCAAGGTACAGAGCAAAGCATTTCTTAACTTAGATATTTGCACTAGATGGAACTCAACCTACCTTATGTTAAATGCTGCACAGAAGTACCAAAAGGCATTTGAAAGATATAGTGATGAAGACCCATACTACAAATTAGAATTAGAAGGAGAGAATGGTCCAGGGGTACCAACAAAAATAGATTGGGATAAGGCTAGGAAGATGGCTGAGTTTCTTGAACACTTTTATGACCTCACTCTCCGTGTTTCTGTACAAAGTCGTCCAACATCTCACACTTATTTTCATGAGATTGCTGATGTATTACTTCTGCTGAGAGAATGGTGTCATAGTGAAGACAGCCTGTGTAAGGAAATGGGTATGAGAATGTTAGTGAAGTACTACAAGTACTGGGGAGATAAGTATGGTGAGAGGTTGGGAGACAGAGAGAAGAGAGGAGAGAAAGATAAGGGGGATTAGCTGCTCAACTTCATTGTTTTCTTCTGTGTTGCTATTGATCCTAGATACAAACTTTCAAAATGCATTAGAATGGGAATTAAGGTAATGTTTGGGGATACAATAGGAGAAAAGCTATGGGATACAGTGAACACTTATTTTCGTGCTTTGTTTGAAGAGTACAAGGAAATGTATGCCCCAAAAGATACGGCACCACAACCTACTGAATCTGAATCAGCTGAAACCAGCACAAGAGTAAGTAGGTGGATGTCAGTAATTACTGAGCAGATTAACAGTGAGGGTGGAACTGTCAAATCTGAGGTAGACAAGTATCTATTAGAAGATAATGAGCCGGACACAAAAGGATTTGACATTCTAAAGTGGTGGAAGGCTAATTCAACAAGATTCCCAATATTATCTAGAATGGCCCGTGATCTGTTGGCGATTCCTATCACCTCAGTTGCCTCTGAGTCAGCCTTCAGTGCTGGTGGCCGAACTCTTGATGACTTTAGGACCTCACTAACCCCAAAAATAGTTGAGCGCCTCGTTTGTGCAAATGATTGGCTTCGTGGAGGAAACTATGTTAGTGTTGAAGAGGACAGCGAACAAATGTTTTTGCTTGAGGAAGGTAACATATTAAATTATTAGTTGCTTCTAATGTGCTTCATGATTCATACACTATACTAACTTAGATCATCTATTCTTTATTTATTTTAGAACTTGGTGGCCTGTCCATTTCTAAGGAAGCAACTACAGCTACTGAGTCCTGATCACCTGGTAAAAGGTAAATTTATATTGCAGGTTTTGTACATAAGTACATTCATCTGTTTAATATTTCTTGGACTACTGAGATTCACATTCACTAACTGAGATCACTTGATGGCTGCAGGACTGTGGACTACTGATGCTCCAGTCATATGATGCTTGTAGTACTTCAAATGTGATTCTGTCCAGTACTTGTCTCCCCACTTGGTGTCTGTGTATGGAATGGATCCTGGCATATGATGCTGCTGCTGGCCTGCGGCTACTTCTCTATTTGAATAATAAAGAACTCTTGAATCTATGTAATTCTATTCTGTACTGTTGTCTTGAGGCTTGTAAGCTTGTTGATTTGTTGAATTTATGTAAGCTTGTTGATTTGTTGAATTCATACACTGTACTAATATATCACTTGAGGCTTGTAAGCTTGTTTTCTAGAGTGCTTGAATTTATGTAAGCTTGTAAGCTTGTTTTCTGGAGTTTCGGTTATTTCGGTTAAACCGAAAACCGAATAGAAAAAATCGAAACCGAATTCTGCGGTTTCCTGTTTTCTGGAGAACCGATCGGGGGCTGAAGTCTGAAAACCGAAGTTTTAAATAACCGAATTAACCGAACCGAATTGTCGGTTAAAACCGAATGCCCAGACTGATCCAGTGGTTACAATTACATTTAATATCTTTTTCCTTAATCCTTCTTCTAAACCCATGTTGATGTTCATCTCTTATCCAATGATCAAGGGTGGCGCCATAGGCTTACCAGCCAACTTAAGGCAACCCGTCAATGGCCTTGTCCCGATGGGGTCCCTCCTGGGTGAGAGCTTTGATGGTTCCTTTGCTAGTTTTGATCGGAAAATAGCCGTTCTTCATCATGCAAGTACGATTGGTTATCCTTTGCTGGTTTGCTCAGAAACTAGTTGTTCTTCATCATATAAGCGTGATTGGTTATCCTTTGCTGATTTGCTTATAAACCTGGTTGCTCTTCACCGCAACAGCGTTATAGTTATCTACGGCATTCTTCAGTCCGTGGTGACCCGAATAATTTAGGCTTAGCTGGTGTGTGACCGATCTTTACTTCAACACACTTTTTGGCAACTCCACCGTGCTTCGGCTCTACTTTGTAGACGAATCTCTCTACCCTATCCATGTTCTTGATTGGTCTATCTTCTTGTGCTCGCTATTACTGTTGCATCTTGCCCAAAGGCTGATCGCACCTGGTTTTGATCCCTTGTGATCTTGCTTGTGGGTTTTTAATTTTCCTCAGACTGTTTCTTTTCCTAACCTGACGTTTCATTTTCACCATGGATGTTTATTTTCGAGAGGGATGCTTCTTTTTCCGTCTGCATGTTTCTTTTCAACATGGATGTTTATTTTCCAGCGGGATGTTTCTTTTTATTTCCCTCGGCATGTGTTCTTTTCCTCGCTGGATGATTCTTTTCCCTTCTGCATGCTTTTTTTCACAATGGAGGTTTATTTTTGAGCTGGGTGTTTCTTTTCATCAGAACACATATTATTTTTATCATTAGTGTAGAATTATCAGAAGATATTGTTTTACACGGACTTGAAGTGTCTTGATAAATGCTTTTATCCCGTTGTTGGACAACTTTCGTTCACCTCGTGGCCTCTCTGGCCGGCCAACAGCCTACCGTGCCTAGCTTTGGAAGGCTGCTGCTGGCTGGCAGCTGCCGTGGCTGGCCAGCATACGCCATGACCAGCTATGGCTTGCTACCGCCCGCCGGACACCTTGCACGAGTGGCTGCATGCTTTTGGCCCATTGTTGGATATGTTCGGTTGCTCCCACCCTCTGTGGACCTTCAGTTGTCGTCCCCGCAAGCAGACTCGTTGTGCCTAGCATGTAGGGACGCTTTGGAGGTTTTAACTATAGGGACGCTTTGGAGGTTTTAACTGTTGTGGATGTGCTGGCGCATAAGTTGTCTTGAACCTGTGACTACTTGGAGGACCCCCGCCAATGTGCGATCGGCTCCCAGCGCTTGTGCCCCTTCATTCATGCAGACACTTTTTTTTTCTGCTGCAGTGATTAGTGCTTGCGTGCTACTACCTGTCCCATGGGAAGCTAAACGGAGGCGAGCATTGCAATCGCCTCCGATCAAAGGTCACCGTTAATAGTGACCAACGGAGGTGGTTGCTTTGCCCACCTCCGTAAATCAAACAGGAAAAAGAAAAACCCGTGGGCAGACCCGCCGAGACCATCCACAGGCCGCCGTCGCCGTAGTCGCTCGCCGGAACCTGGACCGCGCGCACCGCCGGGCTCCGGCCTCCCGCTGTCGGGATCTGGCCTCCCGCCTCTGGATCGAGCTGCCGCGGCCAGATCTGGGGAGCCGCCGCTAGGACCGGATCTAGGGAGCTGCCGGGCCGAGGGAGGAGGCCCCGTCCGCCGTGCCCCTCGCTCACCCGCCTAGGAGGGGCCCCGCGCACGCGGCGGCCGCTAGGAGGGGCGGATCGAGCAGCCCACCGCCGGATCTGGGGAGTCGCCACCGGGACCAGATTTAGGGAGCCACCGGGTCGGGGGAGGAGGCCCCGTCCGCCACGCCCTCGCTAGCCCACCTGGAAGGGCCCCGCGCACGCGGCCGCTGCCGGGAGGGCCGGATTGAGCTGCCGCACAACCGCGCTGCCGGAGGGAGGAGAGGGAGTGGAGAGGGAGGGGCGCTACGCTATGAGGGAGAGGAGTGGGAGGTGAGGGCGCTGTGAGGGAGAGGGGCGCCACACTCATGTCGGAAGGGAAGGGGCGTGCTGTGCTCGTGTCGACCGAGAGGGGAGGGGCGCCGCGCTCGGTTGGGTCAGGATGGGAGGAGGGACACTGGGAGGGAAGGGGCGATGTGAGGCTTGGGTTAATAAGTGCTGCTTATATATGAGCCCGATAGAAAGGTAGAGATGGGCTTTTTCTGGGCTTGGAGCTGGGCACTATTTTTGGAGGTGGGCCTTATAGAGTGCCCCCTCTGAAAATAGATTTACAGAGGCGGGCTCCTTAAGATGACCGCCTCCGAAAATAAATTATTTTTGGAGGTGTTTGTCTTAAAATGCCCGCCTCCGTAAATTGATTTAGGAAGCGGTCATGCAGTCATTTTTTGACAGCCTCCGTAAATCGATTTTAAGAGGCGGCCAAAAGTGACGGCCTTCGTAAATCAAAATGCCCACCTCCGTTAATCGTTTGGCATTTTCCTAGGCGGTTGGATTTTGTGACCTCCTCTGTTAATTGAAGCACAGTGCCACGCAAAATTAATCTTGTAGTAGGGGTTGCATTTGTGACACGTTGCCTTGATCCAGCGCACTCCCAAACAAGCCATCGCTTTTGATACATTGGCATGGGGTTACATCATAGGATTCGAGTTCTATTGTGTTGGTCTTTGGGATCGGAGCGGTGAAACAACTGCGAAAGCATTTGCGATGGATGTTTTCTTAATCGGGCTTGAAGACGATCAGATATCGTCCTAGTCTCAACCATAAACGATGCCGACCATGGATCAGCGGATGTTGCATAAAGGACTCCGTTGCCACCTTAAGATAAATCAAAATCTTTATGTTTCGGGAGGAGTATGGTCGCAGGGCAGAAACTTAAAGGAATTGATGGAAGGGTAATCTGACTCAACACCGGACACCACCAGGCGTGGAGCCTGCGGCTTAATCTGACTCAACACGGGAAAACTCGCTCTCATGGAATAACTCACTCTTTATTTTTAGTAGATAAAAAATAACCTATTACTACAGTATCCACATGTGCCGAAGTCAGAGCAGGCCCGAGATCTCTACCATACAAAATGTAAAATGCAACTGGTGATATGATGTGAACGGGAAGCAGGAGGAGCTGGGACCGAGGGAGTAGCGGCTAAGTGTCGGAATAATAACTATCGCTTTTGGCAACGGTGATCGATGCCAGGGAAATCGTTAGTTCTGAAACGACATCGACCGGCACCACGAGCGATCCGCGCTAGCTGTCGGCGGTTGAATACTCTCTGCTTGGCCTCGTGTGCCGCGTGCGTGGTGGAGCCGTGTGGAACGCAGCTACGAGCTGGTGGCGAGCTGCGTCGTCGCTCTATGTGTACAAGCTGCACTGCAAGTCGGATGGTAACGGAAGAACAGCGATGATCTTAATTGATAGTGAACCTTGGCGGTTTACGCCCATCCTAGTTTGATGACCCCGTAGTTGTCCTCTCTTTTTCATTCTCCGTTTTCAACAAGGGCACGATCAATGTTAATTGTCAGGGCCGGCTCGGTGCGGTGGTGCATGGGCAAAGCACTGCAGCTAGCTCAGGTTCACTATCTTCTAGACGTACTCGTACCGGTATTCAATAATGATTTTCCAAGTTTGTTTGCATAGCCATGGTTTTTTTATATTTTTATAATAAAGTTTAAAGAATCTTTTGGTTGACATGTCGTCAGCTCGGAAAGCTAGCTAGCCGATATCTTCCGCTCAGATCGCTGGATCTAACACAACCGTGAGGGAACTAGTTACTAATCATCCGATAAGTATGTTCTAGCGCACGACGATGGATGAGCGTCGCAATCCTACCATTGAAGTGGTCAAGTGGAGACAGCAGCCTGCTGCCTGTAGTGTAGCCACCATTTTCTGCTCTCGCACTGCCATTTGTCGTATCTGTGGCGATCGATCGGATGATTCGTTATTCCACGGCCGGGTGCAGGCCTCCCCGATCCCGTGTCGTCGCTTCGTCGGTAAGCCTCACCAAACCCCTGCGACGGGGACGTGCACGTTCATGTCCGGGACCGTCCCACCCGTCCGTCGCTCTCCTTGCACCTACTCACGCGACCCGCGGAAGCTAGCGTCGCTCCGTCGTCACTACTATGGTCACGGCAATTTGTTCAATTGCTATTTGTCTAAATCGTTCCGCTGACAGAATTTTGGCTGAAATTGACTAAAAAATACTGTTGCGGCTGAAAAAAGAAGTTGAACAAGCTGAATATGGGGTAAGCCGAACGGGGCCAGTGATAAATAGAACAAAATGAGTGATTTAGATGTGATTATTATTCAGCGCGAGGAAAAATAGGGCATCCAAAAAACTCATAACAAAGCTTAACTCTCAGACCATTAGCTATTACTCCTTGCTTAGCCAATTAGTTAGTCTTTTCTGTTCCAACTATCTCTTTCAAAGCATAATATTTAATTAGTTTATGTTTCACCAAGTGGTTCACAAAATGCAATTTTCACTTGCTAGCTTGCTTGTTAGAGTAAGACACTTTTGCATTCGATAAGTGGCCATAGAGAAGTGTGAGATATGAGACACTTTTGCATCTAAGCGTCTAATATCTCACACTTGCTTTATATTATCCAAAAAGGTCATAAAAGGATCACATTTGATATGTATACTTCATCGGTCCTGAAATAAATCAATCCTAGAATCATCTAAAGTTAAACTATCTTCAATTTAACCAATTTTATAGAAAAAATAATAACACCTAAGTTCATTATGAATATATATATTTCATGATATATCTAGTGATGCTAATTTAGTGATTATTCAAAGTTTCGTGAGAGTGCACACTGCAACCTTCATTACACTAGGCGGGTGTAGGTCCCAAAAATATAATTGGTTTTCCCGATATAGTATATATGTATTAACACATAATTAACTTCTGATCATCGATGTTTTCTTTAAACCTATTACCTATTTATTAGTAGGACTATGACTAATATGTAGGAAACATTGAAAGTAGTTTGATGAAAAGAAAATATAGGTGATTAGTCAGAGTAGGTGAGTGTACTGCAACCTTCTAACACTACTGCCGGAATCCTCAAATTTGTCGAGTGTTTTTATGTTTTTCGAGTGTATTTCGTCGGGCACTCAGCAAATAAGCTCTTTGCCGTGTGCTGAGCTAAAAACACTCGAAAAAAAACACTCGACAAAAAGGGAGTTTGCCGAGTGTCAAAAAAATACACTCAACAAAGATATGGTTTGCCGAGTGCCAAAAAAAATACTCGACAAAAAAATAAAATTATTTTTTGGAAAAGAAGAAGAAGGAAAAAATGGAAAAAAAAAACTTTGCCGAGTGCTCAGATCTAGAACACTCGGCAAAGAAATAAAATATTTTTTCTAGAAAAGAAGGAGAAAAAAATTAAAAAAAAATTTGCCGAGTGCTCAGATCTGAAACACTCGGCAAACAAATAAATAATCTTTTTTATGAAAACTTTGTCGAGTGTCCAGATCGGACACTCGGCAAACAAAAAAAATCTCGTCAAATACCCTCCCCTCCCCTCCCCAGCGCCCCTCCCCAGTCCCCACCCGAGCACCCCGGGCGCCCCTCCCCTCCCGAGCTACCAGCCCCAGCGCCCCTCCCCTCCTAGACCGCCGCCGCCGGCGCCTCTCCCTTTTCTTCCCCGGCGCCCCTCCTTCTTCCCCGGCGCCCCTTCTTCTGTGCGGGGACGATGCTCGGCGATCGGGATGGCGTCGCAGTTGGGCGCGGCGGGTCTGGCGCAGGGAGGCTGCCGGAGGGGGCGACGCCTGCCGGGGCCGCGGTTTCGGAGCTCGGGTGACTGGATTCGAAGCCCTGGTGGCTGGATCCGGGCTGGCGACGGCGGCCGCGTCAGGACGGCGCTGCAGGCCTCGCGATGGCGACTGCGCTGCGGGTGGAGATCCGGTGAGGCGCCGTTTGGGGCTGCCGCTCGGGACCTCGGTGGTGGCTTCGTGGCTTTGGGTAGTAGATCCGTCGCCCCGGCGGCCGGATCCGGTGCTCCTGTGGCGGCAGCGGCGTGCGGCATCGGCGCGGGGGACAGAGGGCGGTGTTGGCTTCGGGTCGGCGGCCAACGTCGGCTTCAGTGAAGTTCCTCGTGTGCACGCCGGTGGTGGTGGCTGGCCGGTGGTGGCGGCTGGTGCTTGTTTATTTTTATTTATTTTTTTGAAAAAAGTTTGCCGAGTGTTTTTTTGGGCACTCGACAACGTCTTTGCCGAGTGCCCGACAAAAAATACTCGACAAACTAGCGTTTGCCGTTAAATGGCTTGCTGAGTGCCGTTTGCCGAGTGTAACACTCGGCAAACCCTTTGCCGAGTGTTTTTTACTACACTAGGCAAGGCGTAGGTCCAGAAATAGAATAGTTGTTGGTCCAGATATAGTATATATTACTGCATAATTAACTTCTGACCATCCTTGTTTTCTTTAAACCTATGTATTATTAGGGACTATATGGCTAATATGTAGGAAATAAATCAAAGTAGTTTGATGAAAAGAAAATGTGCCCGTATCATGTATACTTTTTAAGTGATGATGCACGCAAAAAATAAAATTCTTGGCGATGAAAATATTATTTATATTATCCATCTGTCCTAAATTTTCAAATTTTTTGTCCAAACTGTAAGGGACTCTAGGTGAACTAATTTTCTAACTCAGTTCTAAAAAAACAAGATTCATATGCATACTCATAATTAATTTCTGTTAATAACCCAAATATGGTAAAAAAAGTTGCATGCACCATTTGGTTTATTTCATATAATATGTCCTAGAATTTTTAGGATACCTTGTATTCTATGACATAGGGAGTATACTATGTGCCCTAAAGTTTTTTAAGTTTAGTTGTTTGACGTGATTAAACAATTTCCGCTTTAGAAACAAGAGGTCTATCATAACTATTCCTTAATAATAGAGCGAAATACATCGTGAGTCTCTAAACTTTTCTGTATCCTTATCTAGAAATCCATAAACTTTCAAAACCACCATCAAGGTTCTTCAACTTTTACGTGGTTAACGTGTGAATTCCAGATCCATGATTGGACGTAGAGTTAACTTGTATGAATCACTTAAAAAGTTGAAAAAAAAACAGATAATCACTTTGAGAAATATTTATGTAGCTATAATTTTCCTGTCGGTTAACACTGCACTCACAGGTTAATTCTGAAATTTTCCTATCGGTTATTTGGTTTCCCTTTGTGTTTTTGGAAAACTGATAGATTAATTTTAATTATCCTGTAAGTTTAAGAGACCACGGTCCATTATAAAAAAAGCTCGCCACCTTCAGCTAAGGCTGCATTCGGCTGACATCATACTCATCCGTTTCTTTTTTCATCCTGAAACAGTATTTTTCTTCCACAAATCCATCCATGAACAGTACTTTTCAGTCACTACAGTGTTTTTGGTTCAGCCAAACGCCCCCTTAATATTTGACTTCAGCAGTATCATATCCCCCAACAACTACGATGTACGGAATATGTAGTACGTCTGTACGTGCTAGTATAGAAGTATAGCTCGTCTGAAGATAATGCTCTCTTTGTTTTGTTGAAAAAATAAGTTAAAATATTGTTTCGTATAAAAAAATTAGGTGAAAAATATGGAGTATAAGAGCCGAATAAGGGCCAGGACGGTCGCGAGATTTCGAGTACACAGTGCCTCATCACCAATATAAAAGCCGTCGTGCTCGCGGAGGCATCCTTAGCTTGGGCAGGTTAGCACACTAGTTACACGCCACCATGCAGCTCGCCGCGGTGTGCATCGACCCCGTCGTCCTCTCCTGCGCCTTCCTCTGCCTCCTTCTCCACGTCGCTCTCCGCTCCCTGCTGCACCCTTCTTCTGCCGCCTCTTCCTCCGTCCGCGGCACCGGCCAGCTCCCGCCGGGGCCACCGGGCCTGCCCATCCTCGGCGCGCTGCCACTCGTCGGCCCAGCCCCGCACGCCGGCCTGGCCGCGCTGGCGCGCAAGTACGGGCCCATCATGTACCTGAAGATGGGCACGACGGGCATGGTGGTGGCGTCGTCCCCGTGCGCGGCGCGGACGTTCCTCAAGGCGCTGGACGCGAAGTACGCCAACCGGCCGGCGGTGGCGAGCGCCGCGGACATCACGTACGGGTGCCAGAACATGGTGTTCGCGAACTACGGGCCCAAGTGGAAGCTGATGCGGAAACTCGCCAGCGTGCACCTGCTCGGGGCGCGCGCGCTCGCGGACTGGGCGTGCGTGCGGCGCGACGAGGCTGGACACCTTCTGGGCGGCGTGGCGGAGGCGGCCGCGGCCGGGCGGCCCGTCGTCGTGCCGGAGCTGCTCGTGTGCGCGCTCGCCAACATCGTCGGGCAGATCACCGTGAGCAAGCGGGTGTTCGACGCGCAGGGGGACGACTCCAACAGGTGAGCATCAGAGCTGCATGAAAATCCTATCAATGAGACAATGACCATATATAATAATGCATAAAATTGAAGTTCATTTGGAAAGAAAAGCACATATTTTTCTTCCAATTTCATGATTATCGGCGCACCTTAAGTTTCGATGAAGTTTACAATATCTTTTAATCGAATTAGTGAGATCAGTTGAACTAGTTAATAGTTATGCTTAATTAATGCAATGCTCGACGGAACACCACTAGACCGTTTATGTCGATTTATTTTTTTGACCAGTTCAGCTAGGAAGCTGCTATCATCGGTGCGTATGTCAAGACGCATGACGAGCACTGGCACTGACACTGACTACTGACTATTTAGCCAGAATGTCCTTGTCAGTGCAGAGTCTCTCACCTAAACTTGAAAGCGAAAAGAGCGATCGAAACGGCCCCTCGACAAATAATAATGAGAATCTTGGGATTTTTCATGCATGGAAAAAAAACTGATTAAGTATATTTCATCTAAACATGTAATGCTGATATCATAGCTGCGTGCTGCGTGCTGCGTGCTGCGTGCTGCGTGCAGGTACAAGGACATGATCATGTCGCTGCTGACGGGCACGGGCATGTTCAACATCAGCGACTTCGTGCCGGCGCTGGCGCGTCTGGACCTGCAGGGCGTGCAGGCCAAGCTGCGGCGGGTCCACCACCAGTTCGACGGCCTCATCACCAAGCTGCTGGCCGAGCACGCCGCGACGGCCGCGGACCGCGCGCGCCGGGGCCGCCAGGACTTCGTCGACAGGCTCCGCGCCACGATGGACGCCGGCGCCGACGACGAGAGCGGCGAGACCATCACCGAGGTCAACATCAAGGGCCTCATCTTCGTAAGCTCGCTCTCTTTTTCCTCACCCCAACCTCTCTTCATGCATTTATATTTGGGTTTAATTTCTTGCTTCCCTTAGTTGCTAACTAACCAACTAATCTGTCGTAGCTGCAAATATGTAATACTACTACAACAATCGATCATGGTCATGGGTAACTGAATCATATCTGTGCTGAAAACAAAGAGTGCACGGCATTTTGGTGTGACATGGGAGCTAAGCTAAGCTAGCCACCTAACGGAGCACTGACACTGACCGAAAGCTCAGCGTGTCTGTCTCCGAGGAGACCCAAACCCAACATGAATAACAAGACACCTAAAATCAGCCTACAACAGAGTATCTATACGGAAGATCTATTTTAGGTTGTCTGAGAGACATAACCCAAATATAGGTATCCTCTCTTCTGGAAACTTATTTGCAGAAATGATTCTCTTTTGGGTCTTGTTGTTGGAGAAGATATTGAATATGTATTAAACCTTTTATCTGTAGCGTTACCCAAAGTACGAATATGTCTTGTATTTTAGGTGATATTGTTAGAGATAGCCTTAGGTGAAGCTGCTACTGGAGTTGTTGGGAAGACAATATCTAACGGAGCACTGACACTGACCGAAAGCTCAACGTGTTAGGTGAAGCTGCTGGTAGAGTTGTTGGGAAGACAATATCAAAATGGAAAAAGTCTACTTAACCCTTCACCTTTCATACTTGGTCTACTTCACTTCTTAACTATAAAACCGTCTGTTTTACTCCTGAATTTTCTAAAACCGTCTATTTTACCCTCTGGTCTGTTTTCAGCGGCGGTTTACTACAGTAACAGCGTGTTTGCTACAGCAACTGTGGGTTTGCTACAGTAACTATGGGTTTGAATTGTCTTTTTTTTTTATTTATTTTCGGTGAATTTTTGAAAAATCACAGTAAATCATAGAAAAATCATAAAATAAAAAATCTAATTTTGTTGGACTCCACATGAGTAGATCTACATAGTGAATATATAATACGGTATGCTTTAGTACAAAATTTTTAGTGTAGCCTTAGATTAATTGGAAAATCTAATTTTGTCTGTAATTAATTGGAATAATTCATAGCTGCAGCTTCTATGGTCCAATTGTGGTGAAATTTTATGATACGCTAATTATTGTATGCTTGAACTATAGTAAAAATTTCGTACTCATTGGACTATGTATAACTTAGTTATAGATAAATTCTAATTAATTACAGATAAAATTGGATTTTCTAATTAATCTAAAGCTACAAAAAAAAATTGTACTAAAGCATACCGTATTATATATTCGCTGTGTAGATCTACTCATGTGGAGTCCAATAAAATTAGATTTTTCATTTTATGATTTTTCTATGATTTACTATGATTTTTCAAAAAATTCACCGAAAATAAATAAAAAAAAAGAAAATTCAAACCCACCGGCACTGTAGCAAACCGCCGCTGAAAACCGCCCAGGGGGTAAAATAGACGGTTTTAGAAAGTTCAGGGGGTAAAACAGACGGTTTCATAGTTGCGGGGTGAAGTAGACCAAGTATGAAAGATGGGAGGGTTAAGTAGACTTTTTCCATATCAAAATCATACTCTCGAACTGATGAGATGTGGGGCCTGCAGGTTTTTTCAGTCCTCCATGAGGGTGATAGCTCATGGCTTGTTTGGTTCAAACATTACTAGAGCAAAATATGGTTCAAACATTAAATGCTAACCCTTGTGAAGAGTAGAATGCATATATTGGCCTTGTTCGCTTGTCTTATAATCCATACTTTTCAGCTTATTTTTTCAGCGGGAACAATATTTTTCTCTCACGACAAATCAACCGAAACAGTGTGGAAATGCGCTTATATTTAAGATAAAAATTGGGATCATGACCTATTAATTATCTACCGAGAGAACATACAAATTTAGAGCTTGTTTAATACACATGGCACTAGTTGAGGCTAAAAAATAGCCTAAATTTGTTTCAGTTGACTAACAACTAGTTGAAGACTTGACCAAAAAATTAGCATACCTATTAGCCCTCCTTTTTTGATGCACTAAAGATAATTTGAGCTAAAAAATAGCTACCTAACAATTAACCCTTGTATCCAAACATGTTCTTAATCCAACCTATATTCAGCCCCATCTCCTTGGTGTCACGGTGGAAGAAGTGGGTAAACTGACAAAAAAAAAGCATTTGATTTCTCTACTTTGGAACATATTTTTGTTAGGCTATAAGTAACATACAGATCCAACAAATTTGAACCAAAAAAATTCTATCAACACACAAAAAGCAGTTTAAAGAAATCTAGAAATATTGGAACCACTACTAGCTATAATCTTCAGGTTTCCATAGGTTTTTAATTCCTATGAATAGGGCTAAAAACAGTAGGGAAAACATTTCCCTATCATATTTGGCACCCAAAAAATATGTCAATACATAAATAGTAGTTTAAAGAAACCCAAAAATGTTGGCACGACATACCTAAGCCAGGGATTTCTTTTCTCCAACAGAAACAAAACACCTAAAATTATACTTTTTAAAAAGAAAATGTAAACATTATGAAAAAATATCTCTCGATGGATAAGTAATAGTTGTAAGGAAAACTAGAAAAGTGGTGGCCTAGATATGCTAGGGAATCCGAATGTATGAAAATTATACGATTTCAAAATAAGCTCTAAAGATAAACAAGTATTCTCTTTTTGGAACAAACAATATGAAAGTGCCTCCAAAGATCTTATTGACCCGAATTTTATAGAATCATTGTTTTTATTATTTCTAAGATTGGGGTCCAAAAATCACACATAAGTTATTCCGTGAAAGCCTCGAAATTCTTTATCAGTTAACAATAAGTGAAGAAGCAGTTCAGATTTAGGGCCTGTTTGGTTGGAGACCTGGGTGACTTGCTTGGCTAAAGCGGATGAGTTTTGCCTGGTGAGGTAGGGTCAGAGAAAGTCTATTTGGTTGGATGCCTGTGCCTGAGAATGCTTATGTGAGTGAAATTTTACTTTTTTTATTGTTTGTATATGATTAATGAACGCTATTATTGTGTGTTTACTAAATAAATAACTTAAGTTAATTATCTATTCTTTGTTAAAATATATTTTTTTTTCTAATGACAGATCTCTATATGTATTTAATTATAGTAGAAAGAGATAAATAAAGACAAAAAAATTATTTTTGTGTTTAGACAATAAAAAAATTGTCGCTACCTGACTCCTATTCCATTAGCTAATCATGGTGATTAGGCGAGACAACACTCATGCCAGAGCCAGGCGTTCAGTTTTGAATTACACTATAATATTTTTCTGTACAAATATACAATAATTTATGGTATCTTATATACTATGTTAGCGTTTATACATGAAAAAAGGGAGAGGAAGAACCTGCTGTAATCATGGTCTTATGGAATTAATCAAGTGACCATTAATATCAATAAAGATACTTTATGTGTTTAGACTAGGCAAACTACGCAGCCTGAGCCAGGCGGACGTTTTCCATCACCTGGGCGTGCGCACGGCTGCCTGGGTCAGTCAAGCTCTCAGGGCTTCATCCAAACACTACACAGGTAGTTTCCAGGCGAGCTCCTAGCCAGGCATCTGCGTCCAGGTTCGTATCAAACAGGCCATTAATTAGGAAAAGAGATTGGACACCTGCGCTCCAACCACACTTGATTGTGACGTTTTAGCTTAATGTTCACTTTGTTGACGTCGGATATACGATATATTCGCTGGTTGATTTCTAGGTTGATTTGGGTTTGCTGGTGCTGGTTTATTGTGAGAGAAAAACACTGTTGACTGGTTGAATAAGCTTAGCTGAAACCAACAAGCGAACAGGGTGATAGGGACGATGGCATATGCGAACCGAAAGGGACGTTCTAACGAAGTGCATACGTTTGTTACCAGAACGCGAATGACAGCTTTGTAAGTCTCTAGAATGTTGGAGTAGTTAACAACGTGATAGATGTAACGCCTGGATCATGCTGTTATGTCATTTCCTAGAAGAATTGGTAGTCCAATCAATCAATTAATCAAGCAAAGGATATAATTGAAAGCCGTAAATGGCTTAAGGCAACATCTGGTTGTGAGCTGTGATTTATTGATGACTGTCAACACTAACACTATTGAATCTAGTCGGCACTATGACTCAAGCAACCAAACCACTAATGTTTCAGTATATGGTTGGAAAAACAGTGCTCTCAACATTATATATATATATATATATATATATATATATATATATATATATATATATATATATATATATATATATATATATATATATATATATATATAGAACTACTATCCTATAGCTGGCTGCAGAATAACTTATTCTGTAGCCACTTTGAGTTACGATAATTACTATGTTAATTTACGAGATTTACAGTAATTCCTTACTAAGTGGTTTACTATAACGTTATGGTAAATATTTCCATGTGTTATAGTAACCCAACTATCGTAAATATGTATTGACATTATGGTAAATTAGTATATAAATATAAATAAATATATATATATATATATATATATATATATATATATATATATATATATATATATATATATATATATATATATATATATATATATATATATATGATGTTATGTTGAGAGCACTGTTTTTTGAACCATATACTGAAACATTAGTGTGTGTATATATATATACGGACTCTCTTGTGATTGTGGGCTGTGGCTCTGTGGTCAGCTTGATTGGAGCTCCTGCATTCATCAAGAACTCAATATCTTTACATGCATGCATGTGCTGGTCAATATCTTCACAAATGAGCTACACCTACACTGTGCTTTGCTTGGCCGTAACAAAAAATGTTCTGAAGCAGTGCTGCCGTGAACCACAGCCGTCCTGAACTCACTTGCCATAAATCTTTTTGGGGCCAAACTTAAAAAGGGAACTGATCACCTTCATCGGACATGTTTGCGTGCGACGCTTTGCTTTGCAGGACATGTTCACGGCGGGCACGGACACGTCGTCCATCATCGTGGAGTGGGCGATGGCGGAGATGCTCAAGAACCCGTCCGTGATGGCGCGCGCCCAGGAGGAGCTGGACCGCGTGGTGGGCCGCGGCCGCCGCCTGGAAGAGTCGGACCTGCCCAGCCTCCCCTACCTGCAGGCCGTGTGCAAGGAGGCGATGCGGCTGCACCCTTCCACGCCGCTCAGCCTCCCGCACTTCTCCTTCGAGGCCTGCGACGACGTCGAAGGCTACCGCGTCCCGGCCAACACCCGGCTGCTCATCAACATCTGGGCCATCGGCCGCGACCCGGCGGCGTGGGAGAAGCCCCTCGATTTCCGGCCCGAGCGGTTCCTGCCGGGCGGCGGGGCGGAGAAGGTCGACCCGATGGGGAACTGCTTCGAGCTCATCCCGTTCGGTGCCGGCAGGAGGATCTGCGCCGGGAAGCTGGCCGGCATGGTGTTCGTGCAGTACTTCCTGGGCACGCTGCTGCACGCGTTCGACTGGAGCTTGCCTGACGGCGAGGAGAAGCTGGACATGAGCGAGACGTTCGGCCTCGCGCTGCCTAAGGCTGTGCCGCTCCGCGCCGTCGTCACGCCACGGCTCGTGCCGGAAGCCTACGCCTGAGTTAGCTGTCAGTTCTTCGCGTGTGTTGTTGGATGCTCTGTTGTTGCCTTCTTGCAGAAAAAAATTGCAAAAATGGCACTCGAAAGATTGACTCCTTATTATGTTGACACTCGAGTGGATGACAAGTGAGTCTATTTGTGTCTATGAATATGGGTCCAGTGTCAAATCTGTAAACGACCGATGTTTCGAGTCCCATTTTTGTTATGAATCCTACGCTTTGTTGCCTGGTACAGTATCTGAGGCCGAAACGATCGTATACGATCGTGGATTATTACTGTTGGCTGGTTTGGTGTGAGAGAAAAATACTGTTCTAGCTGGAAATTTACGATCGTTTACGACCAAGCGAACAGGCTGATGGACCTTGCATAGTTTCAATAGTTTGACAATCGATGATGGTTGGTCTGAAGGGGATCTGTAGAGTTGTTTAACCATACGCTAACCTATATCTAGTAAACAAGATGGATATGCACTAGTAAATAAGTTCTCAGTTCTCACATTTGACTGAAGGTAAGGGCAACAACAACTATTGTCAATTTTCAAACAAAATTCAGTAGTAGCAGTAGCAATAAGGCTAGTTAAGATAAATGCATAATATGCCCAGATCACACTATTTTGAAGTGACAACAACCACATGAACAATTGACAAAGGAACACACTCCACATCAATCAATTGACAGATTCAACATCTATCTTATATCCTCCTCAATTCCTCATCACTTCATCAGTGTAGTACATCCTTTGCCTCGACTCCTCATACTTTGTTCTTTCCACATTGATTATGACTCGATGCTGAGTTTCTGACCGATGTTTGCTGGACTCGGGCTCCTAGAATCAGAGGCCAGTGGGTAACTGTGTGTAATAAGGTGCTGGTGTTGGTCCCATGAAATAAGTATATGGCATAGGAAAGTGATGTGTTTGGTAGGCAAGATTTTGTGGGCGCAAGGATGGTCCAAAGGGAAATGTTGCAGTACCATCCACACCTTGAAGAAAGTCCATGAAACCACCTCTTGGACAATACTCCATTATATTGTGATTGAATAAAAAACAACAGCACAAGGGAATCATTAGATTAGGAAAGGAAAATGGATAAATCATGTTACAAGTATGCATCAATAATAATTTTGAAAGACTATTTTTTCCATAAGTTATGCTCAAGTGGAACCATGTTCAATTGAGACTCAAGTAAAATCTACAATCAAGAAAGAACAATGCTGATGCATCTCTCCAATGGTGCTGGCCCTTGTGACGTGGTACTGGTTCATCAGGTCTATCAAAGCTGCCCTACTGTAATTTCACTTCAAGAAAAATAGCATCTTCCTCCACCAGTAGAGAACATCTCTCACTTCTGATCCAATTTTAATGGTAGACATATTCTGTTCTTGCTTGCTTCATATTTTTTCTATAAAAAAAATCATCAAACATAAACTGCATAAGCAACAATAATTTGGTATGTCATATTCTACTACTTCCTCTGTTCTAAATTATAAGAAGTTTTAGTTTTTTTAGATACATAGTTTTTCAATGCATTTAGATATTCACTGTGTCTAAATACATAGTAAAAGCAATATATCTAGAAAAGCTGAAACGTCTTATAGTTTAGAATGGAGAGAGACCTATGAATGTACTTCAATAATAAACATTCCAATCAAAAAAATGTTGTTTTGTTCCACAAGTTTCAGGAACCAGAAACCATAAAAAATCACAAATTAATCTGGTGTTGGCCTTCATATTACTGCAATTTAATCACATATTAATAGATGGCTATATTTGGGTATGTTATGATATATGGTTATATTTGGGTGCGAAACTTCTAGCACGTGTTTTTGGTAATAACTAGTATTCAAATGATGTCAAGCCTATAAAGTATAACCTTATGATACATGTGGTGGGCATGGCAGTTACAAGAGTCTATGATAGTGGAGCTATGTGTCGGCGAGTTTACGAGAAGGAGGTGCTTGTTGTGGGCACGAGAAGTTGAGCTTCCCCTAGGGAGGAGATGTCTTGCTTGGTCCTCTAAGGACATATACAGTTGGGTAATGGGTTTCACATGACCTACTTGTACATGCCACATATGTTGTTGTGGGAGGTGGCAAGTTGAGACTTAGTAAGGACGATATAGGGGGTAGAACAGAGCTCATCCGACACTCTTGAGAACAGCATCACTCCCTTGCGGTTGTTGGAGGTTACGTTTGTCACACCCAATTTTAAGGATAAAATGGAGTGCAAAATCTTATGTGCGCCCAGAGATCAGTCACACACATAAGCCGACAAATTATGAATAATATCATCACAAATGTTTATTACATCACGAATATGATAGAGTTATCACATAAATATAGCGGAAATAATAAAAAGATCTCTCGCGGAAGCTCCATATCACAGGGACGTCAACTGGTTGACCACAAGACTAGTAGTCCTTAGGAAAATCATCATACCCATGGTCATCTGTTACCCATCCGGGATTTTTATCCAAATAACGAAAATAAACAAGCGTAAGTACATGTCGTACTCAACAAGTGTAACACGGGGTTCATGAGGCTCAAAAGGCTTGACATAGGTTTAACAGCGTGCAGCTTTTAGCTGTCATAATTTTAGCTTAAGAGTAGCAACAAGTTGTTTCAATTCCCAATGCAGAACATATGATCAAATGTAAACATGATTAATGAATAGCATAAACAAATAATACTTAGTGTTCCTCTATTCCATAAATGTTCCAAAGCCGCTCGTGACCGTGAGCACGGCTGATATACCAGTTTTACACTCTACAGAGGTTGTACACTTTCACTGTGAGTCGTGATACCCATATGCCCGGGTTAATTACTCCCAAAACACTTCCAAGTTGAGCAGGCAAGAGTCACTATGAAGCCTTTTAGAGATTCGTCTAACAAGTTAGGGCCATTAGATTCACTCGGCAAACAGTTATAGGAACCCTCTGTCAAATGGCACAATTCCTTCATGGCTATATACATAGGAGTAGAGGCTGTCCTATATCCGATTCGGCAAGCCATTCTTACGCCAATAAAGGTAACTACTAATAAGCTAGAAAAGGTCCTCATACTGAGCTAAAGCCAGAGCCATGTAGCCCTCACAGCTATACTGTAAGTCCTGGATGATCACTTACAGATAAGTCCTTAGGGAGAGGAATCTGAAGCATTTAAAAAGTAGCTAAACACTCCAGCCCCCAGTTTCCATGTTGCTAAAAGTCATATTTTAATGTTTATTGCATATACCATTAGTCAAGTTATAAGATCATGGTTTAATTGAGCTCTAGTAAAGCTACCCAAACTCATAACCTATAGGTGATAAGGTAATAGTTCAATTCTAGGGAATCTCTATCAAGGCGACACATGCAACATGAATTTAATGAATTAAAGTGAATAGGAAACAAGGATGATCCCATGCTATACTTGCCAGCAAAGTACTCCTACTGGTCCTGCTCATCAAAGTCGTACCCTTGATCTCCCACGAACTGCTCAAAGTCTATACTCGATAACCACAGCAACATACAAGCATCTAGGAGCAATCATGCAAAGCAAACAAAGCTATAGATTAGAACAATACACCAATAGCAAAGAATTAAGATGAAAAGTTTGAAAAACGAATCTACGTCTCGCTACGAACACACAGACACAAAGATCACAAAAATCAGATCTAAAACGGAAAAGTTATGGATTAAACAAGCTTTCTCATAGCAAAATAATAAATTAAATCTAAGCTCGAATTTTAGAAGTTGAAAACCTACTTTATCGTAGCATGAATATGTAGATCACTCAATTATGAACCTAACGCAACTTGAACGAATTAAATCGGAGTTAAAACGGAGATTTTACGGCTAAAACAAGTTGAATGGCTAAACTGTAAATAGCTGAAAACGTATTTTCAATATAACCGAACCAAAATATGCTTTCAAAAGGAGGAAACGGAATCTGTAAACACGCTTTGGACTACGGGTGAAGCTGGAAATAGTTGTAAGGGCGTATTTGCAAAATTGGCAGCGAAGAGGTATCCTTCAATCTGGGCCGCCGGATTAGAAATAGATGGATGAGATCTAATCTGGCAAGGAGAGAGAAAAATCCACCGAAACAGTGCCGGCGGCAGTGAGCAACGGCAGCGCCATGGCCGGCCAAATGGAGCTTCGGCTTTCGGCCAAACCCACGTGGTTCAACAAGAAAAACACACCGAAAGATGGAGGAGGGGTTGGGGACCTCACCGGAGCCGAAACGGAGGACCAGGAAGCAGTAGAGGCGGCGCGGTGCTCGTTGGACAGCGGCGGTCGGTGTCTGTCGCGGTGGCGCTAGGGCGATGCGTGGCTGTAGCTTGCAGGGCGAAGAACCGAGCGGTAGACGAGATGGAAAGGAAGATGCGTAGGCGCTATTTATGGGGAGGGATACTTGAGCGGCACGCCACCAAGGGAAGCGTAGCAGCACCGGACTCGGCGTCAGTGCGGAGGAGGAGTCCGAGCCGGCCACAACATGAGGAAGGAGGAG
The DNA here is from genome assembly GCF_019320115.1 of Miscanthus floridulus. Lineage (NCBI taxonomy): Eukaryota > Viridiplantae > Streptophyta > Magnoliopsida > Poales > Poaceae > Miscanthus > Miscanthus floridulus. The sequence goes on along the minus strand of NC_089580.1, from coordinate 154,838,522 downwards.
GGTCTGACCAGCGGGCCTGGGCTATCAGTGGCGGAAGAAGGCGTGTGGGTGTGGGTGCATCCAGGCTGGGCTGGCGGAGCTGGGCTTCGGCCCAAGCGAAGAGGAGAGGGAGAGCAGCGGCCCAGGAAGGAAAAAGAAAGGGGCTGCGCTGGTGGGCCTTGCGGGGCTGGCGCACAAGCAAGCTGGGCCGGCGCTGGAGCAAGGCCAAATGGATGCTACGGGGAAGAAACGAAGCAGGCCGGCGGAAAAAATGACCACGGTAGAAGCAAGCTTATGGGCCGAACAGAAGAAGGAGAAAGGAGATTTATATATTTCTCTCTTTTTTCTATTTTTCCAAAGCAATTTCAAAATACAATTTCAACTTAATTCGAAATCCGACTTCAACCCAAGCAATACAAAATATTATGCAACAGCATGAATGCACACTCATTATTGTTGACCTTATATTTGGTTTTATTTTTAATAAAATTATTATTTTCTAAATTCAAATGCCCACAAAATGCTTAATTAACCAATTTCCTCCTTTTTCAAAAATATAAAAAATTTAGGGTGTTACAATTCTACCCCCTTAAAATGAATCTCTTCCTAGAGATTCGGACGATGCTTACTCAAATAATTGTGGGTATGTTTTTCTCAAATCCTCTTCTCTTTTCCAAGTAGCCTCATCCTCTGTATATCGATTCCACTGAACCTTACACATCTTTATAACTCGGCTCCTTATAACTCTTTCTGCCGTCTGCAAAATCCTTACCGGAAACTCCTCATATGTGAGATATTCCTTAACTGTAAGCTCCTCTAACGGTATCTGTTCCTCAGGTATTCGCAAACACTTCTTTAGCTGAGACACATGGAACACATCGTGCACACCAGACAAACTCTCAGGCAACTCCAACTGATAAGCCACTTCACCATGTCTTTCTAAAATCTTGAAAGGCCCAATATACCTTGGGGCTAACTTCCCTTTCATGTTAAACCTCCTCACACTCCTCATAGGCGACACCTTCAAGTACACATAATCACCTACTTCGAAAACCAATTCTCTTCTTCTAGTGTCGGCATAGCTCTTCTGTCGAGACTGAGCCACTCTCAAGTTATCTCTGATCAACCTTACTTGCTCTTCTACGTCTCTCAAAACATCTAGTCCGAACACTTGAGTTTCTCCCATTTGATTCCAAAACAACGGGGTTCTACACTTTCGTCCATACAAAGCTTTGAAAGGTGCCATATTGAGACTTTTCTGATAGCTATTGTTGTACGAGAACTCTACATACGGCAAACTCTTGTCCCAACTTGTACCATACTGCAACGCACAAGCCCTCAACATATCCTCTAATATTTGATTAATTCTCTCAGTTTGCCCATCTGTCTGAGGATGATATGCTATACTAAAATTCAACTTGGTTCCCAACGAACTATATACTTGCTGCAAAAAATGAGATGTAAATTGGGTACCTTTATCAGACACAATTTTCTTGGGAACCCCATGTAGACAAACTATCCTCTCCGTATATAACGCAGCCAATTGGGGACCAGTATAGGTAGTCTTGTAAAAAGTGAGCAACCTTAATTAATCGATCTACTATTACCCAAATTGAATCATAACCTCTCTGAGTACGTGGTAACCCGACAATAAAGTCTATACCAACTTCTTCCTATTTCCACTCAGGTATCTTCATTGGTTGTAGCAATCATGTAGGTCTTTGATGTTCAGCTTTGACTCTCTAACATGTATCACACAAAGCAACATATTCAGCAACATCTCTCTTCAGTCCGTACCACCAATACTTCTCTTTCAAATCTAAATACATCTTAGTACTTCTAGGATGAATAGAGTAAGCAGACTCATGTGCCTCATGAAGAATTGCCTCTTGTAAAGCCTTATCCTCAGGCACACATAGCCTTTTCCCAAACCAAAGAGTTCCATTGTCATCCATATGGAATCCTAGTGCCTTACCAATCACTATGTTTTCCGCTATCTCTCTCAACTTCACATCCTGTAACTATCCTTTACGTATTTCTTGCTCCAATTCAGGCTCCAACACCAACTCCACTGCATTAGTGACAAAGCCCAAATTTAGTCGCTCAAACTCGGCACACAACTCACTTGACATTGATGTCACTTGCACCTCATTGGCATAACTCTTCCTACTAAGAGCATCGGTAACAACATTTGCCTTTCCAGGGTGATAGTGCACCTTCAGATCATAATCTTTGATTAACTCTAACCATCGACGCTGTCTCATATTTAGATCTGTCTAAGTGAAAATGTACTTCAAGCTCTTGTGATCAGTATAGATGTCACTCTTATGTCCAATGAGATAGTGCCTCCAAATCTTTAGAGCATGAACCATTGCTGCTAACTCCAAGTCATGAGCAGGATAGTTTAACTCATGCTTTCTCAACTGACGGGAAGCATAAGCCACTACTCTGCCCTCTTGCATAAGGACACATCCGAGACCCTGACGAGATGTGTCACAATAGATGGAAAAACTCTTGTTCAAATCTGGTAAAACCAATACTGGTGCTGTAGTCAACCTCTTCTTCAACTCTTCAAAGTTAGCCTAGCACTTCTCGGACCACACAAACTTGGCATTTTTCTCCAACAAAGCTGTCATTGGCTTGGCAAGTTTAGAGAAACCTTCTATGAACCTTCTGTAGTATCCAGCTAATCCTAAGAAACTACGAATCTCTCCCACATTCGTTGATGGTTTCCAATTTAATACATCTTTTACCTTACTTGGATCTACTACAATACCACCATTAGAGACAACATAGCCAAGGAAAGAAACTTCCTTCAACTAGAATTCACACTTGCTTCGCTTAGCATACAACTTATGTTCTCTAAGCTTCTACAAGACCAACCTCAGATGTTCAGCATGCTCTTCTTCTGTTTTGGATAATACCAATATATCATCGATGAATACCACCACAAACTTATCTAGAAACTCCATGAACACCTTATTCATCAAGTACATAAAGTAGGCGGGTGCATTGGTCAAACCAAAGGATATGACAGTGTACTCATACAATCCATACCTCATAGTAAAAGCTATCTTGGGTATGTTAGTTGCACGAATCTTCAATTGATGGTAGCCAGAACGAAGATCAATCTTAGAGAAAACACAAGCACCTCTCAACTGATCAAACAAGTCATCAATTCTAGGCAACGGATACTTGTTCTTGATAGTAACCTCATTGAGTGACCGATAATCAACACACATCCTCTGAGTACCATCCTTCTTATCAACAAATATAACCAGTGCTCCCCAAGGTAACAAGCTAGGACGAATAAAACCTTTCTCCTGTAACTCCTTAATTTGTTTCTTAAGTTCTTCTAATTCCTTAACCCCTATTCTATATGGACGCTTAGCTATAGGTGCAGTTCTAGGTAATAATTCAATAATAAACTCAATGTCACGGTCAGGTGGCATACCTGACAAATCATCGGGGAACACATCTGGAAATTCATCCACCACTGGGTCCTCCCTATGGCCGCTATCATCAAGCTGGTTCACGGTGGCTGTCGGCTGTGCTTGTATTACAACATCAACACTGATTCTTTCCCTATTCGGCGTGGTCACAACAACTACCTTCTCTTTACACTGGATCACTGCCTGTTGTTGCTTCATCCAGTCCATACCCAGAATCACATCTATACCAGATGCTCTCAACATAATGGGGCTCACTTTAAACTCTACCCCCTTAAGAATAGACTAGTTGGAAGACAACGATACGAAGCTTGCATACTTCCACCCGGTGAGTTTACTAATATGGAATTTTGCATGGCACATAATGGTATGCTATTATTTCTAACAAATGATTGGGATATGAACGAATGCGAAGCTCTAGAATCGAAAAGAACAGTGGTAGGGGTTGAGTTAACATTGAACGTACCGAGCATGACTTCTGGTTCAACAAGCGCTGTCTCGGTAGACACATGGTTCACCCTCCCTATGTTGGGTGTTGGCTTCTGCGGCGTTCCCTTCTGATTACTCTGCTAACCCTGAGGTGTCTGCTGATTCTACTTCCTTGGGCAATGATTAGCATAATGCCCAACTTCTCCACAACGATAGCATACGTTGGGGGTACTAGGTGCACTGGTCTTCATGGGAGTGTTGTTGGGTGTTCCCTGCCGTGGTGTCTGCGGTCCACTCTATTGCTGGGGACGTTGATTGCTAACTTGCTGCTGGTTCAGGTTGCGCTGAGGATACTGACCATGATTCCACTGACTGGGTGGTCCCTAAAACCTCTGCTGGAAGCCTTGCTGAGGATTGGTACACAGACGAGTATTGCTCCTAGAGGCCTGTCTCTGAAGCCTCCTCTTCTTGGCCTCCATCTCCTTGCGCTTGTTGTCAATAACAATAGCGTGATTCAACAACATCTGAAAATTGGGGTAGGTGTTGGACATAAGCTGGAGCTGCAGACCATCATACAGACCTTTGAGAAAGCGGCGTTGCTTGTCGGCATCATCAACCACTTCATTTGGAGCATAACATGACAACTGAGCAAACTTGTCATGGTATTCAGCGACGGACATGGATCCCTGCTTAAGAGCTCTGAATTCCTCCTGCTTGAGCTCTATCAGTCCCTCTGGTATGTGATAAGATCTGAAATTCTCTTTGAACTCCTGCCAGGTAATAGGAGGAGTGTTGGCAGGGCGTCCATACTCGAATAACTCCCACCAGTCTTGAGCTTCTCCCTGGAGCTGTCCTGAAGCGTACAACACATTTTGTTGATTATCACATTGTGCTATGTTGAGCTGCCTCTCCATTGCACGAAGCCAATCATCCGCTTCCAGTGGATCAGTGGCTCTAGAGAACACCGATGGACGGCCCTTCAAGAATTCACCGTGCTTATCACGCGGTGCTCCACCACCCTGTTGGTTCTGCTGATTCTGCACCAACGCTTGCATGAGCTGCGTCTGTACTGTCAATAGTTGTTCAATAGTCGGTGGTGGTGGTGGCGGATGTGGGGGAACACCTCCACGACCTCGGCCTCTTCCTCTTCCAGACATCTGCTATCAAATATTCATAATTTAAAATTTTCCAAGTTAGAATACTTTCTAAAAATTTTTTGGACGAGTCTCAACATTAGCAGCTCTGTAAAACAGTCATATCTCGAGTTTCGGAATTCCAAATAAGGCCTACTTTATATGGTTGGAAAGATTAAGAAATTATCTACAACTTTTATTCAGACCACATTCCCAGATTCTGTCGCTAGGTTACTCAAAAACAGGATACAACCGAAACTGTTTCCAGATTCCAGACTGCACAGAGACTTTAACTTGAAACAGAGATATCTCATGAACTAGATCAGATATGGGGGTGATTCCAGAGGCATTGAAAATATGCTTAAGTCTAGTTGTTCCCATAAAAATTTCATAATCTTTGGTCATGTAGATTTTAATTGGAATTAAGATAAAGACAGACTGCTCCGAAAAACAGATTACGAGAGAACAAGATGTAACAAACCCAACTATTCATTTATTGACCCAATCTTTAATATTCTTAAGTATGGAACTTGCGGGCATGCCCACAAAGTTCCAGCACTCATTACAAAGATCCAACTCACACATAAACATAATAACAAATCAACTAAACACACCAATGTCCACACCGTACTAATAGACTCGACTAGACTCAACTTTGACTCATTCTACTATCATTTTATTACATAGAAGGGGACTCCAACATCTATGGATGATACTTATGGGAAAGCTCCTCATACATCTTTGGCAAATTGAGGCACACCCTTTGTTCGTCTATCACCTGTCGGTGCTTCTTGATAGTTTCCTGCTGCGCCTTCAATTGATTCTCCAATCGGCGAATCATTGACACAGACTCATAGCCAAAGTGTACCATTGCTTGGGTGGTTGGATCCATGCCCTATGGGTCCATCATCACCCATCCCAATTCTAGGTGTTGGTGAGGGAGGAATCGATATTGATCATCCTTCATGTCCTTGAATCGGCGACCATGGAGGCCTATGCAAGCTTCAACGGCTGCATCTTCTATGCCTTCCTCCATGGTAGCTCAGTGACCATAGTGCGCATAGTTTGAATCCAGCTGATATGCGCCTTTCTATTCATCCTTGATGGTGATGCACACCCTAGTCTTCTAGTAGGTGTCTTCAAGAGGCTACGTATGTTCTTCGCAGACGTATTCTACAGCTGCATCCCAGTCGCTATAGTAGGTCTGAAGCATGCTCATGAGTCAGTGATGTGAAACGGATGATTCACACCCCGGCTTATACACACCTTTGTTATCCACCCCAGGGGCAGAATCGGCTCATCTTCTTCAACAATGTCTTCCTCTTCATTTTCGGACAAGTGGACGACCTCGACTTCTTGGGGTTCCTCCTGAACAGGCTCAGGCGTAGGTACTGGTGTTGGCGGATCGAACTCCTGTTCCTAGGGTTCTTCCTCCTCTGGCTCCATGGACAAACCATGAGGCGGGTAGTACCCTCCAGTGCTGATGCGGGCAGTCTTGTGGGCACGGGGCATCTACAGAATTAGATTTAGTTAGGTTAGATTAGAAGCAATAATTTTCATAATAGAATAAGACAAAAGAAGCATAAAACTTTATGCAAATAACAAGGGTGAGATAGAAAGCATGAAATGAGTGAAGCAAAAGAAGCTAAAACGACCATTGCTAACTAGGCTTACATCCTATAGTTAACACAACTCTGATACTAATCTGTCACACCCAATTTTAAGGATAAAATGGAGTGCAAAATCTTATGTGCGCCCAGAGATCAGTCACACACATAAGCCGACAAATTATAAATAGTATCATCACAAATGTTTATTACATCACGAATATGACAGAGTTATCACATAAATATAGCGGAAATAATAAAAAGATCTCTCGCGGAAGCTCCATATCACAGGGACGTCGACTGGTTGACCACAAGACTAGTAGTCCTTAGAAAAATCATCATACCCATGGTCATCTGTTACCCATCCAGGATTTTTATCCAAATAACGAAAATAAACAAGCGTAAATACATGTCGTACTCAACAAGTGTAACACGGGGTTCATGAGGCTCAAAAGGCTTGACACAGGTTTAACAGCGTGCAACTTTTAGTTGTCATAATTTTAACTTAAGAGTAGCAATAAGTTGTTTCAATTCCCAATGCAGAACATATGATCAAATGTAAACATGATTAATGAATAGCATAAACAAATAATACTTAGTGTTCCTCTATTCCATAAATGTTCTAAGGCCGCTCGTGACCGTGAGCACGGCTGATATACCAGTTTTAGACTCTGCAGAGGTTGTACACTTTCACTGTGAGTCGTGATACCCATATGCCCGGGTTAATTACTCCCAAAACACTTCCAAGGTGAGCAGGCAGGGGTCACTATGAAGCCTTTTAGAGGTTCATCTAACAAGTTAGGGCCATTAGATTCACTCGGGAAACAGTTATAGGAACCCCCTATCAAATAGCACAATTCCTTCACGGCTATATACATAGGAGTAGAGGTTGTCCTATACCCGATTCGGCAAGCCATTCTTACGCCAATAAAGGTAACCACTAACAAGCTAGAAAAGGTCCTCATACTGAGCTAAAGCCAGAGCCATGTAGCCCTCACAGCTATACTGTAAGTCCCAGATGATCACTTACAGATAAGTCCTTAGGGAGAGAAATCTGAAGCATTTTAAAAGTAGCTAAACACTCCAGCCCCCTGTTTCCATGTTGCTAAAAGTCATATTTTAATGTTTATTGCATATACCATTAGTCAAGTTACAAGATCATGGTTTAATTGAGCTCTAGCAAAGCTACCCAAACACATAACCCATAGGTGATACGGTAATAGTTCAATTCTAGGGAATCCCTATTAAGGCGACACATGCAACATGAATTTAATGAATTATAGTGAATAGGAAACAAGGATGATCCCATGCTATACTTGCCTTGAGCAAAGTACTCCTGCTGGTCCTGCTTGTCAAAGTCATACCCTTGATCTCCCACGAACTGCTCACCGTCTATACTCGATAACCACAGCAACATACAAGCATCCAGGAGCAATCATGCAAAGCAAACAAAGCTATAGATTAGAACAGTACACCAACAGCAAAGAATCAAGATAAAAAGTTTAGAAAACGAATCTACGTCTCGCTACGAACACACAGACGCAAAGATCACAAAAATCGGATCTAAAACGGAAAGTTATGGATTAAACAAGCTTTCTTATAGCAAAACAATAAATTAAATCTAAGCTCGAATTTTAGAAGTTGGAAACTTACTTTACAGTAGCATGAATATGTAGATCACTTAATTATGAACCTAACGCAACTTGAATGGATTAAATCGGAGTTAAAACGGAGATTTTACGGCTAAAACAAGTTGAATGGCAAAACTGTAAATAGCTGAAAACGTATTTTCAATATAACCGAACCAAAATACGCTTTCAAAAGGAGGAAACGGAATCTGTAAACACACTTTGGACTGCGGGTTAAGCCGAAAATAGTTGTAAGGGCGTATTTGCAAAATTGGCAGCGAAGGGGTATCCTTCAATCTGGGCCCCCGGATTAGAAATAGACGGATGAGATCTAATCTGGCGCGGAGAGAGAAAAATCCACTGGAACAGTGCCGGCGGCAGTGAGCAACGGCAGCGCCATGGCTGGCCAAACGGAGCTTCGGCTTTCGGTCAAACCCACGCGGTTCAACAAGAAAAACACATCGAAAGATGGAGAGGGGTTGGGGACCTCACCGGAGCCGAAACAGAGGACCGGGAAGTAGTAGAGGCGGCGCGGTGCTCGTTGGACGGTGGCGATCGGCGTCTGTCGCGATGGCGCTAGGGCGATGCGCGGCTGCAGTTTGCGGGGCGAAGAACCGAGCGGCGGACGAGGTGGAAAGGAAGATGCGCAGGCACTATTTATGGGGAGGGATACTTGAGTGACACGCCACCAAGGGAAGCGTAGCAGCACCGGACTCGGTGTCGGTGCAGAGGAGTCCGAGCCAGCCATGACGTGAGGAAGGATGAGGGTCTGACCAGCGGGTCCGGGCTGTCAGCGGTGGAAGAAGGCGCGCGGGCGTGGGCGTGTCCAGGCTGGGCCGGCGGAGCTGGGCTTCGGCCCAAGCGGAGAGGAGAGGGAGAGCAGCGACCCGGGAAGGAAAAAGAAAGGGGCTGCGCTGGTGGGCCTTGCGGGGCTGGCGCGCAAGCAAGCTGGGCCGGCGCTGGAGCAAGGCCAAATGGACGCTGCGGGGAAGAAACGAAGCAGGCCGACGGAAAAAATGACCACGGCAGAAGCAAGCTTACGGGCCGAACAGAAGAAGGAGAAAGGAGATTTATATATTTCTCTCTTTTTTCTAATTTTTCCAAAGCAATTTCAAAATACAATTTCAACTCAATTCGAAATCCGACTTCAACCCAAGCAATACAAAATATTATGCAACAGCATGAATGCACACTCATTGTTGTTGACCATATATTTGGTTTTATTTTTAATAAAATTATTATTTCCTAAATTCAAATGCCCACAAAATGCTTAATTAACCAATTTCCTCCTATTTAAAAAATATGAAAAATTTAGGGTGTTACAACGTTTTATAGCTTCAGTGTGCCAATGGTACTCCGGGATAACCCAGGGCTAAGAGTAGGGTGATGTCGCACCGTCTAACTTTCATACCATGATTTTGCTTCGAGAAAATCGTGGTTCGTTTTAGCATAGTTGTTGATCACCTTTGTATTTAAGTCCATGATATGGAAATATTGTATCAATGAAAAAGATGGCATCAAATAAAACAATGGTAAACTGAACTTTTGTAGTTCTCGTGGTTTTGTTATTGTTTTATTGCAAATATGTTCATATGTTGCACCAAAATATATACTTACATCATTGTTTCGATATGGTTTGAAATTGAACTCTGTATCTTGGCTTTATGTGCACTATTTTAACTCGTATTGACATGAGTCATGAGTTCGGATCATGGATAGGGGATATAGTAAACCAAGCGGGACTCATATATGTAATTCATTACATATGACTACTCTTAGTAAAACTTTGTTAGAACTCTTAGGGACGTGGAGGGACAATTGGATGGGTAAGAAGAGGGACCGAGAAATGAAAAAAAAATCTTGTATCTTGTATTATTAAGGTTCTTGTCTTTGTACGATATTGTATATATAAAAGTCCTTGTTTTTGAAGTGTAGTTTTGAAGAATGCTGCATAGTCGAGGGATAAATCACTCAATCAGTGGGCGATCCACGTAGATTGCTGAGCCAGGCATCCTAAAAAATGGCTATTCGTATAAGTTGGCGTTGTAATGTCGATATAATTTTTTTTTATTTAAAGCTGTATACATTTTGCCTTGACTAAAAGATGACAAAATTTGAGCTTGCAAAGGAACGTAAGTCAAGCAAGCCCATAATATGGACCGGCCCGCCTCTGCGTATTTAATAGCGCGACTTTTTTTTTTGTGTATGGGCCGTGCCGGCTGTGGAGCTGGGCAGGACAACTAGCAGGATCATCATCTTAATCTCAAGGAAAAAGTCCATTTGATTTCCTGACCATTGTAGTGTAATTTTCATATCAAACTTTAAATTCAGATAAATCTCAAAAAAAACTTTAAATTCAGATATCTTATCTCAGAATTCTTAAAATCATTTAAATTACTTCTCTGTGCCCATCAAAGTTTATCTTTTTTTAATTAAAAAAATATGGTAAATACCTTATTAAGATGTTTAAACGACAAAAGATGTCACTAAGTTTCAAAAAATAAAAAAAATTAAGAAAAATATTAAAGTTAGATTAGAATGCGATAAACCAAAACATATTAGTCAGAGCTCATGGAAGTATCTTCAAAAGCTTCCAAAAACTATATTTAGCAATAGGAAGATGAGAAAACATCCGAAAAATGTAGAAAACTTCTAAAACATTCCAATTGATGTAAAAAACACACTATGAAAACTTTGTACAACAAAAACATGAGATGCAACCAGCACAAATGAATTCAACATTAAATGTGTGTTGTACTTGCTTGTTTTATCTTATATTTTTACTCTATAAAGTTTTTAAAATTCTGTTAGACATTAATTAGAATGTTTTGGAAAATTTTCAGTATTTTCTAGATGTTTTTTTTTCATTTTCCAAAAGCTAAACATAAAATTTGGAAGCTTCTAGAGACATTTTCATGTGCAGTGAATATTTTATTTTGGGTTTTTCTTGTTCCAATATATCTTTAAGATTTTCCTAAAAAAATTGATAATCTTAGAGAGATTTTTGTGGTTTAAAACTTGTCCAGTATTTGCAGAAACTTTTTAACTACTCCCTCCGTCTCAAATTATAAGTCATTTTAATTTTTTTGGAGAGTTAAAGGATCTCAAGTATGACCAAAATTTATAGAGAGAATTACAAAGATTTATGACATCAAATAAGTATATTATGGAAAATATAATTAATAAAAAATCTAATGATACTTATTGGATATCATAAATGTTATTATTTTACTAAATTAGTTTCATCAAGCTTGAAATCATTTGACTTTCTAAGAAGGTCAGAATAACTTATAATTTGAGGTAGAGAGAGTATAAGATAAGAAAATGGTTAAACCGTCTTGAAAATCACATTTTTTTTAATCATAGGGAGGTAGTTTAAATGGTTTTCAATCAATAATTAAGAGGTTTGGGATCCATTTCACTGCTCATCACCGAGCAGCTGCAGGACCAGCCGAGCAGAAACGGGCATGGCATGCCCTCGGGCGCCGGCGCCGCGGTGGAAAGCTGGAACCGCACGAGCGCCATGCGGTTTCGGCAAACCAACCAGCCGCGCCTGCCTGATCTGTTGGAAAGCAGCAGACTGGAGGCGGGCGCGGCGCCGCGGACTTGGGTTGACGTCCCGGTCCCGGCACGCTCTCGGAGGATGGGTCTCATCTCAGTCTCAGCGGCAGCTCAACCCCAGCTGCCGACTGCCGTAGTGTTATGTTTCTCCTCCTCTCCTTCGTGTCAGCCATATCCTCCTGGGCGAAGCTGGCTGCCAGCCCCACCTACCGCTGACACCGGGGGTCCCCTCATCCCAGATCACACTCGGCTGTGACGCGGGGGTGTTTAAATCTAGGGCTAAAATTCAGAGGGTGTGATACGAGAGTGTTTGGACAGTAATAATAAAATAAATTAAATAAGTTTTAGGTAATCCGCGAGATAAATTTATTAAGTCTAAATAGTTTGTCATTAACGTATGTTACTGTAGCACCTCATTATCGAATTATGAACTACTTGAGATTAAAAAATTCGTCTCGTAGATTAGTCCCAGTCTATGCATTTAGTTTTATAATTAATTATATTTAATATTCTATACATATATCAAACGTCTAATCCGATAGTGACTAAAGTTCAAAGTTGAGAGGTAAAACCAACCAGTGACTGAGTCAGAAAGCCGCTCTTCATCAGGTCCGCCCGTCCGCTTCTCTCTGTCCCTCCCTCCTTCCCCCCAACCCGCGAGACGGCCGGCAAATTGTTGCAGTGCACTGAAGCCAACAGCTGCAGGACAGGAGGAGGAGCTGCTTCAATTCGTCGCCGCGCGCCCAACCCAGCCCCCGCCCCCAGTCCCGAGGTGAGCAACGCCTTTCCTTCTAGCAGGTGTCTGTTTAATTTGGGTCTGCTGCTCTTTCCCCTCGTGGTCTCGTCTGGGGAATTTGATTTCAGTACAATTCAATTTGGACTTGGGCTCCTCCCTTGTGTTCTTCCAATCGCCTGCTTGCTAATGCTACAGCAGCAAAGAATCCCAGCGTCGTGCTCTTGCGCGAGGTTTCTCGACGCCATATATGATGGTTGTCATGATGATGATGAATGGCGGCTGCCACTGCCAACGCGTGCTGCTAGATATCCTAGCCGCTTTAGTTACCTGGTAGAACGCTTTACTGACTATCATGCTAGCCGGTTTCTGTTCGGACTCCGGACTTGGCCTCGATGAGCTAGCTTCCCATTCTCTGATACAGCCACCAGTTACTTGTTCAACTCAATCTTCCTTCTTCTTCTTCTTCTGTTTTTTTTTTAAATTCTATATTTTTCAATACTAGCTTGTACAGTAAATACTCTGGGCCGGGACACGTCTGCGTCAGTCGGTTTCAGGATGGTCTCGCCGCTCCGTGGCGTCCTTCCCCTCACACATCTAGACAAATCTACAATTATTATGTTTGCCATCTTCGTACCGTTTGATCATATATATGCAAAGTGGTTCAATTATAGGACCACATTACATTATATTTGAGATCGACCTCCGAGTTGCATAATTAAATTCCTTATTGCTGAGTGTCTTTATACGTGTATATGAATGCATTCGTGTTGGATAAGCCTTCGGTCTAGAAAAAATGCATTCGTGTTGGGCTGGGCAGTTGCCACAGTCTGCGCTCGGTGCCTTAACAAACATGCTTTCTCCACTGCACTACCTTTACTGATATTAGCAACCTCTATCCAGGATTCCAGGTTCTCAGGCAGAGGTCATCTTGCTGCTCAACACAGCACTGCATACATATAGATGGGTTCCGAGGGGCCTTCTTCTCCTGTCACCACCGTCCATGTCACTGGATTCAAGAAGTTCCATGGGGTCGCTGAGAACCCCACCGAGAAAATCGTACGCAATCTCCCATCATTCATGGAGACGAAAGGGCTGCCCAAAGGCCTTGCTCTTGGGAGCTACACCATCCTTGAGGCTGCCGGGCAGGGTGCACTTGGTCCGTTGTATGAATTGCTGGAATCAACTGTCTCCGTCCGGGAATGCGGAATGCCAAATCAGGAGCGAGTAATTCTGGTAGTTTCGTTCTCACCTTCACATATATCAGTACAGAAAGTAAATTGTCTGGGGAAGTATAAAATTCAGCTAGTTTGGAGAAGCTGTTTTATTAACTTCATGTGAAAAATTCCTAAGGTTTAGAAATTACAGCACTTTAGGGTGATAACAGATTCTGAATTTGTGAACGCACACCCCATCTAGCATATTTCATAGTGGCCTTAACATTTTAGTTTGAAATCGATGCCATCTGTCAGCATTGTCTGCAGTCAAAGTTAACGCTATGCATATTATTATAGAATTTCATCAGTCGCACCTCTCATGGTTTGAATTTAACCATTTACATAGAGGTTGGTTGACTTGGTGCTGATTCCGCTCTAGAAGGATATAAAGGAACTTCTTTGTGATGATTAAAGTTATGCAAGTTTTATAGTTTGGTTATGCTATAGGGCTGCTATATACTTAATATTGTGAATAGACGACTGTGTTCTTCAGTCTTGTTTTTTCATGGAACATATGCTAGTGTCTTTTTTCTCCTGAAATTGTCATAATAACTCACTTTAGTTGCTCGTATTTAGGAACTAGGTGATTCCCACTTTGAGAGTCATACAATTTTGGTTGATTTCACATTTATTCTCCCAATGGAACACTGGGTGTAAACATTCTTGATTTTCCAGTAGGATATATTAAGAAATAAGAACTGTGGTATGGAGCATATACATCAAGTGAATTGACTCTAGAGCTTGAATGCTCAAATGAACTTATGCAGCAGCCAAGTTTGACCTTGCCCAGTTATCATTCAACACTGTCATGCTTTAAATAAAAGATATAATGCTGCAATGTTTTCAAATTGCTAAATCTTTTTTCTTTATCTTAATTACGTTTAAACAAAATAATTTATGTTTACGCAACATTTTCAGCTCCATTTTGGCGCAAACAGTGGTTCACATAGGTTTGCTCTTGAGAATCAAGCTGTTAATGAAGCTACTTTCCCTTGCCCTGATGAGCTTGGATGGAAACCACAGGTTGCTATCCTTCTACCTTCGCTGTTTTCATATACAAACATGTTCATTCTTTATTTCACTATATCTTCGTGACTTCTTTACATTCAATCATTTATTTTCTTTTGCATTCCAGAGGATGCCTATCATATCATCTGATGGAAGCATATTACACGCAAGACAGGTATATTTTAACCATTAGTACTTCTAAAAATCATTATGAGCATCTCTATACATCTCATTTGGAAAACTAGTATTTCACATTATGCTGTTAATTTACTGTCCTACATATCCTCTGTTTTAATAAACCTGCTGTCAGTTGATTGCATTCTTTTCATTTTCAAGAGTACAAACAAAGTATTGATTTTCCTTTGTTAAACTTACTGCTATCACTTCAATGCATCACTCTCGTTAACCACTGTACGTACTACTTCCTCCTTAAAAGGTCCCTAAGGAAATTCTGTGATTGATCTCAAATGTTCTCCAGCTTCTACATCAATGATTATTTGCACAACTGTCTGTTTCCTGCTATACCTGTTAGTTATCTTATCATGTGCGTCAGCTGAACTACTTTTGGCTTTCTTGATCAAGCAGACTACGCTGCCAGTGAACGAAATAAGCAAGTCTCTCCAACAAATGGGATATGATGTGATGCCTTCAGATGATGCTGGCCGATTTGTGTGCAACTATGTCTATTATCACTCGCTTAAGTTTGCAGAGAAACATGGCATCAGGTCTCTCTTCGTTCATTTCCCCCTCTTCTTGGCAATTGATGAGGAAGTTCAGATGCAATTTGTTGCTTCCCTTCTTGAAGTCCTCGCTTCCTTGAACGTACAGTAATCTAATGGTAGATCTATCACTTCCAGTGGTGTATTGTTCCCAGTTTATTTGGAAGGGTTAAGTTGTTCCCAATTTACATGTGGAGTGAATAAGAATGATGAATCATTCATGGAATTATATGTGCTCCAAAATGTGTAAAAAAAAAGAACTCTTCTTAAAGCACATGTCCATGCAGTCCAGATGTACAAATATCCTAAGCGGTTTTATATGACAGGTGGTATTGTTCTCAGAGCTGCTGTTTTACAGTCTGATGCTATTCAACATTTACGTAGCCATTTCACCCTGTTCTTTGACATTTAGAGAGACATTTTTCTGATTATCAGGTCATATATAATAAAGGGAGTACTCTTTATATATACTATAAACATGGTTCAACACCCTCTGTTTTCCAACATTTTAAATCACTAAGTCAACTTAGCAAATCATTTCAAAATTTCTCAAATTTTATATCAAACCACAAAGTTTAGTCAATTAAAGCCTTTTGAAAACATGCATGCATGTTTGTTTGAGTGGTTGACATGTGTTTTAAATTGGTGGTACCCTTTAGAAGCTGAAATTCACTCAGAGATCTATTCAAACACTAATGGAACCCACCAATGCACTCCTAGGCTCCATCTCCTTTGAACTGTCATTTCTGTACAGTGCGCCGGTGCACTCTGTGAAACCCTGTCATTTCTGACAGTCCGCTGGTGAAGTTTCGAACCCTTTTATTTACCGAGTTGATCCACATCAACTCCAACTTCTCCTTTGTAAATGTGCCAACACCACCAAGTGTACACCACCATGTGTATGTGTGTTAACTTTTCACAAATATTTTCCAAAGGATTAGCCACTCAATTTGCCACGCCACTCGATTCTAGTGACGATGCAAAGTTAGATCACTCGAGTGGCACTAAATGACCGATATGCAAACAAGTTTGCCCCTCTTGATAGTACGACCATCTATCCTGAACCCGGTCATCAACTTCTCTACACACCTATGATCGGTGAAATAAAATGCCCTAGGTTATACCTTTGCCTTGTGCATTCCATTCCATCTCCTCCAATGTCGATGCAACGCATGCACCAACACGATCAACAATGATATGATCCACTTTATATCATCACGTGATCATATTGGTTCATCGATCTTGACTTCACTTGCTTTTCACCGTTGCTTTCGTCCATCGGCGCCAAGTCTTGCTCAAGCTTTACCGCCACGCGATCTATTGCTCCAAAGCCTCCGACTTGCCCTTCATGCTTGCAACCGGTCCATCAAGCCAAGTCTTGTCTTGATCTTCTCCATCTTGATCACATGACTCAATGTCATGTCTCATGTGCAATGATCTCCTTCATCATCACATGTATGAGCTTTGCAACATCTTCGAGATATTTCAACCTTCATGGCATATGTTGCTCATACACATGTACCTGTGGACTAATCACCTGTGTATCTCACATAAACACAATTAGTCCACCTAGGGTTATCACTCAATTACCAAAACCACACAAGGACCTTTCAACCGCTGACAACAAGTCAAATCCCCACTCCACTTTCTGCCGCGCACACCGCCTCATGGGACTTAGGGGGATCCACCTCCCCCCGGGCCCACCTGCTACCATCAACAGCCTAGATCCACGCGCGCCAAGCACCATGGCTTCTCCTCCACCAAATCTGCTCCACATGGTCCCAACATCCCATCTCCTAGACAAGACGGGACGGCGCAGTTGTGCACGCCTTAACTCCACCAAGCGTGACGACCCAGACGCCATCAACCGCCTGCACAAGACATTAGTGGACGGGACATGCCCAGAAGCCACTCCTTCTGCTGGCAAGGAGGCCGCACAATGGCCTCAGGGGCTATGTCGTCTCCCTAGACAAAGTAGCTCGACCCCCCGATCGACGGGCGCTCGGCTGGCGCATCCCCCAAAAAACCGATCAACTCCCTGGAGTTGGGTCGGGAGCCACTGAATGGTAGGCCCAATGAGGTCCTCCGTCCGAGCCTCGACGTGCTCCCACTTCCCTGATCTATGGCTATAGAGGGTCGGCCCTAGAAGGCCGGCTTGAGAGCATCGGGACCTGTTATTGTAGCCCTCAGAAGGGCATAGAGCTCCAGATGATCAGATGGCCTTGAGCCAGAGCCCAGCGCTCTTGATCACCCGACCCACGACAGGTTCCGATTAGAAAGGAGGGCACCCCCAGGCCTACAGTCAGCAATTCCCAGACGAGTTCACCGAACTCTCACTCAAGTCGAAGACCCATGCGACATGGACCTGCGAAGGGATCAGCACCATCTTCGCTCAACCTCGATAGTCGAGCATCATCCATCACACTAGAGAAGAAGGCCCCAAGCAGGGCACAACACTCTCGCCAGCGGAAGCCGTCCTCGCCAAGGAGGGTTCGATCACCAAAAGATTAAATTCAGCCCTTCATCGCCATCACTCCAGGTGAGGCCACGAAGGGCTCGGGGGCTCCTGACGAGATCCTAACATATAGGTATGTTGAGCCTCGGGTCCAACGGTTCCCGAATGAAGAAGACGCTCCGATCGACCCCTTTAGGATCGCCCGAGGGCTCAGGGGCTATGCCCATCAGGCACGTACGCGCGCACCCTCTGGCAAAGAGATTTGGTCAAGCTTGACTTGACCGTAGCTTCCGCCTAGGGCTCGGGGGCTTCCCCAAGCCTTGGGCTCCCGATCTACGACACCTCCGCGCCCGGCCCTTGGCTCCTGCCTAGGTAACGACGCTAGTGTTGATGGTAGTTATCATCCAACATAAAACATTCAACTTTAATTGTATAAATGCATAAAAAGGATCACCAATATAGACTCAACGGTTTTAACTAACAATTTTCATGAGTTTTGGTGAATCTATGTTTTCAGTAGGGTTATTTCAGAAAACCATCAAGGAGGATCAAATCTTCAAATAAAATCACACTTATCCACAGCGAAATCAACTCCAGAAGGTTCCAGAAGACTCCACGCCAAAGCGGGGGCCAAGCTGACCCCACCTGGAGGCCGCCCGACCCCTAGGGGACCCACCTGCCAGCCTTCATATGTTGGTTTCCCATCACCTCCTAGGATGCATCTACGTAGTCCTTTAAGTCAGTTTGATCCAAGGGCTCACATTGAACGCTCCGGCCTATATAACTAGCCCCTACCCCCTCCAGGGCATGCTGCCATAAGTTAAGATCAGACCAAAAAATAGGGTTTTCAAAGAGGAGAGAATAGAGCTCCAATTCTTCAAGTTTCTAGTATAGGCTAGCTAGCAAGGTTCAAGTAGAGTTTGGGCTATCGCTCAGGATTCTGGATCTGTCGTCTAGAGACCGATATAGCCATTGTATCTCTTTATTTATGACTTTGTGCTACTTCAATATTATGTTGCTATTTATTATATTCCTAGTTTGCTCTAGTTGTATGCTTGATATAGTTATGATTGATGATGAATATATGCATATGTTCGCAAAGCTCTTAGCTCAGTACTCGAGTGAGTTAATTGGTCAACATTATGTAAGCATGGTGCTTAGATACTCTTTGCCTGTGGATGCCTTCTACACTCTAGGTCATATGGTAGATCGCGGATGTGACACTCTCGTTGAGTCCTTTGTAGTCCACTCCCCGTTTGTAGAGCACGTAGAACATGATTGCGAAGAAAGACAAGCTCTGTTCTTAATCTTCCTTAGTAATGTTCCTTATGCATAGATCCAAAGTTAGTTATACTATAGATGAGAGTCTATATACTTGGGTGTACAAAAGACTTAGTTGATAAGTAATGACTTAGGAATCTTTTGCTCTTAACGAATCTCTTGCTTAGCCTTACTACATTTTATTAGTATCTATTTCTATCTCTGGAATACCATTATTACCTTACACTTATCATTTATTTATCACTTGACTTACCCCTGCCATAGCATGAGAGTGGTTTTATCATAAGTATACATATTTGTCAACATCTCTATGCCAACATAACCCCATAGCTCCTCCTTGTGGATAAAATATAAATAACGATACTCGGTATACTCCCGAGTGAAATGCTACAATGGTAAATTATATGTGCGCTTGCGGATATCTTATATATATAGTTTACAAGTGTTCTCATAATTACCAACAATGCATTTCTGGCATCATGCTAGGGATGACAACTTAGTTAAGAGTGATGCTAAGAAATATCAACAAGCATTTCTGGTGCTGTTGCGGGGGAGGGGCACATGGCTAAGAGAATTGACCAAATAAATACTTATTGATAAAATCATAACCTCTGCTTTAGCAGGCTTACCCTTGTTTGTCTTTGTTCATATCTGAAAGCATCTAGGCCCCTAGTTGGATTTCGGTGATTAATGTCAATACAAGATTACTATGACTAACGTGTGTTTTGTAGATGCAAATAAAGTTAGGTCATGGTAATGGAAATCGATTGGGCAATTGAGGTTGTCATGCCCCTACGATGGAAATCGTTTCGGTTTTCAAAGGATTGACGACAAGGTTAAGGATGACTAGTTCTAAGTGTCGATTGGAGTTGGAGAGGCACCTAGAATAGTTTATGACTTTGTTTTTCCTTTGGCCGTACTATTAAGGGGGGTATGAATGGGTAGCTTGACCTAGTTGAGTCTAGTGAGTTAGGTGTGGTGCACACTTATTAAAACTAGCTCTAGGTAGCTCCTATGAATGCCTAAGATCCTTTGGAACAAACTTCATTCACATATGATCGAGAGCTGGAAGTGAATGGAGGGTCAAATACTGACCGGACGTTGGCTCCGGTGCGACCGGACGCTGGCCGTAGGGTCCGGTCAATTCATTTGACCGAGGAGAACAAGTCTGATGTGACCGGACGCTGAAGGTCAATGTGACCAGACACTAAGGGCCAGTGTCCGGTCAACTCCAGTAAGGGTCCAGACTTGAGAAAGTGTGACCGGACGCGTCCGGTCAGTAGTGACCGGACCCTGAGTATCCAGCGTCCGGTCGATTACAGTAAGCATCCAAGAGCGACCGGACATGTCCGGTCAGTACTGACCAGACCCTGACTGCGTCTGGTCATCACTTGAAAACTGTTGCGCGGGTTGAACTGACCGGAGCGTCCGGTCAAAATGATCGGAGCGTCTGGTCATCCCGCAGAAGCTCATAACGGTTCGTTTTTTAGGCTGCCTTATAAATAGAAGCTCCACTCGTGTGTGGAGACACTTTTGCTCATCCCAACAGCTGAGAAACACGTTTGTGAGTGCCAAGAAGAGCAAGGTCCTAGTGAGGTGTTTGTGATTTGAGAATCCAAGAGTGAAACCTCATTAGTGAATCAAGAGTAGACAAGTGTGCATCCATCTTCTCATTAGGCTTCGCGTGGTCAAGTGAGAGTTCATGCTTGTTACTCTTGGTGATCGCCATCACCTAGATGGCTTGGTGGTGATTGGGAGCTTGGTGATCACCTGGCGGAGCTTGTGGGTGACCCAACTCAAGTTGTGAGCGGCTTTAGGTGATTCGCCGTGATGGAGTGTCGAAGAATCAACCCGTAGAGAGCACTTGATCCTTGCGCGGATCAAGAGGGAGCTACACCCTTGCGTGGGTGCTCCAACGAGGACTAGTGGAGAGTGGCGACTCTCCGATACCTCGGCAAAACATCGCCGCCTTCCTCTCTCCATTTACTTTGAGCATTTACTTTGAGTATTTACGTTGAGCAATTCAATACTTGTCTTTACATTCGTAGAATTGCTATGCTAAAGTAAGTTTGGAACATAGGTTGCAAGTCTTTTGTGCGTTGATTTGATAGAAACACTTTTCTAGGCACAAGGGGTTAATTGGGCTATCCGTAGGATTTGATTATTGCAAGAAAATTTAGAATTAGCCCAATTCACCCCCCTCTTGGGCATCTTGATCCTTTCAATTGGTATCAGAGCATCGTGCTCATGTTTTCTAAGCTTAACCGCTTAGAGCAAGATGTCTCATGGGGATGGGCCTCCTCCTATCTTTGAGGGGGATGATTTTTCATATTGGAAAATTCGCATGGAGGCATACCTAGAAGCTCTAGATGTTGGAATTCTTAGAGCCGCCTCTCAAGGGTTCCCAACACCTAAGAATGCCGCACAACTTCAAGGCAATGAAGTAAACTATGAAAAATGGAATGCAAAGGCTCGTAACACCATCTTTAGAGGCCTTTGCAAAGATGTGTTCAATTGTGTAAGGAACCATAAAGACGCCCATGCACTATGGTCGAGCATTTGTGCGCTCCATGAGGGAACCAAGAGTGAGCGTGAGCAATGCTATCATCTTGTAATTAAAAAGCTAAATTCTTTTGAGATGCTTCCCAAAGAAAGTGCTAATGAAATGTATTCTCGTTTAAATGTTCTTGTAGAGGAAGTCAATGGGCTTGGACTTATTCAAATGTCACCATCCGACGTTGTGAGAAAGATCTTGAGTGTCCTCCCCATTGACAAATATGGGCACATTGTGACCATGCTACATCAAGGTGATCTTTCCGCCGCTACACCAACTCAAATCTTGGGAAAGATCAATGCTCATGAGATGTATATGCACATCACACCACAAGATGGCTCACCCTCTACAAAGAAGAAAGAGAAAGATTTAGCATTCAAAGCTAGCCAAGATAAGGGCAAGGCAAGACTTGAGTATGAGAGCTCAAGTGATGAAGATGATAAAGAAAGTCTTGCTCTCATGGTGAAGAAGACCGCCAAGATGCTAAAGAAGCTAAACAAGAGTGGCATCAAGTTTGATGGCAAGAAGAAGAAGTTCTTCACTAGCTCAAGAAGAAAGCCAATCTCCGAGATGAATTGCTACAATTGTGGTGAACTTGGCCACCTAGCTCATCAATGCACAAAGCCCAAGAAAGACAAGTTCAAGAACAAGGGCAAGAAAGATGATTCAAGTGATGAAGATGAAAAGAAAAAGAACAAGCCATACAAGAAGAGAGATGGCAAAAAGAGAGACTTCTACAAGAAGAAGAAGAGTGGCAAAGCCTACATTGTCGGTGATTGGCTCACGGACATTGATTCATCAAGTGGATCATCCGATGATGAGAGTAACAATGAGAAGGTGGCCACCATTGCTATTGATCTTGCATCCTCACCACCACCATCGCCATCATCCTCTACACACAAGGTAACTAAGAGTGATGATAGTAGTGATGATGAGCAAGCTAGTGATGATGATAGCGATAGCGATGATGATTCACCCACATATGATGATCTTGTCAAAATATTAAGAAAATACACTAAGATCATTAGAAAGAGTAGAGCCACAAATGAAAAACTTGATGCTAAAAATGATTCACTCTTAGCTAAATGTGATACATTAGAAAAGGCTAATGATGAGCTCAAAGAAACAAATGATTCTATATCATCCAAACTCAAGGAGCTCAAATCTTCTAAGAAAGAGCTTAAAGATAAACATGATAAACTTGAGTGGGTGCACAATGAGCTTATCACTAGTCACAACAAGCTAAAAGATGAATATACAACTCTAAAGATCAATTATGATACCCTTGTTATTGCACAAGAATTCTTACCAAATGAGCCACATGTTGCTACTAACCATATTGTTAAGATTGATATAGCTACAACATGTGATGATTTAATTGATGAGAGCATTGAGCATGGATCTAGTAGCAAAGGCAAGCAAGTGGTTGAGTGCAATGACTATGATGAGTATGTCAAGCTCAAGAGTGACAATGAGAAGCTCATGAAAGATCTTGAAGAGATGAAAAGTTACAACACCATTGTGCTAGAAACTCTTGATCATGACAAAGAGTTGATCCTTGAGAATGAGAAGCTCAAAGAAGAAAACAAGAAACTCAAGGAAGAGAAGAACAATGATATTCTCAAGGAAGAGAACAAGAAGCTCAAGATGGAGAAAGAGCATCTCAAGGTGGGATTGAGTAAGTTTGCTAGAGGCAAGCATCTCCAAAGTGAGCTACTCATGAATACCGTCATGAAGATGGATAGAAGTGGCATTGGATATATGGCAAGTGTAGAGAAGAAGAAGGCTCAAGCTCAACACCAACAATCAAAGCCAAAGCTAAAGCCAAAGAGATGTTTTGAGTATGGACAAGAAGGCCATTTTGCTCATGAGTGTCAAACTCCACCACCACAACCCTTGTCCAAGCATGCTAGACCCTTTGCTTTCAATGCTCACTACATGCTTAGAAAAGATTCTAGTGGAAAGATGAAAGTCATGTTCTTAGGACCTCTCAATAAGAGTAGGCCTAAGAAGATTTGGGTGGCTAAGTCACTTATTGAGAAGGTGAAGGGTCCTCAACAAGTTTGGATCCCTAAAGCTTGAATCTCTTGTGTGTAGGTGAACTACAAGACCGGTGGAAGTCATTGGGTTATTGATAGTGGTTGCACTCAACATATGACCGGCGATCCTCGTATGTTCACCTCACTAGATGAAGAGGTAGATGGACAAGAGAAAATAACATTTGGAGATAATTCAAAGGGCAAGGTTAAAGGATTGGGCAAAGTGGCAATATCAAATGATCATTCCATCTCTAATGTACTCTATGTTGCATCATTGAGTTTCAACTTGCTATCCGTTGGGCAATTATGTGATCTTGGCTTTCAATGCCTATTCACCGAGAAGGAGGTTGTTGTATCCAAGGTAGATGACAATCAAGTGATATTCAATGGATTTAGATACAACAACTTATATCTAGTTGACTTCACCTCCGAAGATGCAAACTTGAAGACTTGCCTATTCTCCAAAACAACACTTGGGTGGCTATGGCATAGAAGACTTGCTCATGTTGGGATGAGCTCACTCAAGAAGCTTATGAAGAATGATTTGGTGAGAGGGTTGAAGGATGTGAAGTTTGAAAAGGACAAGCTTTGTAGTGCATGTCAAGCCGGCAAGCAAGTTGCAAACACTCATCCAACCAAAGCCTTCATGTCAACCACAAGAGTGCTAGAACTCCTACACATGGATTTATTTGGACCAACAACATACATGAGTTTGGGAGGAAATCTCTATTGTCTTGTGATTGTGGATGACTATTCAAGGTATACATGGGTGTTCTTCCTTCATGACAAATCCGAAGTTGCATCTTGTTTCAAGAAGTTTGCCAAGAGAGCTCAAAATGAATTTGAAGTGAAGCTCAAGAAGATAAGAAGTGACAATGGCAAAGAGTTTGACAACACAAATATAGAAGCTTATTGTGATGAAGTTGGAATCAAACATGAAGTCTCCGCAACCTATACTCCTCAACAAAATGGTATAGTTGAGAGAAAGAACCGGACTTTGATCACTCTTGCAAGGACAATGCTAGATGAGTACAACACCCCCGAAGCTCTATGGGCGGAAGCAATCAACACCGCATGTTATGCATCCAACCACCTATTTCAAAAGTTTCTTGTCAAGACACCATATGAGTTGCTCAATGGGAAGAAGCCGGACGTCTACTTCTTTAGGGTGTTTGGTTGCAAGTGCTACATCTACAAGAAGCAGCAACACCTAGGGAAGTTTCAAAGACGTTGTGATATAGGTTTTCTTGTTGGTTACTCATTGAAGTCCAAAGCATATAGAGTATTTAATCATGCCACCGGCTTGGTTGAAGAAACATATGATGTGGAATTTGATGAATCTAACGGCTCCCAAGGAGCACATGAGAATCTTGATGATGTAGGTGATGAACCATTGAGGAAGGCTATGAAGAATATTCTGGTGGGAGACATCAAGCCAAAAGATGATGAAGATGATGTACAAGTCATTAACCAACCCTCTTCATCAAATGTACCACAAGATGGTGAAAAATATGGGAGAGTAGAAAATGAAGATACTCATATCTTCCATGAGCAAATGGTGGTACAAGCACAAGATGTTGATGCTCCACAACCTCCTCCTCAAGTGGTCAATAGAAGAAATACACCTCTCCTACAAGATCATCCACAAGATCTCATCATAGGGAGTCCATCAAAGGGTGTAATGACTCGATCTCAAAAACTTACGTCATTTATTGCTCATCACTCTTTTATCTCTTGCTATGAGCCTACCAAGGTAGAAGAAAGCTCTTAAAGATCTGGATTGGATCAATGCCATGCATGAAGAGTTAAACAACTTCACTCACAATGAAGTTTGGACTCTTGAAGAGCGACCAAAAGGTGCAAGAGTCATTGGAACGAAGTGGGTGTTCTGCAACAAGCAAGATGATCAAGATGTTGTTGTGAGGAACAAGGCAAGACTAGTTGCAAAGGGGTTCTCTCAAGTTGAAGGTTTGGATTTTGGAGAGACCTTTGCACCGGTTGCAAGATTAGAAGCCATCCATATCCTTCTTGCATATGCATCACATCATGAAATGAAACTATATCAAATGAATGTGAAAAGTGCTTTTTAAATGGCTTTATTAATGAACTAGTCTATGTTGATCAACCTCATGGGTTTGAAGACCCTAGATATCCTAATCATGTTTATAGGTTATCCAAGGCACTATATGGGCTTAAGCAAGCCCTAAGAGCTTGGTATGAGCGCCTTCGGGACTTCCTCATTGAGAAGGGCTTCACCATTGGGAAGGTCGACACCACACTATTCACCAAGAAGCTTGATGGGCATATCTTCATTTGCCAAGTATATGTTGATAATATCATCTTTGGATCATCAAATGAAGACTCATGCAAAGAATTTGGTGAATTGATGTCGAAGAAGTTTGAGATGTCAATGATTGGTGAGCTTACATTCTTTCTTGGTTTTCAAGTCAAGCAAATGAAAGAAGGCATCTTCATCTCTCAAGAGAAATATACAAAAGATCTTCTCAAGAGATTCAAGATGGATGAATATAAGCCAATCAAGACACCAATGCCTACAAATGGACATCTCGACCTAGATGAGGGAGGTAACCCGGTTGATCAAACTCTCTACCGTTCTATGATTGGTAGCTTGTTATATTTAACCGCATCTAGGCCCGACATCATGTTTAGTGTGTGTATGTGTGCTAGATTTCAAGCTAGTCCTAAGGAAACTCATTTAATTGCTGTAAAAAGAATCCTTAGGTATCTTAAGCACACACCAAGCATGGGCCTTTGGTATCCCAAAGGAGCTTTATTTGAATTAATTGGCTATTCCAATTTGGATTACGCCGGATACAAAGTTGATAGAAAGAGCACATCCGGAGGGTGCCATTTGCTTGATAGATCACTTGTGTCTTGGTCCTCCAAGAAACAAAATAGTGTGGCTTTGTCCACCACCGAAGCGGAATACATTGCCACGGGTGCTTGTTGTGCACAAATACTATACATGAAACAAACTTTGCTAGACTATGGAGTAGTTCTAGAGAAAGTACCTCTTTTGTGCGACAATGAAAGTGCGGTAAAACTTACAAACAATCTGGTTCAACACTCTCGCACCAAGCATATAGATATCCGCCATCACTTTCTAAGAGATCATGTGGCTAAAAATGATATATCACTAGAAGGTGTAAGATCCGAAGATCAATTAGCAGATATCTTCACAAAACCGCTAGATGAGGCTACATTTTGTAGATTGCGGAATGAGCTCAATATACTTGATTTTAGTAACTTCACTAAAAATTGAGCTTGTGTTGTGCCTTGCATTCATTATAATATACAACATGCTTAGTTTGTGGCAATGCATTTAGGGCTTGTCTAACATGGTTAAGATAACCGCCGAAAAGCGTGTGAAGAAGCTTAACCTTGGATCAAACTTGACAAGCAACTAGTTTTACTTACAAGTATTACATATGCATGAATGTTATTTTG
This sequence comes from Miscanthus floridulus, assembly GCF_019320115.1. Taxonomy (NCBI): domain Eukaryota; kingdom Viridiplantae; phylum Streptophyta; class Magnoliopsida; order Poales; family Poaceae; genus Miscanthus; species Miscanthus floridulus. The sequence continues at coordinate 154,811,262 of NC_089580.1, read as the reverse complement.
TCGTTTTGTTCCATTTGCCCTCTTGTTGCCTATTTTCTTAAAAAGAATTATAGCCTAAGGCAAAATATTTTGAAAAATATGAGGGTTTAAGAGAGGTCACTCACATCAGTCCCAATTGGTGTTTATTTGGATCTTATTCAAGTTGGAACTTGATTGGGAATAGGCAGCGAGAAGGAAGTTTGAAGATTTGTTGGAAAAGGTGCACCGGACGCTGCACCGAACGCTGCTGTCCAGTGTCCGGTCAGTTCACAGGAGGTGAACTGCTGGTGAAGGAGTGATCAAACGCTATGTCTGTGCGTCCGGTCAGGAAGGGTTCAGCGTTCGGTCGATCAAAGGAAGACCAAGTTGCACTAATCGGACCCTGCCTGCGTCCGGTCATGGACCACCGGATGCGTTTGGTCCTGATTCTAGAGGATTTGGACCTTTCTGGAATCGACCGGACGTTGGGTGGTAGCGTCCGGTCGCTACCACCAGAGCGTCCAGTTAGTGGATCTCGCGCGGTTTCAGGACTCTTTCCGTTTCCTTCTCTGTCGCATCGGGGGATCTATTTATATCGGCCGTTCTTTCGTTTTGACTCCCCGTGACCTAGCCCTAGCTCTTGCCGCCGCCTCCTGCGCCTCCTCAGCTCGCCAGCCGCACGCCGCCATGCTCCTACCTCGTCGTGCCACCACGACCCTGTGCCGGCCACCTTGTGCCTTCCCGCGCGCCACCGTGCCAGCACAGCCCGCACCGCCGTAGCTCGCACACCACCACGCTCGCCCGGTCCTCTCGCCACCGCGCCGCCTGAGAGCCTGCTGCCAAGTCTCACCGCATCATCAAGAGACGTGTGACCTAGCCCTACCTCCTTCATCTTGGGTCACCAGTTCATCACTGCTCCTTGTAACCCTAGCCCCTACCGGTTCCGAGGATTCCCCCCACGTGTCGCATCTTATCTTTTCTCGGATCACTGATCGTCAGCGAGTCGGTTCCATTGTGGTTCTTATGGCAGTTGGCAGTCAACTCGGAGCCAAGCTCGTGAGTACGGATCGAGGCTAAGCCTTGAAAGCGGTAGTTTGACAGTTGATATTCATCAGCGACAGTTCACCATCTCGTCAGTTCAGATGGCTCGCACCAAGAACGTTGGGGGTGGCCCAGGTGACGATGATCGGAGGCCCCTGCCTCGCTAGCCAGCTGGATCAAAGGGCAAGTCAACCAAGCAGGTAACATCCAAGAAGCAGAAGTACCCAGATGCGGAAACAGCGAGAGCAGCAACTGTTGCAGAGGCCGCAGAGCGTGCCGAGAGAGGTGGTGCCCGCAGCGGAGTTGTCATTGCAGATCAGCCGGTTTCACCAGCAGTCAGAGCTACGATTGAGGAGGTTGAGCGTCGACACGGTAGTCCAGCTGGGACTGCCATGTTTGTAGGATGACGGGTTGCCATTGAGGAAGGCCCATCAGTAGAGCAGGAGCCAGTTCAGCAGACTCAAGAGGGTGAGCAGGCCCAGCAGACTCAGGAGGCTGAGGAGACCGAGCTGGCACCCTAGCTTCACCACTCTAGACGGACCCGTGTACCAGTCTCGCCGAGGCCACCGACACAGCGGAGGGGATCACGTCCTCCACCTAGACCACAGGGTCCACCTCCAGTGGCACACCTCGACTTGAGGGCCGCTATAGCCAGGTAGGTTCAGCAGCTGCGTTTTGTTGAGTTTGAGGTTTGGTTTCCTCCGAGGAGGGATGAGAGAGCAGCTGAGGGTTTCTACACGCCACTGCAGGAAGATTTCTATAATGCTTATCTCAACAGTGGGGCAGTGTTTAGATCTCAGAGAGTCTGTACGATAGAGTCTATTATGACAGCCGCCGGAGAGCACATTCAGCCCTACTTATCATATTTGCCAGGACTGACTGATTTGATTGGACGGACGGGGATATATGTACCATCTTGGGTTCGTCAGTTTTATGCTTCACTCTTCATCGATCCACATCACAGATTCATTCACTTTGCTTTCAGAGGCAAAGACTACAGAGTGACGAGTGGTAGGGCCAGAGAGATACTGAGGCTACAAGAGCAGCCTGTCAAGATGCATGAGGTTTGTTATGGATAGTAGGAGCCTCCCAGGCGTCCTCATGGAGGGTTGGTGCCTCCTACAGATTTAGTGTGACATTGCTTCAAGGAGCCTTTTGGAGAGGGGTCAAGCAGGAACCCCAGTGACTTGACTCCTACAGCGAGAGTGCTAGAGGCCATTATCAGGAGGACACTGCTTCCTAGGTTGGGATATAGAGAGGGCCTAACTCGCTTACAGCTCTGGCTTCTTAATGCCCTGATGCAGCAGACAGTATTTGATATCTAGGACCTCCTTCTTTCAGAGATGGAGGATACTATAGCTGAGGGATTCAAGGGTCGCAGGCAGCTTCCCTATGCTCACTGGATCACGTTCCTCATTCGTAGAGTAGTGCTTGATAAGCCCCCTGGTATGATGGATGAGTATACAAGTGCCACCACAGAGTTCCCAGCTTACAACCTATCACAGAGGATCAGACACACCACTCCTCAGGCACCCAGACAGCCTAGCCGTCGTCTCGACATGCTAGAGTCTGTAGCTTAGCAGGATGAGATCATCAGAGGGATTGTAGCCACTGAGGAGGAGGAGCTAGAGGCACAGCAGGAGGTGAGCGAGTACAGTGATAGCTCTAACGATGACTATCTACTTATTCCTCAGATGCCTCCATGCAGACACGATGCAGAGGCCGGTAGCTCCAATTCTGCTCCACCTGCTCCGTAGATAGACCCCGCTCTCATTGCTATTCTTGAGCGGATGTAGCAGACATAGGATAGACAGGCACAGGAGACAGCTGCTACTTTTGCCCAGTTTCAGACTCGACAGGATGAGTTCCAGAGGCAGCAGCAGGCCATGCAGCAGCAGCAGTAGTAGATGCATCAGCAGCAGATACTCTTACAGTAGCAGCTTATGGGTTTCATGAAGCATGTAGTGACAGCTCTTGGGGCCCCACAGCCACAGCTTTCGCCCTAGCTTGCTCCACCTGCCACCACTTTGACGACTCCAGCAGTACAGCCCAGTGGGCTCCAGAGTCAGGGACAGCCTCCAGCTTAGTTTGCTTCACCTCTTGTACAGGTGTCCCAGTGGTTAGCCTCACCTGTGGTAGCCCCGTAGTTCACTCCACTTCAGACGGGCTTCACACCAGAGCAGTCTTCCTCGCTATTTGTGCCTGACATGTCAGTGTCTAGGAGTCTTGGAGCATCTTTCAGCGAGTTGACCGGCATGCCTACTCCGCCTCACATGCATACCACCGGTCCGTCTACAGCAGCCCCAATCGCTGTGACTACTCAGAGGCTCCCCTCGTCTGTCGCCTCGTCAGATCCTACGACAGACATACTAGCAGCTTCACAGGCAGCACTAGCCCTAGCTTAGACCCAGACCGCTTCAGCGACACTTCCTGCCACAGAGGGTCAGTTAGTTCAGAGCTCAGGGTCAGATGATGATGGTGCCCAGTTCCAGCTTGCCCCCACGTTCTTCAGCACCCGGCTCATCCGCTGCAGCCTCGCCGACCGACCCCTAGGTTTTGGTGTTTGACGCCAAAGGGGGAGAGGGTGTTCGAGTATGTAGTCTTAGGGGGGCTACATTTAGGGGGAGCTAGTTATCTAGTATTAGCTTATTATATACATTTGGAGTTTTTATTTGTGTGATATACTATTACTTATGCATTTGTGTGTTTACTTTCATGCATACTATTATATATATGTGGTAGTGCTATCTACATGATTGTGAAATATGACATGTGTGCTTTCTACTTTGCATTATTTAAATGTCATATCACTTGTGCTATGCTCATTTGCTTTTGCTTCCACGTTTAAACTTCAAAGCAAATGAGCTTTGTTATCTGTACTCATGCTTAATTAATATCCTTTGAGTACATTGCGTTGGCTTGGGTCATATAAGCTTGACTAACACTTTTGTTCTTATCGACAAAAGCTTATATGAACCAAGCCCATCAAAAACCTCACTCTTTAACATACTCGAGGTGGTATTGTTATCAATCACCAAAAAGGGGGAGATTGAAAGCATCTAGGCCCCTAGTTGGATTTTGGTGATTAATGTCAATACAAGATTACTATGACTAACATGTGTTTTGTAGAGGCAAATAAAGTTAGGTCATGGTAATGGAGATCGATTAGGCAATCGAGGTTGTCATGCCCCTACGATGGAAATCGTTTCGGTTTTCAAAGGATTGACGACAAAGTTAAGGATGACTAGTTCTAAGTGTCGATTGGAGTTGGAGAGGCACCTAGAATAGTTTAGGACTTAGTTTTTCCTTTGGCCGTACTATTAAGGGGAGTATGAACGGGTAGCTTGACCTAGTTGAGTCTAGTGAGTTAGGTGTGGTGCACACTTGTTAAAACTAGCTCTAGGTAGCTCCTATGAATGCCTAAGATCCTTTGGAACAAACTTCATTCACATATGATCGAGAGCTGGAAGTGAATGGAGGGTCAAATACTGACCGGACGTTGGCTCCGGTGCGACCGAACGCTGGCCGCAGGGTCTAGTTAGTTCATTTGACCGAGGAGAACAAGTCTGATGTGACCGGACGCTGAAGGTCAATGTGACCGGACGCTGAGGGCCAGCGTTCAGTCGACTCCAGTAAGGGTCCAGACTTGAGAAAGTGTGACCGAACACGTCCGGTCAGTAGTGATCGGACCCTGAGTATCCAGCGTCCGATCGATTATAGTAAGCATCCAAGAGCGACCGAACATGTCTGGTCAGTACTGACCAGACCCTAACTGCGTCCGGTCATCACTTGAAAACTGTTGCACGGGTTGAACTGACCGGAGCATCCGGTCATCCCGCAGAAGCTCATAACAGTTCGTTTTTCAGGCTGCCTTATAAATAGAAGCTCCACTCGTGTGTGGAGACACTTTTGCTCATTCCAACAGCTGAGAAACACATTTGTGAGTGCCAAGAAGAGCAAGGTCCTAGTGAGGTGTTTGTGATTTGAGAATCCAAGAGTGAAACCTCATTAGTGAATCAAGAGTAGACAAGTGTGTATCCATCTTCTCATTAGGCTTCGCGTGGTCAAGTGAGAGTTTGTGCTTATTACTCTTAGTGATCGCCATCACCTAAACGGCTTGGTGGTGATTGGGAGCTTGGTGATCACCCATCGGAGCTTGTGGGTGACCCAACTCAAGTTGTGAGCAGCTTTAGGTGATTCGCCGCGACGGAGTGTCGAAGAATCAACCCATAGAGAGCACTTGATCCTTGCGCGGATCAAGGGGGAGCTACACCCTTGCGCGGGTGCTCCAACGAGGACTAGTGGAGAGTGGCGACTCTCCGATACCTCGGCAAAACATCGCCGCCTTCCTCTCTCCATTTACTTTGAGCATTTACTTTGAGTATTTACGTTGAGCAATTCAATACTTGTCTTTACATTCGTAGAATTACTATGCTAAAGTAAGTTTGGAACATAGGTTGCAAGTCTTTTGTGCGTTGATTTGATAGAAACACTTTTCTAGGCATAAGGGGTTAATTGGGCTATCCGTAGGATTTGATTATTGCAAGAAAATTTAGAATTAGCCCAATTCACCCCCCCCCTCTTGGGCATCTTGATCCTTTCAATATCTTATACAGGGTATTGTAGGATTGGTTGTGATTCAATAATTTCTATCAAACAGAATCAACCAAATAAAGAGGAAGCTCAACACCAGTTTATGAAGTTATGGCTGACAAGACTCTGCGTGAGTTCTCTGCTTCAAGCACCGAGAACATTCGCACTGGACCAACACTCAAAACTGATAATCTTGAGTTTGAGCTCAAGCCAAGCCTCATCAACATGGTGCAAGCTACCCCATTTAGCGGAAAGTCACATGAAGATGCTAGTGCTCATCTTCATAATTTTCTAGAGATAAGTAGCACGGTCGTCATCAAGGACGTTGCTCAAGACATCATACTACTTCGCTTATTTCCATTCTCACTTATGGGAAGAGCAAAGCAATGGTTCTACACTAACAAAGATCATATCAATACATGGGCAAAGTGTTCAAAGGCCTTCCTAGAAAAGTTTTTCCCTTTAGGCAAGACCAATGCCTTAAGAGGAAAGATTTCAAACTTCCAACAGCAGAGAGGAGATACCATTCTAGAAGCGTGGGAACATTTTCAAGAATATGTTTCAGATTGCCCTCATCATGGAATGAAAGATTGGTTGCTCATGCAAAGTTTCTACCATGGATTAACTCAGAAAGCTCACAAACAACTCGATGCCACTGCTGGAGGATCATTTATGTCACTTACTCTTGGAAAAGCTAAAACTCTTATAAAGAAGATAGCCTCTAATCAAGGCTGGTCATTGTCGGTGTTTCGGATCACCGGCTAGTAAATTTGTATCTGCATGTCTAGCCTGGATGGTGTGCTTGGAGGACGTAAGGTTTTATACTAGTTCAGGCGGAATGTCCCTACGTCCAGTCTGCTGCTGCTCGAGTTACCGACACTTAGTTTGTAGTAGGAGTTACAAACGAGTGGGAGAGGGAGAAGGTCCCAAGTCTATGGTGGAAGGATTGAAGAGTGCTGAGAGTCTGCTATGCTATGTGCTCGTTCTCCCTCCCCCTCATTCTTGGGGTGTACCGCTTCCCCTTTTATAGGTGAATGGGAAGGAACAAGTTACAGAGAGAAAGAAAGGAGAAAAACGAGAGAGAAGAAGGCCTCCAGGGCCAACGGGTCCTTATCCTTCATGCAGGTCCCATCGACGCTGTAGATGGTGATGGGGATGGCTCCATGTTAGGCTCCTATTCACCACTGGTGGCATGCCCCGACATCATCAGCTGGTCGTGGCGTCCCATCCCGTCTCGGTCGATATGCCGGTCAGCGGCTGTACGAGGAGTAGGCAGCACAATGATCACGCACCCATCACTGTTGGCGATATGAACCCCTAGGCATGGCCTAACATGGCCATGGGTCACGTCAAGACATGCCTGCTTCCCGCCCGGCGTTAGAAGTTTGACGCCAGGGTCGTACCTTCTGACCCATAGTGGTTGGAGGCGGTATGGGTCCCTGTCGGGCGAGAACAAGCCCGCGCCCCAGGGGTCGGGCGGGACAGAGCCTACGCCCTCAGGGTCAGGCGACATGGCTCCCGTTCCCTCGGGGTCGGGCGACCCGGGTGTAACACCTTTGGTGTTACGAGCTCATTAGCGCAGCGATTTAGGCATAAGTAAAATTTTCGAAAATGAGTTTTTCAAAAATTTTGATTTAAAATGTACTTGATGCGATAAGTGAATCCGGTGTATGACTTAGTTTTGTGGACTTGAATAAACGGCCAAGTTAAAATACTCAGTGCGTAAAGATATTTAGGAATGTTGAACGACGATACTAGCAAATGGTTTGTTCTATTAGATTAAGCATGAAAAACAACTTTTATAAATAAAATAAAATCCATTAATAAATAAATAAAATGATATATATAAGTATATTCAGTAGCCAGCTACAAAATAAGTTATTCTATAGCCACCTCTATTTACGATAATTTTATATACTAATTTACGATAATGTCAATACATATTTACGATAGTTGGGTTACTATAACATATGAGGATATTTACCATAACGTTATAGTAAACCACTTACTAAGGAGTTATTATAATCTCATAAATTAACATAATAATTATCGTAACTCAAAGTGGCTACAGAATAAGTTATTTTATAGCCAGCTACAGAGTAGTAGTTCTATAGGGAGAGTATATTCAGTAGACAGCTACAAAATAAGTTATTCTGTAGCCACCTCCATTTACGATAATTTTATATACTAATTTATGATAATATCAATACATATTTACGATAGTTGGGTTACTATAACACATAGAGATATTTATCATAATGTTATAGTAAACCACTTAGTAAGGAGTTACTATAATCTCGTAAATTAACATAGTAATTATCGTAACTCAAAGTGGCTACAGAACAAAATAGCTTATTCTGTAGCCACTTTGAGTTACGATAATTACTATGTTAATTTACGAGATTATAATAACGCCTTACTAAGTGGTTTACTATAACATTATGGTAAATATCCCTATGTGTTATAGTAACCCAACTATCGTAAATATGTATTGATATTATCGTAAATTAGTATATAAAATTATCGTAAACGGAGGTAGCTACAGAATAACTTATTTTATAGCTGGCTACTGAATATATTCTCCATATATATAGACCTATTCATATGGACAGCTTGTATACAAGTGTAAACACCAAGAAAGGACAATATTCCTGGTGTCAAAAATGAACAGAGACACAATAAGTTGACCTTCAAAAAATATATAAAAAAACAAGTTGTTATTATTTGAACGGGGCAATTTGAATGCATTCCTGGCCCTTTTATCAATTATATACATGCACACAACAAGCAATGACATGCCCATTTGAGTACATTTTAAATTTAACCGATGAGGGGGCTCCTTTGAAGAATTGACTTATTTCTAAGAAATGAAGGGATAATCTAGCTAGCAGAACAGCTCCTCAAGTTCTCGACGAACAGTATGCTTATTATTACTTATTAATACTGGCCCTCCACTCCACCTCAAATATTCTCTTCTTTAAATTACAGAAGAGACATTGAGTGTGTGCAATTGGTTGAAAGCAGATCATGCAATGGAACATTCCCATGAAGAGAAAATTTAATAGATTCAGTCACCAGGAGAAGGAAGAAACCACAGGCGGCACGCAGCTACAGCAACTTAAACAAGATATACATTTGCAGGTCAAAATGTCAAATGGTCAGCTAATGGCGGTTGCAGCCTCCATGCATGTTCTGTAACAGCTATCTCTCTAATCAGTTCGTACTCCATAATACACCATGGATCCAATTAAGGCCTTGTTTAGATGCATGTGTATCCACTTTAATCCACGTGTGTTCATATTGATTTAGATAAATACATGTGCATCCAAACAAGACCTAAATACACCATGGATCCAACTAACACGTACGTATAGACGTCGTCACGGCATCTCCTTGTATAAATAGCCACCCTTACAAAGGCATTTCATCACTCAGCTCTTAGCTCTCACGCACTCTCAGGTAGAAAAGGGGTCGGGGCAATTAGAGAAGAATTTATTTGGCGTTCTGACTGAGCAGCCAAGAGGACACACACAATGGCTGCTTCGTTCAAGCTTGCGGTGGCGGTGACATGGGCCTTGGTCCTTGCGACGACGGCGTGCCAGGGCCTTGACGTGGGATACTACAAGAAGACATGCCCCCGCGTGGAGCACATTGTCCGCGACGAGGTGAAGAAGTTCGTCTACAAGAACGCCGGCATGGGCGCTGGCCTCATCCGCATGCTCTTCCACGACTGCTTCGTTCAGGTACGCCGTACGCAGCAATATCGACCATGCATGAATGCACCAAGTACAAATGTACAATGGAGAGAGCGAGGCTGACACGACATGCAAACATATACAGGGATGTGACGGCTCTGTGCTCCTGGACCCGACGCCGGCGAACCCGCAGCCGGAGAAGCTCAGCCCACCAAACTTTCCAAGCCTGCGCGGCTTCGAGGTCATCGACGTCGCCAAGGACGCCGTCGAGAAGGCCTGCCCGGGCGTGGTCTCCTGCGCGGACATCGTCGCCTTCGCCGCCCGTGACGCCGCCTACTTCCTCAGCAGGTTCAACGTGAAGATCGACATGCCCGCCGGCCGCCTCGACGGCCGCGTCTCCAACGCCTCGGAGGCCCTGGACAACCTGCCGCCACCCGTCTTCAACGTCACCGATCTCATCGCCTCCTTCGCCGCCAAGGGGCTCGGCGTCGAGGACATGGTCGTGCTCTCCGGCGCGCACACCGTCGGCCGCTCCCACTGCTCGTCCTTCGTCCCCGACCGCCTCGCCGTCCCCTCTGACATCAACGCTGGGTTTGCCAACTTCCTCCGGAGGCGGTGCCCTGCCAACCCGGCCCCGGCCAACGACCCCACCGTGAACCAGGACATCGTCACCCCCAACGCGCTCGACAACCAGTACTACAAGAACGTGCTCGCGCACAAGGTTCTCTTCACGTCCGACGCCGCGCTGCTCACCACGCCGGCCACGGCCAAGATGGTCGGTGACAACGCCAACATCCCCGGGTGGTGGGAGGACAAGTTTAAGAAGGCCTTCGTCAAGATGTCCCAGATTGAGGTGAAAACCCGTAACCAGGGAGAGATCAGGAAGTACTGCAGGGCTGTCAACACTAAATAATGATATCTACGCTACTAGGCAGCTAGATGCTGCCATGCCCGCAATGCCCTTCGTTTGCAGGATTCCGCGCACCTTGATCTTTTTTTCTTTTAAAAAAATATATATTTGTACTATTAATTTTTTTTTCTTTTGCTATATACTACTACATGTTATTGTAAACTTTTATTTACTTGCTCTGTTATTGGACAGTGTGTAATTATTGTCTACTTTAATTTTTCTATATAACGATGGGACACTCATTTTGACGTGCTAGTCTTGTGACTTAGACCTTCTTTTTCTATATATAACTTGTATTATTTTAGAAAGAGAAATGTGTATTGAGACTTGACGTCCACAAAATAGACTATACTCTCATCTGTCACGAATAAGTAAGGTTTTTGTATTGTCTAAAGTTTCCATTCTAAATTTTGATACACTTTAGGTGTCAACTAAGGTCTTATTTTTTTTGACGAAGCGAAAATACACAAAGTTTGGAAGAATGCATAGCATCCAAAATATATAGTGGTCAAACACGGATGTTGACCAGGCCAGGGAAGATCACCCAACATCTGTGTCTTCTCTCCTGATATTCCGTTGCCACTCCAACCTCTTTGGTTGCCACTCGACTTCTACCTATCGGGGTATGAGTCCAAGTCTTCCCATATAGACATGTGGCTATACAAATAATATTATGTGAGATGTCAAATGAACGGTCTTTATATGATCGAGTGAAGTATCTCGCAACACGAACCCTCACTCGGCGATCCTGCCAAAGGTATCCCACAACATGTGAGTTACCTCTACTCGCCCTCGTCGAGTGTGTAAATTTAATCTGACATGGAAGTAATTTGTGCACAATCTTGTTTCTCACATGATTGACTTGCATAAGTTTTGTTCCTGGACTAGTGCACAAATTCTTGTGGGTCAATTCTCTTTTAGGAAGATCATGTCTAAGTTGTTGTGAGGTGAGATATAGCGAGATAGAAGTGTTTTCTTCCCTTCTTGATTAAGTATTGCTTGGAGGATTTCGTTCTGAGCAAAGATGCTAAAACCCTTTGCCTCACATCTCCTCTATCAATGGTTTTACATTTCCTACCAAAGCCATACGTTTCTGCAATATGTATTAACTAGTAATGGTGTTGAATGCCCAACAAAATTACCTAATTGAGGGTCTAGCTGGGAACTTGGTGGATAAGGGGGTAGCTATTCTGTAATATGCAGATGATACAATTTTGTGCATCAAAGATTACCTTGACATGGATAGAAACATGTATTGTTTGTTGCATATATATGAAATGCTTTCTAGCCTAAAGATTAACTTCCCTAAGGCCTTGTTTGGATGCGCATGTATCCACTTCAACCCATATGTGGATTGAGACAAATACATGCACATCCAAACAAGGCCTAAAAGTGATGTCATATGGTAAACGATGATTGTGAAAAAATAAACATGTATGCTAAGATGTTTAATTATCAAATGGGGTTGTTCCAGTCCGATATATGAGACCGGGATACCTCACCGCCTGGTATTCCGACCCACGCTTACCTACCGGGCCGAAGACGACGAGGAATGAGGCCCACGTACGCCTGCCTAAAAGTGGTGTGGCCTTTTTATAAGCACTGCTACTTGACATGATGCCTAGGCAAAATACTACGGGGTATGTTTTTGTTAGGCTAGCTGTTTGTTGGTTAATGAATGTGCAACTTGTGAGCAAAATACTACTATAGTGAATGTGCAAACATGGCTGCCACAAAGGCACAAACTAGCCGTCGCAAAAAAAAAAAGGCACAAACTAGCCGGCTGGCTCACCATTTGACCACAGCTGCAATGTTAGTATGTTACTAAATACTCATTGCAAAACTACTACCCAGCAATTCATATGAGATAAGTATGTCATCATGGCAACCACAAACTGATGATGATCAACATTGAAGTTAGCTGTTTGACATTAAACATGGGTTATACTAATGTGAGTGACATGATGTTTTTGTCACTATTATCTTATTATGCACAAGCTTGTACTGTTGTGTTTGTAAAGCGATAAACTAACGTTGGACTTAGTACAGATCCCTAAACAGTAAGAGCAATTCTCAAAAGTCTCAATATGACAGCTAGCAGTTCCGAATTCGTGGGCGTTTTGATCGAAATTATAGCAAGTTCTCACATAGAGCGCATCTCAACCTTTAACAGCCGGAAACGTGGAACAAAGCTGCTAAGATCCCAACACTACTGAAACACCTATTGCTTTTATTTCCTGACTGAATTCAAGTGAAGTATACAGTTAACCAGAATATAATGTTCTATGGATAAATGAACCAGAATGGGATGTAGTTGACTTAGCTTGGAACGTTCCCTCCCAGGAAGAATAATGCCAAGCAATAACACCTCAAATTGGCAGAAAGAATCGATCTTTACGCACACTACTATTACTAGATAAGTACTCCGTATTCAATTAGCTTAGTACACTTGTTTCTTAAACAAAAGAAAGCTACTGTAGAACACATATGTAAATGTAGGACGGCACATCAACAAACTTTGGGTTCTTTGTTTTTAACAGGCCATATACAGAATGTTCCTTGCCGCCAGCTTAGCATTATTGAGAGTAGGGAAACAGATGGTGAAATGAAACCCAGGCACCCAGCAGGCCAGCAAATACGCGCGTGAGGTCAGCGAGTTATATGGGCCAGAGGCCCAGAGTGGTCGGCACAGGCCGTGACCCACGTCACTTTTGCGTCATGAAGCAAGCAGGGCCGAGCTCCGATCACGAATATGGGCGGACCAATGCAGAACACTCGCAAAACTGGCCTGCTTATGTCGTTTTTAGCTGGACGACCTGTCGGCTTCCATCTCTGCTTGCTACGCATCGAAAGGACGAGTATTTGGGCCGATACTCTTTGGGCTGACACTCTGACCCGATATTTGTTACGCATAAACACAGCCCATAGTCATATATGATTAATCAAGAGCCTCTCTCTCTCTCTCTCCAAAACGAAATGAAAACAAGGATAATGTACTTCTGAAAAATACAAGTAGGAAACATGTGGGTATGGCCTCACGTACCCACAAGACAAGACATGGACCACGCTCCAAAGGTGGCCCAGCCCACAAGATCAGTGCACCGCAAGACTACATGAAGATGCGATTTATTGTATAATATCAAATATGATATTTTTCTTGTAACCCTACCTCTCCAGAGTATATAAGGAGAGGCAGGGGTTCCCTAGACGGGATATCGAATCTGATACATAATCAATACAAAATAACAGAGCACAGGATATAGGGTGTTACAAGCTGGCGGCCTGAACATGTATAAATCTTATGTCTGGTGTCTATGTTACCATCTGGTTCGTATCACGCACACTTCCACCGATTCATCTACTACCGTGGGTATACCCCTCGGTAGACTGCAAACTAGATTTCGTCGATAGTGGTGCACTAGGTAGGAGGTGTGCTGATTCGTATCACGCGCACCTCAACCGATTCATCTACTACCGTAGGTATACCTCTCGGTAGACTGTAGACTAGATTTCGTCGATAGTGGCACGCCAGATATGAGGATGTGCGTGATGTTTCATGACGAACTAGATGACGTACCTCAAGACCAACATCCTTTGCAGCAACTCATCTTGCTGCGACGGCCTCCTTCAACAACATCTACAGCGAATCGGCGACGGCGTTCAACATCGTGCGCGACAGCCGTCATCAAATCCATCTATAAGTTGGAGCTTGACTGATGGTCCACGAATTCATCGCCCGATTGCACACGTGGAAATCGATCAGTTCAGCATGGTCTAACTCACGCATCTAGGTGGAATAATTATCACTGAGTTGCAGACGCTGCCGCTCCATCGTTGCTGCTGCGTCGAAGCGGAGTCGGTTTCCTTCTTCGAGTTGGTTTTGGAGCCAGAGAAAATCAATCTACAAAGGCTGCTGACTGTTGTGTTGTCAGATCGAGTACTGACATCGGCACCATTGTATGATCGTATACATGTGCTACGACAACAAGCTAGCAAGAGGCATGCAAGCTGATGGAGATTACCCATACGTGATTCCAAGCCAATAGTAAGCAAGTGAGGCCAAAGCATTTGTGCATATGCATGCACATATAGATCAACACATGTACATACTTACGTGTGTTTCTATCGGCCGAGCTGCCTCAGATCGGCTGCTGCTCATCTACATATTCAACACAAGACCAAAAGCAGAGCAGCTAAACGAGTTGCCTCGGACTACTCGCCAGTGACCGTCTGCCACGTCGCAATGATGATCGCCGCATAGAACGACGCTATGATGACCGTGACCGCCGCCATGCCTACAGGCTAGAAAGCTCAAAGGGCTGGACAATTTCGTCGACGCTGACCAAATAACGTCATACGCCACCGATCAGACGTTATGTCTAAACATAAGTACCTTTTTATATATGAATATTTAATAAAGTTTTTGCCATGATATTTCTTCATACTATTCTCTACATGATTATTCTCCAAACGACTTTTCTCCATGCTAAACATCTTTAAGATGACGCATACTATCGCCACTCAAATCGGACTGCGCCCTTGCCTCAGTCGGACAGGCTCAAGGGTTTTGCCTCCCCACGTGAGACTCCGTCAGGCTCCGATTACGCCCGTTTGCCTACGACTCCACGTAGCTGCTCGAGCTGCTGAGCCGCCCAAGCCGTCAAGCCACCGAGCCGCCTGAGCCCCCGAGCCGCCGAGCCGCTCGAGCTGCCAAGCAAGCCGCCGAGCTACCCGAGTCACCCGAGCCACCAAGCGAGCCGCCTGAGTCGTAAGCAAGCCACGCCGTGCCACGATGATGACCGCCGCTGAAGAACGGCGTTGTGACAACAGCGACCGCCGTCATGACGACAGGCCAGAAAAGCTCGAGGGCTGGGCAATTTTATCGTCGCCGACCAGTCACGTTTTCTTTTGCGTTATCTAGAAGCAGCCTTGTCCTCAGCTTAGCACCTAAACGTGCACGAGCAGTAACACCCTGCATCATGAGCGGGCGGCAGTGGCTCCTCGGTGATGCCCATATTCCTAAGCGTGCACAAGAATCTTGGGATAGAAGGCCCCACACGTCTCGTCGGTATAGTGCTAAGCACTCTCCATGCTCTCTAATCTCGCGCATGGTATAGTGCTAAGCACTCTCCATATTCTCTAATCTCACCACAGGTATAGTGCTAAGCACTCTCCATGCTCTCCAATTTCTCCACGGTATAGTGCTAAGCACTCTCTAATTTCTCCACGGTATAGTGCTAAGCACTCTCTATTTTATCCACGAGATAGTGCTAAGCACTCTCCATTTTCTCCACGGTTTAAGTGCTAAGCACTCTTCAATTTTCTCCAACGGTAAAGTGCTAAGCACTCTCCATTTTTTCTCCATTTTAAGTGTTTAGCACTCCAAATTTTACTCTAATGTCCAGTGCTAAGCACAGGGATTTCGTCATTTTCACTTGTTTCTTTGATCCTGCTATAAGATGCTGCTCTATCTTATAGCAGGGTCGGGGACTAATGTACTGTTTTTCCTCTTACTGGTCTTCAGCTAAGCTGGGGGCTGGCTGTGTGCTCAGCTAAGCTGGGACTCTTTATTCTGATTAACTGATCGTTGTACTTCTTTGATCCTGACACCAGGTGCATTCTTCACCTACTGTCAGGCTCGGGGACTACAATGTATACATTGCACCTTGCGGTGCTGGTATCAAATTTAACGGTTGGCTAAGAGCATCTCCAAGAGTTCCCTAAACATCCTTCTAATCCTTATTTTTTTAGAAAGATGGAAAAAACCCTCTCCAATAACTTCTAATATTTACTCCTAATCTTTTAGGACTTGGGAGATTCCTCCCCCTTCCGCGTAACTTTACGCGAACGAAGCCACGCGCGGAGACGCCGTAGTCTGCTTCGTTCTTGCTGGCTCACGTGTCGTCACCGGAGCTGCCGCGCTCTTCAACGTCGATGATGATGCGTTCCCATCGCTGTGCTCTAAGGCGGCAGTAGCCGACACATGGCTGTGGTCCTCCTGCGAGGCGACCGGACTCCGCGACGTGGGCTCTGCATTGCTGCCGGCGGAGCTCTTCCGATTGTTTGTGCTAGCTGATCCGCTGTCGGCAGCCTTCGTAGCGAGCAGTTTGGCGATGGCTACACGCAGCGTCAAGTTGGGGATCAGGTCGTCGGCGCGCACCTGCGCGCTGCACATGCACCTAGACTTGGCGGTGACCTGGCCCATGATTGCACACGCCGCAGAAACTGCCGAAGCAGCACCTAGAGACCACCACCGCGTCCGCCATCACTTTGTTGCAAATCTTGCAGTGGAGCTCCGGCGGGACTCTATCGTCGGGGCTCGGGGACGCCGACAACGGAGCATTTGATTTTTTAGAAGTTAAATATTAGGAACTATTGGAGATGAACTTCTTTTTTCTCCTAAAACCTTTTTAGGAGTTGGTAAACATAGACTTTTTAGGAGGAATATTTAGGAAACTCTTAGAGATGCTCTAAGTTCCCGTTTTCTTTCTCAGTTGTTGATATTCTTTGATCCTGACACCAGGTGTCTTCTTCACCTACTGTCAGGCTTGGGGACTACAATGTATACATTACACCTTGCGGCACATGTATCAATACTAACATCCTCTTTGATTAAGTCATGGATGTTGATCATCTGACTTCGCCAACGAAGCCTAAGTGTGTACACTTCACCTAAGGTCGATGTCTCCGGCAAGCTCTGTCGCTTGTCTTCTCTGCCGATCAACTAGTCGGACCGCTAGGTTCATGACCTTTGTCGCTAACCAGCTAGTTGGACTGTTCGTTGCTCACTTCTACTTGGCTCTCACTTTGTCGCCAACCAGTTGGTTGGGCTACTCGGTGCTCGATTCTTCGCCAACCAACTAGTCGGATTGTCCGTCGCTTCATCGTCAGCTACTGCTGGGGGCTCGCTAGCTAAGCTAGGGACTCCTCGGTGTTTGGATTGTTTGTCGCTTCATCGTCCGCTACGCTGGGGGCTCGCCAACTAAGCTGGGGACACCTCGGCATTTGGATTGTTCATCGCTTCATCGCCAGATAAGCTAGGGACTCCTCGGCGTTTGGATTGTTCGTCGCTTCATCGCCAGCTAAGCTGGGGACTCAGTGTTTGGATTCTTCGTGCATGAGTCGCCAGCTAAGCTGGGAACTCCCTTGGCTGTCGGATCTTGCTATGTCTCATCGGTGTGCTATCAGCTTGCTCCATGCTAGTCGGATCAGGATGCTGATCTTGGACAGCACGTCCGGGTCTTGATACGCACATGTCAAAATATGTCGATAAGCTTTTTAGATTTATTTTCTTTGACCCTGCTACAAGATTCATTCTTCATCTTCAAGCAGGCTCGGGGACTAAGTGGCTACACTTCACCTAGCGGTGAATGTAGTGCTCTTTTCTTGATTTTCCCTCCTTATTGACTAAAACAATGGATGATTTCTCGCAAATAGAGTCTAAGTGGCTACACTTCGCCTAAGGTGGACAATTTTCAAATTTTTATCTTGAGCCTGTTACATCCTTCTGGCAAGCCTTACTTGGCTAAGTCCGAGATCTGCGTACCAGTTAAACCGGTCGACTTCGACTTTCACCGCTCAGTTCTTCAGTTAAACTGGTCGGCTTCGACTTCCATCGCTCGGATCACCGGTTAAACTGATCGGCTTTACGTCAAACTGCTCGGACTTGTTCAAGACAGCATTGCTCAAAGGATACAAGGCGCTCGGGGACTAGGTGTGGGGCTCCCGGTACCCACAAGACAAGACATAGGCCACGCCCCAAAGGTGGTCCAGCCCACAAGATCAAGGCATGCACTGCAATATTACATGAAAATGTGATTTATTGTATAATACCAAATAGGATATTTTTCTTATAACCCTACCCCTCCAGAGTATATAAGGAGAGGCATGGGTCCCCTAGACGAGATATCGAATCTAATACACAATCAATATAAAATAACAGAGCACAGAACGTATGGTGTTACGTCAAGCTGACAGCCTAAACCGTATAAATCTTGTATCTTGTGTCTTTGTTACCGTCTAGTTCGTATCACGCGCACCTCCACCGATTCATCTACTACTGTGGGTATACCCCTCGGTAGACTGCAGACTAGATTTTGTCGACAAAACCGTTGCTTATATTATATGTAGAAAACAGTAACGTCTAGAGATTATATACTAGGATATATATTCTAAAATGCTTCTAAGGGCGCCAGGGAGGCCAAGCCGTGTCAAGGCTAGCCAACAATGTCACCAAGTGCCATATCTAACAGGATCACATCATCCTAGTTATTGAACACTATGCCTGCCACTGGAAAGGATATGGTCATATCCATAGTTATCCAAACCTAAATCCATATCATTATTATCCATTTTTCATCCTCTCTAATTTTATCCGTACCTATTATAAAGGAGTTTTTTTTTTTATATTTGAACTACTAGCTGATATTGCTATGTTACGCAATGCAAGTACGTGTGCTATATATACCTGTCGGATGCATATCAAAATTGGGAATGAAAACCTCGTGTTTACAACTTGAAATTTTAGGTCAGCAAATGTCACCTTCAGATTTTACTCCTAGCTGCAGACATCTCGGGCAATTTCTTCAAAGCTGGAATCGTTATGGTGGCAACCCTATCGTCGGTCCTGGTACATAAGGGCACTCCCAATGCAATAAACTATTAGCAGTTTCTATAGCATAGGACATCGTACCAAGAAACTATCCTTTTCAGTGAAAGATTTTCTATATTACATGACATAAGTAGTGATAGAAAAACGTACTAATGTCCAAGTCTAGGTCATATATGTCCTAAAACATAAATTATGTCTCTTAGACCAACTAAGATGGATTGGGATTCCGTGAAGGAATAAATTGGCAACACTATTTTTTGGTTCATGAGATATTGAACTGCTTGATGTAGTTGATCTACGTTTTTGCAGTGTAGTTGATTACTTCTTGATCATTAGGGATCAATACCGAGTGCATATAAGAAGGGACAGAATCAGCAAGAAATTTTGTGTGATTGCTCTATCCGCGCCACCCCCCCCCCCCCCCCCCCCCCAAAAAAAAAAAAAGCACTTGTTGCAATGGCAGTGGAAGTCCGATCCAGAACCAAGAGGATGTAGCACACCACGTCACTTATATTGAAATGCACATGCACGCATGGCACGACATGACTCGCTCGGTGAGCATACGTATGTGCACACATTTGGCGCGCCTATTGTTTGTCTCCAACCTCAGAACAAGTGAAACATAGATTGACCTAATAAGTATGTTCATATTCCTCTCAGTTTCACATATATGGTACAAATGCACATCCTCCTAGCATTAATTATGGATCTTGGGATATACTCTCCTTTCATTCCAAATTATAATATCTTTGGGTTTTCTAGATACATATATAGTTTTTCTATGTACTTAGATATACACTATGTCTGGATGCATAGTTAAAACAATAATATATGTAGACAAGCCAAAAACAGCTTATAATTTGGAGTGAAAGGGGTATGATTTAATTGGAAATAAGGATACGCCAAGCCTAATTAAATCCAACATAGATAATAGTGAAGTTAAATTTATATGTTTTCATTTTGTATGTTTTCAACCTTATATAATTTTTCCCTAGAAACATGTATATCGAAAAGGAGAGGATGAATTTTGGCCGTCATCAAACGATGACTTATGAAGGGAAGAAACCTTGATGTAGACTTTATGCACGCTCCTTATAAATGGAAAAAGTGGTTTCTTATTTTAAAGAAGAGTATATATATATATTTATTTTTAGAAAGATGAAAAAAACCCTCTCCAATAACTTCTAATATTTACTCCTAATCTTTTAGGACTTGGGAGATTCCTCCCCCTTCCGCGTAACTTTACGCGAACGAAGCCACGCGCGGAGACGCCGTAGTCTGCTTCGTTCTTGCTGGCTCACGTGTCGTCACCGGAGCTGCCGCGCTCTTCAACGTCGATGATGATGCGTTCCCATCGCTGTGCTCTAGGCGGCAGTAGCCGACACATGGCTGTGGTCCTCCTGCGAGGCGACCGGACTCCGCGACGTGGGCTCTGCATTGCTGCCGGCGGAGCTCTTCCGATTGTTTGTGCTAGCTGATCCGCTGTCGGCAGCCTTCGTAGCGAGCAGTTTGGCGATGGCTACACGCAGCGTCAAGTTGGGGATCAGGTCGTCGGCGCGCACCTGCGCGCTGCACATGCACCTAGACTTGGCGGTGACCTTGGCCCATGATTGCACACGCCGCAGAAACTGCCGAAGCAGCACCTAGAGACCACCACCGCGTCCGCCATCACTTTGTTGCAAATCTTGCAGTGGAGCTCCGGCGGGACTCTATCGTCGGGGCTCGGGGACGCCGACAACGGAGCATTTGATTTTTTAGAAGTTAAATATTAGGAACTATTGGAGATGAACTTCTTTTTTCTCCTAAAACCTTTTTAGGAGTTGGTAAACATAGACTTTTTAGGAGGAATATTTAGGAAACTCTTAGAGATGCTCTAAGTTCCCGTTTTCTTTCTCAGTTGTTGATATTCTTTGATCCTGACACCAGGTGTCTTCTTCACCTACTGTCAGGGCTTGGGGACTACAATGTATACATTACACCTTGCGGCACATGTATCAATACTAACATCCTCTTTGATTAAGTCATGGATGTTGATCATCTGACTTCGCCAACGAAGCCTAAGTGTGTACACTTCACCTAAGGTCGATGTCTCCGGCAAGCTCTGTCGCTGTCTTCTCTGCCGATCAACTAGTCGGACCGCTAGGTTCATGACCTTTGTCGCTAACCAGCTAGTTGGACTGTTCGTTGCTCACTTCTACTTGGCTCTCACTTTGTCGCCAACCAGTTGGTTGGGCTACTCGGTGCTCGATTCTTCGCCAACCAACTAGTCGGATTGTCCGTCGCTTCATCGTCAGCTACGCTGGGGGCTCGCTAGCTAAGCTAGGGACTCCTCGGTGTTTGGATTGTTTGTCGCTTCATCGTCCGCTACGCTGGGGGGCTCGCCAACTAAGCTGGGGACACCTCGGGCATTTGGATTGTTCATCGCTTCATCGCCAGATAAGCTAGGGACTCCTCGGCGTTTGGATTGTTCGTCGCTTCATCGCCAGCTAAGCTGGGGACTCAGTGTTTGGATTCTTCGTGCATGAGTCGCCAGCTAAGCTGGGAACTCCCTTGGCTGTCGGATCTTGCTATGTCTCATCGGTGTGCTATCAGCTTGCTCCATGCTAGTCGGATCAGGATGCTGATCTTGGACAGCACGTCCGGGTCTTGATACGCACATGTCAAAATATGTCGATAAGCTTTTAGATTTATTTTCTTTGACCCTGCTACAAGATTCATTCTTCATCTTCAAGCAGGCTCGGGGACTAAGTGGCTACACTTCACCTAGCGGTGAATGTAGTGCTCTTTTCTTGATTTTCCCTCCTTATTGACTAAAACAATGGATGATTTCTCGCAAATAGAGTCTAAGTGGCTACACTTCGCCTAAGGTGGACAATTTTCAAATTTTTATCTTGAGCCTGTTACATCCTTCTGGCAAGCCTTACTTGGCTAAGTCCGAGATCTGCGTACCAGTTAAACCGGTCGACTTCGACTTTCACCGCTCAGTTCTTCAGTTAAACTGGTCGGCTTCGACTTCCATCGCTCGGATCACCGGTTAAACTGATCGGCTTTACGTCAAACTGCTCGGACTTGTTCAAGACAGCATTGCTCAAAGGATACAAGGCGCTCGGGGACTAGGTGTGGGGCTCCCGGTACCCACAAGACAAGACATAGGCCACGCCCCAAAGGTGGTCCAGCCCACAAGATCAAGGCATGCACTGCAATATTACATGAAAATGTGATTTATTGTATAATACCAAATAGGATATTTTTCTTGTAACCCTACCCCTCCAGAGTATATAAGGAGAGGCGGAGGTCCCCTAGACGAGATATCGAATCTATTACACAATCAATATAAAATAATAGAGCACATGACGTATGGTGTTACGTCAAGCTGACGGTCTGAACCGTATAAATCTTGTATCTTGTGTCTTTGTTACCGTCTGGTTCGTATCACGCGCACCTCCACCGATTCATCTACTACCGTGGATATACCCCTCGGTAGGCTGCAGACTAGATTTCGTCGATAAAACCGTTGCTTATATTATATGTAGAAAACAGTAACGTCTAGAGATTATATACTAGGATATATATTCTAAAATGCTTCTAAGGGCGCCAGGGAGGCCAAGCGGTGTCAAGGCTAGCCAACAATGTCACCAAGTACCATATCTAACAGGATCACATCATCCCAATTGAACACTATGCCTGCCACTGGAAAGGATATGGTCATATCCATAGTTAGCCAAACCTAAATCCATATCATTATTATCCATTTTTCATCCTCTCTAATTTTATCCGTACCTATTATAAAGGAGTTTTTTTTTTTATATTTGAACTACTAGCTGATATTGCTATGTTACGCAATGCAAGTACGTGTGCTATATATACCTGTCGGATGCATATCAAAATTGGGAATGAAAACCTCGTGTTTACAACTTGAAATTTTAGGTCAGCAAATGTCACCTTCAGATTTTACTCCTAGCTGCAGACATCTCGGGCAATTTCTTCAAAGCTGGAATCGTTATGGTGGCAACCCTATCGTCGGTCCTGGTACATAAGGGCACTCCCAATGCAATAAACTATTAGCAGTTTCTATAGCATAGGACATCGTACCAAGAAACTATCCTTTTCAGTGAAAGATTTTCTATATTACATGACATAAGTAGTGATAGAAAAACGTACTAATGTCCAAGTCTAGGTCATATATGTCCTAAAACATAAATTATGTCTCTTAGACCAACTAAGATGGATTGGGATTCCGTGAAGGAATAAATTGGCAACACTATTTTTTGGTTCATGAGATATTGAACTGCTTGATGTAGTTGATCTACGTTTTTGCAGTGTAGTTGATTACTTCTTGATCATTAGGGATCAATACCGAGTGCATATAAGAAGGGACAGAATCAGCAAGAAATTTTGTGTGATTGCTCTATCCCCCCCCCCCCCCCCCCCCAAAAAAAAAAAAAAACACTTGTTGCAATGGCAGTGGAAGTCCGATCCAGAACCAAGAGGATGTAGCACACCACGTCACTTATATTGAAATGCACATGCACGCATGGCACGACATGACTCGCTCGGTGAGCATACGTATGTGCACACATTTGGTGCGCCTATTGTTTGTCTCCAACCTCAGAACAAGTGAAACATAGATTGACATAATAAGTATGTTCATATTCCTCTCAGTTCACATATATGGTACAAATGCACACCCTCCTAGCATTAATTACGGATCTTGGGATATACTCTCTTTTCATTCCAAATTATAATACCTTTGGGTTTTCTAGATACATATATAATTTTTCTATGTACTTAGATATACACTATGTCTGGATGCATAGTTAAAACAATAATATATGTAGACAAGCCAAAACAGCTTATAATTTGGAGTGAAAGGGGTATGATTTAATTGGAAATAAGGATACGCCAAGCCTAATTAAATCCAACATAGATAATAGTGAAGTTAAATTTATATGTTTTCATTTTGTATGTTTTCAACCTTATATAATTTTTCCCTAGAAACATGTATATCGAAAAGGAGAGGATGAATTTTGGCCGTCATCAAACGATGACTTATGAAGGGAAGAAACCTTGATGTAGACTTTATGCACGCTCCTTATAAATGGAAAAAGTGGTTTCTTATTTTAAAGAAGAGTATATATATATATTTATCTGTAGCTGGCTACAAAATAACTTATTCTATAGCCGCTTTGAGTTACGATAATTACTATGTTAATTTACAATATTATAGTAACTCCTTACTAAGTGGTTTACTATAACGTTATGGTAAATATATATATAGAACTCTTACCTTGTAGCTGGCTACAAATAACTTATTCTGTAGCCGCTTTGAGTTACGATAATTACCATGTTAATTTACGAGATTATAGTAACTCCTTACTAAGTGGTTTACTAGCCGCTTGAGGTAGAAAAGTGGTTTACTATAACGTTATGGTATATATATATATATATTGTAACATTGTAACACCCTAAAATTTGTCACTTTTGAAAATAGAGTTAAAATAAGTTATTTGTGAATTTTTGTGCACATGAAAACATAAGAAAATAAAAATTTTCATTAATTTAAAATTTATCATAAGGTAGAAACGTGTTGTTGCATTCATGCTGGTCGCACCTCGTGTTTCTATGTGCAAAATGTGTGTTTTTATACGTTTAGTAGACGAATATCTGTCTCTAGGAATTTTTCAGCTTCTTTCTGAAATTTAATCCCTACCTCCTTCACCTTAATCTTTATGTTCTAAGTTCCCAACAATATTTTTATGAGCTCCAAATACTTTATTTGGGTTCATCATGTTCTAAAGTGTCTCTGAGAATTTTCCCTAATTTTTTAAAGGTCTCGGAGTATTTTTCGTGGCTTAAATATCAATTCTAGACTTTTCTAGAATTATTTTATCCATGAAATTAATTAATTCCGAAAATAATAAATCTCTCATTTTTTCCAACGCTCAAAGCCCATGTGCAATAATCCTAATAAATCCTAAAAGCCCATGCATTTATTTACTAATGGACTTTAATGATTATTTAGGCCCATTAGTAAATGTAGATGGTGCAACATCAATTAGTATCATATTGCTAGTTGATGTAGATGTGGGGAGTTTTTCTTCCTATAAATATGTACCAACCCCTTGGGCAAAAAAACATCAAAACTACCGTAAGGGGAGCCTCTAGTTTGGGAAATCCCTCGTGTAGTAAATTAGATTTTTCTTCTTCTCTCACCGTCGCCGTCGCCGCCGCGCTGCTCGTTGCCGCCCCGTCGAGCTGTACGTCATCGTTCTTCTACTTATCGCTGGAGCTCTTTGTCCATGAAGACATGCCGCCACCGCCACTGGCACCACCAGTTGCTTCACCGCCGTTCGCTACACCGTTGCCGAGGTTCGAATCGAGGTGATGAATCCGTCGACGCTTCCCTTTCTCTTTTTGCCCCGTAGCTCACACAACACACGATATTGCCGAGCTCTTGTAGAAAGTCATCGTCACCGCTTTAGTTGGATCAGACTGCCAGCGGTCAGCTGCTGCGACGTTGGTCTAGCTCCAAGAAAACACCGCTGCTGGCGAACCTACCCGTCGACCAGCGCTGGTGAGCCTCTACAAATACTCCTTGTTTCTTTGGTTCATGTCCCGATGTCATTTTAGCCGTTGTTGCTGCTCGTGCATCATCTAGTTTGGCCATAACCGTGTGTAGTACTGCAAGTTCTGCAAGGCATGCTACCGCTCTGCTGCATTGCCGCGCACCGCTGTTTTCTGCTACCGGAGTATACGAGCCTAGGTAGCCTGTCCCTTGCTCTCTGTCCCAGTCAGTTTGAGTGAGCTCAGCTGCCCTTGCTCCTGCTGCTACCGAGAGACCCGCCATCCACCATGTCCACATGTGTGTGCCTACGTACATCATGCAAGGCATGGAGGCTTACATGCATATGAGCAATTAACGTCACCCGTGCATGTATAACCCCATTATCTAGCTCTTCAAACTCTAACACAAATTCAGATCTTTTGATATCAATTTGTCCATGGTCATCCAGAACCCTTTACTACCCATGTTTGTTACATAGAAAGTCTTTGTGGGTTCAAACCTCTGTCATCCAATCGTTTTAGCTTTGTTTCGATTGGTTTCCATGTTGCACTCACTTCAAATCGATTCTCGATGTTCATCATGTCACAAGTGCTTATAATTTAAATCTTAATTGAATTAATGTTTATGCAACTAGTTTCATTAATAAAATAAATATAGATTTTATACTTCGGTGTTTTATATACAAATATTAATATGATTAATTGCTAACATAAATGTGTTTCTTAATTATAATTTGCTTAGGATAAACAAGGCCATATAAAACTTGTTTATATGCTCTCACATGCACCTTTGTTTTGTAAATGTTAAAGTTTAATCTGACTTAAATTATATGGCCGTATTTATTAATAAAATATGACTAGTATTAACTCAACTTTTGAATTAAAAGATGATTTGACTAATCTGAATTAATATACTTCACATGGCTTTTGCTTAGCTATAACAAAACAAGCTTATATTTATTTGTTTTATAATACCAAAATATTCCAGTAGCTAGTTCTTTTTAACGGTAGTTTACTTTTCGGCGTCTCTTGCATTCCCGTGACCGTAGCAACGAGCCGTCTCTTTAGAACCCTTTTTATTATGATTGGTGTATTGTGCTTAGTTATTTATGTTTGTTTGCTTGTATGTTTCTATGTGCTTGTGTATGCTATGAGTAGAAGAGAACCGTACATAAGTGCTGGAAACCAGAAGCTGCAGAATGGAAGATAAAGTTGAGGTTTCTCTAAGCAAGTTGCTTTGGGTGTAAAGCAAGTTTAAGGCAAGTATAGCATGGGATCTTCCTTGTTGTCATATACACCTTTAATCATTTAATTCATATTGCATGTGTCTACCTTGACTGTCATTAAAGAATTTCTAGTACTTTGAACCTTGTACCTTGATACCTATGGGGTATTGCTTTGAGTAGTATGATGCTAGTGTTCAATTAAAGACCATGATCTTGTAACTTGACTAATGGTATATGCAATAAACACTAAAAGATGCTTTTTAGCAACATGGAACAAGGGGCTAGAGCATTGGGCTATATTTATGGTGCTCTAGATTCCTCTCCCTAAGGACTTATCTGTAAGTGATCATTCGGGACTTACAGTACGGCTGTGAGGGCTACGTGGCTCTGGCTTTAGCTCAGTATGAGGACCTTTTTTAGCTTGTTAGTGGTTACCTTTATTGGCGTAAGAATGGCTTGCCAAATTGGGTATAGGACAGCCTCTACTCTTATGTGTATAGCCG
The DNA here is from genome assembly GCF_019320115.1 of Miscanthus floridulus. Classification (NCBI taxonomy): domain Eukaryota; kingdom Viridiplantae; phylum Streptophyta; class Magnoliopsida; order Poales; family Poaceae; genus Miscanthus; species Miscanthus floridulus. Next base: position 154,784,161 of record NC_089580.1, on the reverse strand, counting down.
TGATGGAATTGTGCCATTCGACAGGGGGTTTCTATATCTGTTTGCCGAGTGAATCTAATGACCCTAACTTGTTAGACGAATCTTTGGAAGGCTTCATAGTGAACCCTGCCGACCTTCCTTGGTAGTGGGTCAAGAGGCTGATCACCTCGGGCGAAAGGGTGAATCACGACTCACAGTGAAAGTGTACAACCTCTGCAGAGTGTAAAACTGGTATATCAGTCGTGCTCACGGTCACGAGCGGCCTTGGAACATTTATGGAATAGATGATGAACATTGATGATACTGATGATAAAGATGCTCACTAATAATTATTGTTTATGCTATTCATTTTTCATGTTGTGTTTATGGGCTTGTGATAAACTTGTTGTTACTCAATTGCTAAGAGATGACTCATTCAAAGCTAATCGTAGTTAAACCAGTGTCAGCCTTTTGAGCCTCATGAACCCCATGTTATATTTGTTGAGTACGACATGTACTTACGCTTGCATTACTTTTCAATTATTTGGATAAAAATCCCGGATGGGTACCAGATTGCTAGAGTGTGGAGGAATTAGGCTTGTGATCAACTAGTCAGTTGTCCCTATGGAACTGGAGTCTTCACCTAAAGATCAGAGTAGTCTTCTGCTGTTTGCTATCTAAGGTTATATTCTTTATACTAAGTACGTTATATGTAAGCATTATCTATTGATATTACCTTTATTTGTAGCTATATGTGAGAATTGACTTTCTGGGCTCACATATGGTGCGTATCTAGTTTTGTTCTTAAAATCAGGTACTACAAAGTGGTGTCAGAGCAATGCTGACTGTAGGACGCAAGCCAAGTTAGAAATTGGCCGATTTAAGGTTTAGAAGATGCTACAAAAACCCTTGCTCTATGAATCTTGATATTTTCTTCTCTACTATATTTCTACCCTTGCTATTCATCTCTACCTTGGTGCTTATTTTAAAGTTCTTGTTCTCATCTCCACTCCTTGATTTGATATGCTATTAGAACTGTTTCTCATCACCTTCTTGCGTAATCTGAAGATAAGTCTTAGGATTGTTACCCCTAGCATAATGAGGACGATAGTATCGCAAGTTGAGTCAATGATTGAATTGTGCATCTTTATTGTTTTTTGAATTGTCATTATGTTTATGTTTGTTTTGGATTTTTATAATGATTGCAATGATCTTGTTGGGTGTCCCCATAATTTCATTTAGCTTATAAGCCTAAGGTATAATGATGAGTGAAATAAATAGTTGGGTTATGATTTTCCTCTGTTCTCTCTATTCGGAGCAGCCTGCACTCTTTGTCTTATATCTCTGATTTTGGATGATAAAAAATTATGGAAAAATTATGGACAATAGTAGACTTCAATATCTTTATCTGAGCAAAAGAATCACCCTGATAGCTATTTTAGTTATGGAGATACAAAAATCACAAGCCGATGCATCTGTGCTGTTTGGAACCCAGAACAGTTTCTGTTGTGTATCATTTTCAACCAAGAAAACTGAGGAATTTGGAAAAGTGTTCTATAAGGAAGTTGTGGAGAATTTTATAAGCTTTCCAACGGTATAAGCTACAACTTCATCGGATTAACAGAATGAGAGTTACAGCCGTTTTACGACGCTGCTGTTTTCTGCTCGTGAGAAATTTCAGGTTTCTTGCTCTTGCCCGTACACAAGAGTATCGTTGGGATGTCAGAACATCTTGATATTAGTTAACTCATCTAGAAGGAGATGCAAGCTATACTTTGGTGTCCCCTAGTTTATATTTTGTTAAGGGGGGTAGCCAAGTTGAAGAATTTGTAAGGTGAAGTATCCTACGTTCTAGTTTGCGCAGCGAAAGCGTGGTGGTACCCAAATATGTGAAAGAACTTTAGAGTCTCAATGAGGTTTGATTAAAGGTTCAAGAAAAATTTATCCAAGATCATCAAAATTTTGGTAGAGCTACTAGAGAAGCTTTTAAGTTCGTTTGGATCAAGAAACCTCAGCTAAGTGCTGAAGGAATCCAAGAAGAGGTTGAAGTAAAATCTAAGTACTAGCTTTGCCAGATCCGGACAAGAGCTTCATAACTACAATGATGCACCTTGTCAAGGTATGGGATGTGTCCTTATGCAAGAAGAAAAGTAGTGGCTAATTCATTAAGTCAACTAAGGAAGCGTGAGTTGAACTACCCAACATGCATCTGGAGTTATCTATTATGGGGCATGGAAGTAATATCTTCTTGGAAGTAAAAGTGACATCTAGGAGGATCATAAGAGTCTACAGGACATCTTCACTAAGTTGGTCTTAAGCTTATGATATCCTCGTTGGAATGAGATTGATTATGACTTGAAAAAGTGCTATCACCTGGAGAAGTAGAAGTCACAACCGATGCCCTTAGCAACGGAGAATCATGCTAAGAAGGTTCGGGTGACACCAAGAACTAAGAATTGTATTCCAAGTTTGAGCAACTTGACCGGAATCATTAATGTTTTGAAGGTTGATAGTAGAAATTTCTTCTGACTAAGAGATTCGTCAGGCTCTGTTGGAAGATAAGTATTTTAAGGAAGAAAATTGGTATTATAGGAAAGGTGCTTAGTGATTGAAGTTACCTGAGTATCGTTTGAAGTATCTATCAGAATCTTGGAATCCTTTTGGTAAATTATTTGGAGTAAGGTCAACAGGTGTGTAAAGTAAAGTGGGATCCTTATTAAGACGATGGAACTGCACGAGGAAGTAAAGAAAAATTCAAAGGCAGAGTATTCCTATCTCCTAGTCAATGTCGTCCGAATCTCGGGGACGAGATTCATCTTAAGGGGGGTAGAATTGTAACGCCCCAAAATTTGACACTTTTAAAAATAGAGTTAAAATGAGTTATTTGTGAATTTGTGCACATGAAAACATAGAAAAATAAAAATTTTCATTAATTTAAAATTTATCATAAGGTAGAAACGTGTTTGTTGCATTCATGCCGGTCGCACCTCGTGTTTCTATGTGCAAAATATGTGTGTTTTTTATACGTTTAGTAGACGAATATCTATCTCTAGGAATTTTTCAGCTTCTTTCTGGAATTTAATCCCTACCTCCTTCACCTTAATCTTTATGTTCCAAGTTCCCAACAATATTTTTATGAGCTCTAAATACTTTATACTAAGTACGTTATATGTAAGCATTATCTATTGATATTACATTTATTTGTAGCTATATGTGAGAATTGACTTTCTGGGCTCACATATGATGTGTATCTAGTTTTGTTCTCGTCCCCGAGATTCGGACGACATTGACTAGGAGATAGGAATACTCTGCCTTTGAATTTTTCTTTACTTCCTCGTGCAGTTCCATCGTCTTAATAAGGATCCCACTTTACTTTGCACACCTGTTGACCTTACTCCAAATAACTTACCAAAAGGATTCCAAGATTCTGATAGATACTTCAAACGATACTCAGGTAACTTCAATCACTAAGCACCTTTCCTATAATACCAATTTTCTTCCTTAAAATACTTATCTTCCAACAGAGCCTGACGAATATATATATATATATATATATATATATAAATATAAATATAAAGAGATATTTGTAGGTTTACTTGCACCTCAAGTCATTTGGGTATTTCCAAAACCATGGTGACGTCCAGCGTCCACGCTCCTGATTAGTTTGCTCCAGCTGTACTCAATTCGATTTGAAAAGTAAGCCAGAATTTTATATATTAGCGCATGCCGGTAGTATATTGTAGATATATACAAGCTAATTCGAGGCGCGCGAATTCCATGCACCACTAGCTTCTTGTACACGTATAGCTAGGTAAGTAGAGGATGTAACCTTCGAACTACCACTCACACACCGACACATACACGTCATGGTAACTTTGGCCCCCAGCCAGGCACTTTCCCGGCCGGAGACACATCCCATTCGGTTTGGTCAAAGACTACGCCAAGAGTGGAGCGTAGCTATTGGCTAGTAGTAGGAGTAGTAGCTCGATCCCTGACGTTTCATGCTAAAATTACGTTTCACCGGCGGCACACAGCATGCCTAGCTAGCTGTCTGTTTTTATTGCGTTGCATGCATATAATGCTAAAACATATGGTGGAAGCAGGTATACATACGTATAGCTATATATACATGTTCCTAGTCAAAACGGACTTGGAGCTTAGTATATGTATGGTTGTTGAAACTACCTTTTCGTTGTTGATCCGAGCCGTGAAGAATATACTACTAATCATGTGACTCGTCTGACCCGGCATGCACTGATCCGTGTCGAGGGAAGCGTTCTAAGTAGCCGACCTCTCAACTAACGGCCTGGAAACATGCATCCCCATTGTTAGCAATTAAAGCAGGGAAATATGCAAGAGAAACCAAATCAAACACGGATCGTCGGAGCACAAACATCACTAGCCACGCGCAACAGCTAATAAGTAAGTAAATAATTGGTGCTTCTGGGCATATATAGCTAATATAAATGACCACAGATGATAGATCCTACACTGAACCATCCAAGTCAGCGACGAAGGTTCAAGCGGCCAAAGGTAGTATATAGTTGCAGGCTTTAGGGCCTTGACCTAGAAGATCATACTAAAAGTGCCATGATATTTTAGACAATAGTGTGCACTGTCTCTATATTTTTGGTTTTAGGGCCTTGACCCAGAAGATCATGGTAGTAGTTGAACTGAACCATTTTTGGTTTCCCCTGGCCGTCGCTCATTTATTAACCATGTAATAGATCTTGGTGTGTGCGCTTTGGCATAGTTGGTTTGGGGCCGCCGGTTTGGCTTGACGCTCACAGGCCAAACCGTGCATATGCTACTCTTCGCCACCTGCGTGTTCTTGCTGTATCTCTGTATCACCTTCTTCTTAATGAAATACGGGCAAAATTGCTCGTTCGCAAAAAAAAAAAAAACTTCCCAAATCATACGATAAATGTGGGAAAATATATATGTGTACTGTCTACATTTGTTGAATGTAATAAGAAAGTAAAATAATTAAACACACTGTAGATTAGGACACACAATTACGTTGGTGTTATGATAGTAGATATCTAGATGTTGAAGCTGCTTGCAAAATCAATTAACTATCATAGATTGATCCAGCAAATCCGTAGTTATATATGCATTATACAATCACACATATATATATAGTCGTGCACTTGGCACGAATATGTTATTGCTAGTTTCAAGGTGACTAGCTAGCTGGATGCATATCTGACTTTGGACTACAGTTCTCATTCGTTGCTGAGAAGCCTCTGTCAGGGTTAGTGAAGTGCTGCTGTCTAACAGACTAATAAAGCACTTAATCCTCATTTTTTCCTTGCACCGTACCACGCTCGGAAAGGTAATTAACGAGTAAAAAATGGTAGAGCAAATTGCTCACCAAACTAGCTCTTGTTCAAATTTTAAGCCCATGCGTGTTGTCCATATGGCTAGCATAATGACATATGGTCAATGTTGCACCCCTTCGGCCTGCTTCCAGCTATAAATATCTCCTCACTTGAGCAACTACTCCCATCACTTGTTATTTCTTTCTCATCACATCACAATCTGAGTTTCTCTTTGACTCGATCAAACCTCTCTTAGAGCGAGTGGCCGGAAGAGATACCAAGCACATATAGCAGACATGGCCATTACTGCTACTTCACCGAAGATGTCGTCCGTTTTCGCCGCACTACTTAGCTTGCTGCTCCTAGCCGTGGCGTGTCAGGCCAGCCCTTACTACCCTCTGGAGCTAGGGTACTACCGTTACAAGTGTCCCCAGGCTGAGGCCATCGTGAAGGCCATCATGGAGAAGGCCATCGCCCAGAACCCTGGCAATGGCGCCGCTGTCATCCGTATGCTCTTCCATGACTGCTTCGTCGAGGTACTTTACTTTATCATCCAAGAATCGATTTATTACATTGCAACGTATATATACATCGTCCTTACAAAACTATAGGAGTATAAAGTAGCTAATCTATAGACGACTCACTGTTACTGCCTTATTTCACTGTTGACTATCTAGGGCTGTGATGCTTCCGTGCTTCTGGACCCGACCCCGTTCAGCCCGACGCCGGAGAAGACAAGCGCGCCCAACAACCCAAGCCTGCGCGGGTTCGAGCTGATCGACGCCATCAAGGACGCCCTGGAGGCCGCATGCCCCGGGGTTGTCTCCTGCGCCGACATCATCGCCTTCGCGGCCCGCGACGCGTCCTGCTTCCTGAGCGGCGGCAAGCTCAGCTTCGACATGCCAGCGGGCCGCCTGGACGGCACCTTCTCCAACGCCTCCGAGTCGCTCAAGTTCCTGGTCCCGCCCACGTCCAACCTCAGTACCCTCGTCTCCAGCTTCGCCGTCAAGGGGATGTCGGTGGAGGACCTGGTCGTGCTCTCCGGCGCGCATACCGTCGGCCGCTCGCACTGCTCGTCCTTCGTCTCCGACCGCCTCAATGCCTCGGTCCCCTCCGACATCAGCCCCGGGCTAGCCGGGTTCCTCAAGAGCCGCTGCCCGGCCAACCCGACGAGCAGCAACGACCCCACGGTGATGCAGGACGTTGTGACGCCCAACGCCATGGACAACCAGTACTACAAGAACGTGCTGTCGCACACCGTGCTCTTCACCTCTGACGCCGACCTGCTCACGTCGGGGGAGACGGCCAAGCTGGTGCTGGACAACGCCAATATCCCCGGGTGGTGGGAGGACAAGTTCGAGAAGGCCATGGTGAAGATGGCCAGCATCGAAGTGAAGACCGGGTACCAAGGCCAGGTCAGGAAGAACTGCAGGGCGATCAATCACTACTAGCGACTTGTTGATCAACTTGCCCCAGTGCAATGTGGAAGACCAAAAAAAAAAAAAAAACGCACGGTGATTGGTGAAGGATCAATCGGTACAACCATTGTTGGTGGTGTTTAATTTGTTCATGAGCTGCAAGCGTGTTGTTGTACGACATGGCAACTGTTGTTATTTTCTTCGTGTCTTCCTCATTTGCCTTTGATTTGTTCAAACTTCAAAGCCTTGAGAGTTTTGTATCTGTTATTCTTTGGTTTGTGTTTCTATATTTGGATTGCTATTGAATATAAAGTTTAATAAGTTCAGTTCATATACTACCTCTGTCCCGAGAAGCTATGTTTGGATTGACTCTTTTTTAGTTAGAGCATCTCCAATAGTAACTCATATTTTATTCCCCAAAATATGTATTTGTCAACTCCCAGAAAAGTATGAAAAGGAAAAAAAGAAGTCATCTCCCAGAGTACTCCATATTTGATTTTAAAATATCAAATTTCTAAGCCCACCCACAATTTTGGGTCGCGGCATTTTTTTTCGCGGGAGATCGGAACCGCAAGTTCAATCTACCGCCGCCGGTTCCTGCACGCTTGTTCCGATCTGTAGCTTGCCCCAGCCGGCGGCAGCCAACCACGGTGGCCTCCCTGCTCAGCCCGCAGCAGGACCTCCCAGGAGGCCGCAGGATCTCCCAGCCGCCTACCAGGCACTGCAGCCCACCCAGCCTCGCGAAGTCACCATCAGGAAGCCTAGCATCACAAAGCAGCAGCAGGCAAGCCGGCAGCACCAGAGCCTGCTGCCAGCCACCAAGAGAAGGAAAAGACGGCCGGTCGCAGTGCCGCGCGGGAAAGAAAAGACGGCTAGGGGAAGAGCGATGTGCGCGTGAAAGGTTGCGCGCATTTTTACGTGTGATGCCGGCCTGTTTGTGAATCGCTAAAAGATGGGGAAGACATATACGGTACTTTTAGAGATGCGTTTTTCTCTTTTTTCGCAAAAACCATGGATATGAAAGGGACATGGGATACTCCTGGAGATGCTCTTACATCCCAAGTCCAAAAGCAACTCCAACAATTACCATATCCCCTCTCTTCTTTCTCTAAAATTTTATTATAGAAAAAATTAATTTTCTTTAGCCCTGTTTGGATCATTGGAATTGAATTCATTTTAATAATCATAATTTAGATATAAATTATTTAAGCTAATATGGTTGTATATGAAATATATTTGTATATTATTGTTGGCCATACGAGAGGGATACTTATATATTGTATTTTAACCGTAGGGGAGCGAGTTGAAGAGCGTGTTATAAGTTGTAAAGTAGAAAATTATAACATGGTGATCAATAAAATCAATTTCCATCTCTCACCCTATGAATTTGAGATAGGCTTATATGTGGACTTTGAAAAATGATGGAATGTCAAATTCCAAGCCAAATAGACTTAGTCTATTAAGTAGATTCCAATTCCTTCAAAATAAAAAGATCCAAACGGCTCCTTACGGGTTTATTTGAAATCAATCCACTCTATTCCACGTGAGTTGGGAAGGACAATTAATTTTCCACCTCAATTCCTCCCAACCTGTGTAGATTAGATTCATTGGAGTACATCAAAACAAACCCTAATAACATATAGGGGATATAGGGATATCTACTGTAGCACGGTTCCCTAAAACCAGAGGCTGACCTAGAGGGTTTACCGGGTGGGTCCTGGAAATACCCTAGGCCCAGTTGTACATGGTATAGTAGGATATAGAATTTATATTTAAAATAAGTTTGCACATATCAGGGCCAATTTGGAAATGCTCCACCACTGAAAACACAGATCCAAAGGACCAGCTCCACCGTGGATCAAGGCTCCAACCATGGAGCTAAGAAACCTGTTTGGCTTAGCTTCTTGAAGCGCAGCTCGAGATCCAGAAAACGCAGATTTTGGTGGGAATTGCCACTTGTGCCATTGGAAGGTTGCATGTTAGATTTTTTTTATACATCCAGCATACATGAGCTATTTGGTATTAGGGCCAGTTTGGATGCCAAATTTTTTGGCAAAATGCTACTGTAGCGTTTTCGTTGTTATTTGGCAATTAGTGTCCAATCATAGTCTAATTAGGCTTAAAAGATTCGTCTCGTGGATTTCGTCTAAACTGTGTAATTAGTTTTATTTTTTATTTATATTTAATGCTTCATGCATGCGTCCAAAGATTTGATGTGACGGGGAATCTTGAAAAATTTGGCGTTTTGGGGTGGAACTAAACAGGGCCTTAGTATAAATTAACATCGTAATTATTATTTTTGGGTTCATCACTGTAAGAAAACAACACACATGTACATGAGTATCCCAACATTGATGCAACTAAAGAAACTCATGGCAACACATGAGATAGATAGTTAACCATGTTCATGACAATATTTCAACACAACAATCGTCCATACACATAGAACTTTAAACTAAAGGTTCAATGTAAACTAGTCTTCCATTACATTCTAGTTCCAAGCAAGCAGCGCTGGGCACGAAAGGAACAAAGAGTTAATCAAGAAGCTCGTTCATCACAGCAGCCCCTCAATCGCCAAGGGCTGCCACACATTATGCCTACCGCACACGGTCAATCAATTCCAAGTCCCAATGCTTGGATTGCAGCATGCAGGGACGAGGCGATACCACAGGCCGTGTGACCGCAGACCCTTCGAGTCATCATTCGATCCAATGCAAATCCATTCTAGTGGTCGAACTGAATCTATTTTATAAAAATAATTGATAAAATAATTTCTCCATAAATCTTTTTCTAACAACTCTCTAGGCTAACTCTCAATCTATCCACGCTTAGAAAACACACTACCGGAGACGTCCTCTTTGCCGAGGGCTTATGGGTTTGCCGAGGGCTAGATCTCGAGCACTCGGCAAAGGGGGTCTTTGCCGAGGGCCAGCCCCAGGAGCCCTCGGCAAGCAAACGGCCCTCGGCAAAATAAATCTTTGCCGAGGGCCTAGCCCTCGGCAAATTGGCCCTCGGCAAATATGGCCGGATGGGTCACGGCGGCCACTGGCGTTAGTCTTTGCCGAGTGCCCGCCGTCAGGCACTCGGCAAAGATTTTTTTTTTTAAATATTCTTTGCCGAGGGCCATTGGTCAGGCCCTCGGCAAAGACCCCCTTTGCCGAGGGCCAGGCTAGACCCTCGGCAAAGAGTTTTTTTTGGTTTTTGGAACCCAGTTTTTTTGTGGTGCTATAATACATTATTTAAATCTCAATTTTAAAATTTGGGCCAAATTTGACTTTTTTGATATATTTCCGTAATTTATTTCTTTTCGTTGATTTTTTTTGAATATTTCAAATTTGAACCGCAGGTGGATGGATAATGCAATTTAGTGATTCGAAAAATGTTATTCATGGTATTTGGTGTATGTTGAGTCCCTATCCACGAACTCGCATCAAATTTCGGGCATCTTCTTCACGTAACATGACGAGGAACTTGTCAAAAAAGTGTTTTTAAATTATATAAAATTCATACGAAGTCTGAAAATCATAAAACTTGTCGAGGTGTCATGTTATCGCATGTGTAGGCTGTGGTAAAAATTTGAGAAGGTTTCGAGCAAGTTATGACGTCGGATGCCTAAAACCTAGACATCCAAGATGCCCGAAATTTATATAATTTTCGGACTTCGTATGAATTTTATATAATTTAAAAACACTTTTCCGACAAGTTCCTCGTCATGTTACGTGAAGAAGATGGCCGAAATTTGATGCGAGTTCGTGGATAGGGACTCAACATACACCAAATACCATGAATAACATTTTTCGAATCACTAAATTGCATTATTCCATCCACCTGCAGTTCAAATTTGAAATATTCAAAAAAAATCAACAAAAAGAAATAAATTAGGGAAATATATCAAAAAGTCAAATTTGGCCCAAATTTTAAAATTGAGATTTAAATAATGTATTATAGCACCACAAAAAAACTGGGTTCAAAAAACCAAATAAAAAACTCTTTGCCGAGGGTCTAGCCTGGCCCTCGGCAAAGGGGGTCTTTGCCGAGGGCCTGCCCAATGGCCCTCGGCAAAGAATATTAAAAAAAAATAAAAAATCTTTGCCGAGGGCCCTGGATCTGGGCCCTCGGCAAAGGGCCAACCTTAAATCGGCCAGCCGCCCAAATTCCCCGCCCACAGAAAAATCTTTGCCGAGGGCCTAGCCTGGCCCTCAGCAAAGGGGGTCTTTGCCGAGGGCCTGGCCAATGGCCCTCGACAAAGAATATTTAAAAAAAAATAAAAAATCTTTGCCGAGGGCCCTGGATCTGGGCCCTTGGCAAAGGGCCCAACCGTAAAATCGGCCAGAGCCCACCCCGCCCACAGAACGGTTGACGCCGCCGCTGCTTTCCCCCGCCACTGCCCCGTGCCCCGCCGCCCTCCTGGCCCGCCGCATCGCGCCCGGCTGCCCCGCGCCCCCCGCCGTAGCGCGACCGGCCGCCCCGCGCCGGCCTGCGCCCGACCGCCACCGCCACCCCGCGTGCCCGGCTGCCCCCACGCCCACCACTGCACCGTCCCGCGCGCCACGCACCGGCCCACTCCCGGCCGCCACCGCCACCCTACGCACCCCCGGCCCCCAGCCACCAGAGGAGGAGGGAGGAGGAGCAGGCCACCGGAGGAGCCCCACCCCACCGCTCGCCTCAACCCACCGGAGGTGCCCTGCCCTGGCCGCGCCGCCTGCCCACACCCGCCGGCCGGCTCGCCCCGAGGAGGAGGAGAACCTCCGCGCCATCCGCTGGCCACTGGAGAAGGAGGAGGACCTCATGCCACCCGCCAATCCCGTCCACGCTGTCCACCGTGCCCACCCCTGTTTCGAGGTGCCCCACCCCGGCCCCTTGACATCGCCCCATCCGCGACCCTCGCCCCGTCCGCGGCCTCCGACGTCCCTCCGATGTCTAGGTATGCCCTTCCCTCGCTTCATGGTGTACAATGCTGGTGAAGGAGGAGGTCTAGGTGGAGGTCGAGGTGGTGGTGGCGTGCAATGGTGGAGGTGTAGGTGGAGGTGGAGGTGGAGAAGGAGGGTAGTGTGTTCGTTGAGGTGGTGGTAGTGTGGTCGTTGTGGTGGATGTGGTGGTGTGGTCATTGTGGTGGAAATGGTGGTGTGGTCATGGTCGTTGTGGTGGATGTCGTGGTGTGGTCGTGGTGGTGGTGGTGGTGGTGTGGTCATGGTGGTGGAGGTGGTGGTGTGTTGGTGGTGGATTAATATATATCTGGCTATCGGCCATCGTGCTGTATTTGTTCCCTTGATATGTGGTTGTCGGCCATCGTGCCGGTTTTTTCTTGCAGGTTTTGGAAACCTCCCCGTACAGGAGAGGTTCTGCCAAAATTTTCAACTTATAGTATTGTGTTTCTTCTTTTGCAGAGAAGAGCACGTCAGAGGGGACTCGGCGACCCCGATCCTCTTCGTCGGCGTTGCGGGTCTGCCTACACAGCATCGCCTCATCACTGCCCCGACTCACCACTGCCCCGCTAGCCTAACTCCACCGCCACCCTAGGTATAAATAAGCCCTCCTCCTGTATCATTGTCTTAGATCACGTAACCCAGTTAGGCGTCTCCCGTCCGAAAGAGATACGATCGTAGGTATGCGGATCTTTGCATATCTACGACCGTATTGTTTCGGATTGTCCACGTTTTTTGGATAGCCTACGGATGCGTAGATGGGTTAGTTTCCATGGTCTGCTCCGGTCCGAGACCGAGTTTCGGCAGCTCTTTCCTATTGTTCTTCGGATACACACTCTCCCTGGCAGGACATGTATCAAGAGAACAGCGGGGAGGTGCTGCCGAAATTCTATCTCGGAGAGGAGCGGAGCCTGGAAACTGACCTCATCTACGCATCCGCGGGTGAGATTAGGACCTATCCTCACCTATTAGACATTAGGAACACCGCGTAGATGCAATTGATGGTCACAATACTCTGTGATGTAAATGCTAAAGGATGGAGGACCGTTAGTGGATGTACACAGGCTGGAGAAGCGGCAGTGACTACGACTATGAATGGGTGAAGGGGATAGATTGTTTCTTGAAACATGCATTTGGCCCAGGAGCAGGAGGACATTCTCTAGTTTGGTGTCCCTACAGCAAATGTGACAACAGGAGAAAGGTAGACGAGAAGACCATGGGTAGACATCTTGTGTTCAATGGTTATACGTCTGGCTATCAGCAGTGGATCTACCATGGTGAAGCTTATCGTATAAGAGCAGAGGTGGTGAGAGCATGCCTCGAGGCTTTTGATGATGATGCCAGGGTAGCAGACATGCTAGATGACGCCCACCAAGCTCACTTCGCTGAACGACATGAGAAGGAGGAGATGGAGGAATCTGCAAAGGACTTCTACAAAATGTTGCACTCGGCACATAAACCCCTTCACGAGCGTACAACGATTTCTCAGCTAGATGCGGTTGGACGTGTAATGGGGTTGAAGGCCGAGTTAAACCTGAGTCGAGAAGGCTTCGATAAGATGTTGGCCATGTTTGGCACCATGCTACCAGAGAAGCACACTTTGCCGACGAACTTGTACGAGGCAGAGAAACTCCTTCGTATGCTTAAGATGCCGTATGACAAGATACATGTTTGTCTGAAGGGGTGTGTCCTATTTAGGAAAGAACACAAGGACGCAAATTACTATCCGAAGTGTAAATCCTCTAGGTACCTGGAGGTAGACTCTAGTGATGGTCAGAAAAAGCAGCTTCCGATCCCCGCGAGAGTGCTACGGCACCTTCCTTTCCTACCGAGGATCCAACGGCTATTCATGATTGAGGAATCCACAAAACAGATGACATGGCACAAAGATGGCAGACGGTACAATCCTGGGAAGATGGTACATCCATCTAATGTTGAAGCATGGACGTACTTCAATGACAAACATCGTGACAAAGCAACTAAGGCCCGTAATGTACGTGTCGCGCTGGCAACATATGGGTTCAATCCTTATGGAATGATGGCTGCCCCATACACATGCTGGCCCATTTTTGTTATCCCCCTCAATCTCCCTCCCAGCATCTCCTTTCAATGGCATAACGTATTCTTGTCATTGATAATTCCTAGACACCCGAGGAGTAATATGGGTGTGTTCATGGAGCCTGTGATTGATGAATTGATCCACGCTTGGGAGAAGGGGGTATGGACATACGACCGAGCTACAAAGACAAGCTTCAAAATGCATGTTTGGTACCACTAGTCCCTGCATGACTTCCTGGTGTATGGGTTATTTGCCACCTGGTGTGTTCATGGGAAGTTCCCATGCCCAATATGCAAGGAACCTGTGAGGTTCATTTGGTTGAAGAAGGGTGGCAAGTATTCATCGTTCGACCAGCATCGTCAGTTCCTCCCTCTAGACCATGAATTCAGAGAAGACATCAAAAGCTTTACGAAAGGTGTCAAAGTGACAGACCCTAAACCGCACTTGAGGACTGGTGCCAAGGTTCATGCTCAGATAGATGCTCTCATGCCCAATGAAGAAGGTGGTTTTGTGGGATATGGTGAGGAACATATGTGGACTCATAAGTCCGACTTGACGAGACTCCCCTATTTCGATGACCTTCTTCTGCCACATAATATTGATGTAATGCACACTGAAAAGAATATCACCGAGGCACTTTGGGGAACTCTCATGGACACTAACAAGTCTAAGGACAACGTTAAGGCTAGAACAGACCTAGCGACATTGTGCGATAGACCAAATCAAGCGATGCAGCCTCCTAGTGGCTGAAACAAGAACTGGAAAAGGCCTAAGGTCAATTTCGTCTTGCAAATCGATCAAAGGAGGGAAGTACTAAAATGGATCTAGACGTTAATGTTCCTAGATGGATATGCAGTGAATCTTAGCAGGGGAGTGAACTTAGGCACTCGCGAGTCAACGGGATGAAGAGTCATGACTACCACATATGGATTGAGCAGCTTCTTCTGGCGATGGTCCGAGGCTATGTCCCTGAGCATGTTTGGCTAGTGCTGGTAGAGTTGAGCTTTTTCTTTCGCCAGCTTTGTGCCAAGGAGATATCTCGGATCGTCGCTCAGGACTTGGAAAAAGCGGCACCTGTGTTGCTCTGTAAGCTGGAGAAGATCTTTCCACCCGGCTTCTTCTTGCCAATGCAGCATCTGATTGTGCACCTCCCGTCCGAGGCACGTTTGGGGGGGCCCGTGCAGGCCCATTGGTGCTATCCAATCGAGAGATGTCTAAAGACTCTTCACAAAAAATGTACAAATAAAGCTAGAATTGAGGCTTCCATTATAGAGGCATGCCTTCGAGAGGAGGTGGCAAACTTCACAACGCAATACTACAAGCCGAACCTTCCTAGCAATCATAATCCACTCCCTTGTTACAATGCTGCCAAAAATGAATCAACCCTCTGCCTTTTCCAAGGCCAACTCGGCGGCGCAAGTGGATCAACCCCAAAGCTATTGGGAAATGAAGAGTGGCGCAGTATCATGCTATATGTGTTGAATAACCTTACCAAGGTGCAGCCGTTCATCAAGTAAGTTCTCAACGAACTTGTTTCAATATGCCGTCACTATTCTGCATCCAACCCCATTGATTCTCATTCGGACAGGGAATTTGTTCGTGAATTCTGATATCAATCAAGGGATCCTACCTCGCATGAACAAGACACCCTTGTTTCATAGGGTTCGGGAGTGGGGAGGCCTGATTTTATTTCTTGGTTCAAACAAAAGGTAATGTCCAATTTAGCTCTTACGTTCGATCATCCAAGGTGATCGTACGTTTGATTAATATAATGATCTATCATGCTTCACCTTGCAGGCCTAGACCAGTTTGTCCATGAGTGACGAGTTGAAACAGGTTGCAAACGGCTGTGACATTAGGGTGAAATCATTTACCAGCTATGACGTGAACGGATATCGCTTCCACACAACAAGTTACGAGCAGATTCGGCCCAAACGAAAAACCACAAATAGCGGAGTTTGTACGCTCGGCACTGATGGCCTCGACTATAATGGTAGAGTTGAGGAAATCTATGAACTCTCATTTCTTGGAGACAAACCTCTTAAACCTATCATGTTCAAATGCCACTGGTTTAATCCTCAATCAACGAGACGAACCCCTCATCTTGGGCTAGTCAAGATTCGAGAAGATTCCATCTATCCTAGAAAAGATGTCTACATTGTGGCTCAATAGGCCGTGCAGGTGTATTATACTCCATACACCAACCAAGACAAAGAGGATCTTAAGGGTTGGGCTATTGTGCACCAGGTATCTCCACACGGTAAACTACCTGCCCCAAACGATGATGATTACAACTTCAATGCAAACACATATGATGGACAGTTCTATCAAGAAGATGGGCTACTAGGCACGTTTGAGATAGTCTTACCCAAAGCAATTGAAATGGAAGTAGACAACGAAATGGTTGATGGCGAGGTCGATGGAGATGTGGTGGTAAATGCCAAGGACATAGCAATGCTTGAGCGATTACTTCTAGGCAATGACTACGATGACAACATAGAACCTTCAGATAGTGTTGCCCATTTGGACAATTTTGACAGTGATGATGAGACCTATGATCCCAATCATGAAGATTATTCCTAGTACATGTAATACTATGTTTTTTTAATTTGTGTTTTGTTTATATATTTTGAATCTATTTCTAATATATGTACTAATTAGTCTTGTTCATTCTTTGTGATTGCAGATGATTGAACAAAGATGGCGAGCAGACATCCATGCCATAACACGCCCTCGGTTTACGGGAGAGACCGCCCTCTCCTTCGAGGTGAGGGGTCGTCGTCTGGGGCAGTGTCCATAGAAGGTGACGAGAGGACGACCAGGGGCAGCAGCCACAGGAGGCAGCGGTCTCCTCCCAGGCCACGTGACGAGGTGCTGGAGGAGGAGCACGTGACGGCCACGACCACATCCTCGTCGAAGGACGAGAGGGGTTAGCAGATGGGCAAGGGAGGCGAGGCGCTTGAGGGTGAGGGAGGCGAGGGGCTCGAGGGCGACGGAGGGGGTACCGCTACCTGAACTCCCTACGAGCAAGGTCCCGCGAGCCTCCCTCCGGTTCCGCTTCCTCACAACCGCCCAGTGATTTGGCCTATGGCAAAGAGGTAAGTAACTATAGATGTTATCATAAGTACTTCATAAGATATGTTGGAAATCATAAGAGAAATCGATAAATTTTCTTAATCACTTGTGCAGGTCCTGGTTGGTTTTGTCAGGTACTCCAGCACACACCCCGTGAGCATCCTTGGTGTTTTGTGCAGGAAATGGTACCCCAGCATTGTGCAACTGTCCGAAGAGCCAGTGGTGTGGGAGCCGGCCTCCAACTGGGACAGGTACGCGCTGGTCACGGATGACACTTACCGCAACAAGCAGGAGCGGGTATTGGTGGAGTTTTGGGTAAGTTTCTCTTGCACAACATTGCTTAATACATCTCATTCATTGGTTAAATGTTTTATTGAAATAATGAATGGATACATTGGTTTTGTATGCAGAAATTTTTCAAGGCCGAAGAAGGACTTGAGGCCCAGGTAGATTGGGCGGCTGCCGTAGCTTGTACGAAGTATGTCACCGAGATGCACCACCATGGGCGCGTCCAAGCCCACATAGACTACTACAGGTTGGTACTTAAGCAGTCCCTCCCCAAGCCTCAAGCAAGACTGATTACGCTGACCCAGGACTAGTACCTTGAGGTAGGCGAATAACATTCATAATGATTCGTTTTGATATTAAGTAGGTTCAATTTCATCTTCTTATATGTCAAATACTCGATGACTTGTAGGTGATTCCTTGGTGGTGCCGATCATATCTCAAGTGCTAGGCCATGATCGTGGACAAGTGGTTATCACAGGACTTTGTTGGCACGCACGAGAGGCTGTGGGAACAACGTCTGATGAGGCAAGGTCCAACTCACCATCAAGGCAGCCGCAGCCTCCCCGGATACAAACAAGCATACGTAAGTGATTTCTTTCATTTATTTTGATGCTCAATTCTGCTTGATTTCTCACCATCTTCCCGTCTTTCTCGTAGGAGGCTGCGCACCCGAGCGAGGAGGTCTTGGAGTTCTCTGTGTGGGCTATGTCCCACATGGGCAGGGTGTCGTCCTCTGTCTCCTTTGACCCGGCTACCCCGCCTCAGGTGTACTCCGACCCGAACATATACACTAAAGTCCAAGAGTACACGTCCTTGGTAAGGGAGATCTATGGGGAAGATTACAATGTGTGCACTAAGCCCATTGATGTAGAGACGATCATGAGGCTCAGAGGAGGCAAGAAGCATGGGCGGCTGTGGATTGTAGATGGCGCCATCGACTCCACCATTGTTCCCTCCCTCGATGCTATCCGAGCACGGAGCATGAGCTCCAGCCAGCCCAATGCTCATGGCCTTCTCCAGCACTGCAGCAGGTCCAGGCACTCTAGGTAATTCCTGTTTTACTCGTCGTACGTTGATATTTACACACCTAAATTAGATTTGCATTACTGATACATTAGAGTGAAATATTGCAGGCCGAGCTGCAAGAAACAAAAAGGCAAAGTCAAGAGCAGAACGCAGAACTGACCACACAGCTGTAGGCCCAGCAGGTTGCGTTTGAGGCCGCGTAGAAGCAGATGGCGGAGATGATGGTGATCATGCAAAGTCTTGGGCAAGCATCGGGTGTACCTGTGCAGTTTTTAGCTCCTCCTCCTACTCCTGCAGCTACTCCTATAAGTATGAAAGTTCACTTTTCGCTTGTGTTTTGCATGTATGTCGGCCTTCGTGTCGTTGTGGATGTCGGCGTTCGTGCCGTTGTGGATGTCGGCGTTCGTGCCATTGTGGATGTCGGCGTTCGTGCTGTTGTTTCTTGCAGGTTTTGGAAACCTCCCTGTGCAGGGGAGGTGCTGCCGAAATTTTCAATTGAGTCTAATCTTTTTGTATTCCTAGATTACTAGATGCAATCTCTAAGTTCCAAAACTGTTTTCTCGGATTACTCACACATGCAATCTCTGCTCCTTTGTGCAGCCTCCGTCCATGGGTTCCAATCAATTTGGTAGTGCGTCATCGGGTGATCCCGCCTTTCCTTCACCACCGTCTCATAGGCTACCTTGATCAGGACTAGTGCTAGGTGATGTGGTTGGACTTTATTGTAATATTTGTGGTTTATGGTTCTGACTTGTGCTTGGATTTCATGAACTTGTCGTAATAAACATGTGAATGATGATGAACATGTGACTTGTCGTTGTAATATATTGTGATTTGTGGTTCACAATTATGGTTGTGATATATTGTGAGAAAATGGGTTCTGTGTGATATATATATATATGTGATGGTTGATATATATATATGTATATATATGAAATGCTTGTGTCGATGGAATGCAAAAAACAAAAAAAAATTTAAATTTCTGCCTCTTTGCCGAGGGCAATGACCAAGGCCCTCGGCAAAGAAGGGTCCTTTGCCGAGGGCCGTCCCATTGCCCTCGGCAAAGATTTTTTTAAAAAAATAAAATTTCTGCAACATTTCTTTGCCGAGGGCCATGGTTGGAGGCCCTCGGCAAAGATTTAAAAAAAAAAGAATAATTCTTTGCCGAGGGCCGTCCCATTGCCCTCGGCAAAGATTTTTTGGAAAAATTCTGCACATTTCTTTGCCGAGGGCCATGGTTGGAGGCCCTCGGCAAAGATTTTTCAAAAAAAAAAGAATAATTCTTTGCTGAGGGCCCCCGGAGAAGGCCCTCGGCAAAGACTCCGTCCCAGGCGTCGGCGCCATGATGGCTGCTTTTCTTTGCCGAGTGCTGCTCCAGCCCTCGACAAAGACCCTCTTCGCCGACTCAAAATTCCCCGAGAGCTCTTTGCCGAGGGCCGCCCTCGACAAAGCCTTTGCCGAGGGTTAATGGGCCTTTGCCGAGGGCCTCAAGCCCTCGGCAAAGAGGCCGTCTCCAGTAGTGATAGAACCATCCACGTGCAACACATACGTAGGTGACCGCATAGGGCATTGATTTTTTTCAACACTAGTCGTTGCCCAACCATCTCCATCGTCAGCGCCACCTGCAATTTGTCAAAATTGAGTCACCTCCAACCACTATTTTTCATATATGAGAATACTAGGAAATAGAGTAGACAATGTTTATAGGTTCTGGGTGTGATTAGGGTAAGTTCTATGACGACTCAAAATACATTTACAAACACCTCAGCTGCATAGGCTATCACTTTTTATGCTCCTTTTCTTCATCCCTAGATCTGGCTTGCTTTCATAAGTGTGCATTGCACTTGGTTTAGCATGATCCTTATGGCACATTTCAGAGGTAGAAGATCATAAACTATATGTATATTATTGGACTATTGTGGGAAGAATATAACTGGTGGAATAGTCGATTGTATTAATGAGCCTCGTCAATGGATTACATAGGAGTACATTACTTAGGGGGTAAGAAGTGCCACTTAGATATAAGGTAAGCCAGGATTACATGATACTAATCTACCACATCTCGAGATACTCTAGCATCACCCTATAGGAACAGAACAAGTAAAATACGAACATCTCCAAATAAGACATTAAGACATCAACAAATAGATATATTTTTAGAGAAAAAATAGTATTGGTTTTGCTATTTTCTGATTTAAAATGAATAAGTTATGAATTTTAAAGAGTAAATATATTTTAGATTTTTACATACAAAAGCACACAACCATCTTGCCAAATTTGTCCTGTATGGTAGTTTTCTGGTCAAGGGTTCTTGGTTTCTATGAAGCGTGGATGAAAAAAAGACTTAGACACAAAAGTTGAATTGCCAAAAAAAAGACTTCTCCACTACTACAAAACATGGATATTGTGTAGGGTCGAGATGGCGGACTAGAGGGGGATGAATAGTCCTTTCTAAAAATAAATGAGCCGGCTAACCGAAACACAAATGCGGAATTAAAACTATCGGGGGAGCTCCTATGCATGCTAGTAAGCAAAAGCACAAAGCCACCTAAGCTCACTAGTAATGCTCAATAACAAAGGCTACACAAGCCAAATTATAGAGCGCAAATTACTTAGGTACACAAACTAGGCAATGTGACTAACAAGGTTACTAAAACTAAATTAGCCACACAAGAGAGCTACTTCTATGCTACACAAGCAAGAAGGTAACTAGCAAGCTACACAAGCAAACTAATTACAAGAGCAACTACACAAGCGCAATGTATATGAAAGTAAATACAAGCTTGTGTAACAAGGATACAAACCAACAGGAAGACAAGGATGACACAACAATTTTTCTCCTGAGGTTCATGTCCTTGCCAACACGCTAGTCCCCGTTGTGTCAACCGCTCACTTGGTGGTTTGGTGACTAATTGGCATCACCTGCTAAGCCCATATGTCGGGCACTGCAAGAACCTACCCACAAGTGAGGATAGCTCAATGACACACTCTACTAGTGTTGCTCTTTGCAATTCCCACGGGGTGAGCACAATCCCCCTCACAATCACTTCTCCGGAGCACCACCAAGTCATCTAGGAGGTGGCAACCTCCAAGAGTAACAAGCACCACTGGCTTACAGCTCGATCACCTAGTGCCACTCAATGAAATCACTCAATGCAACATACTAGAAATCGCTCACTTCATAATTGGATCGCACTCTTGCAAGCAAAAGTGAGTTAGAAGGCTCTCAAACCAAGCACACACAAGGGGAACACATCCCCAAGGTGCTCAACTTCAGCCATGCCCGAGCTCCACCTCTATTTATAGCCCCCAAGCCAAATAGAGCCATTAGCCCATGGGAGGGGCCATCAGACTCGCGCTCACGGGGCCGTCGGACAATCTGACGCCTAGGTCCGACACCAGCCAGAGCCAATGTCGAGCTGCCACGCGTCCCATTTAAACCGAAGTGACTGTTACTATGCAAACAGTCACTGAGACCACTATCGGACCCCTGCTACAGTCGCACCATCAGACTCCACATAGGGAGGGTCCGACACACTCCAGTAAGCATCAGAAACATTAAAAACCTTCGGACACCGGTCTGACGCCCATCGTCGGACCAAGCCAAAGTCCAACGCCGCCACATGTCACTTCTGCTCGCGCCATGCCAAACCCCACGCTGAGGAATAGTGCGCTCGACCCATCCGACGTATCCAAACCCCAGGGTCCGACGTCTCTATGCTAGTGTGCCTACGCTAGGGTTAGCCATCGAACCCAGGTAGAAGCCGGTCCGATGACCCCGTTTCTTCTCCTTTTTAAGTGCGACCACTTCTCCCTTGCTCAAATGTGCCAACCACCAAGTGTATCACCATATGCATGTGTGTTAGCATATTTTCACAAACATTTTCAAGGGAGTTAATCACTCAATTCACCACGCCACTTGTTTCTAACACGTATGCAAACTTAGATCGCTCAAGTGGCACTAGATGACCGATATGCAAACAAGTTTGCTCCTCTTGATAGTACGGCCATCTATCCTAAACCTAATCATAAACTTCTCTACACACCTATGACCGGTGAAATGAAATGCCTTATAGGTTATACCTTTGCCTTGCGCATTCCATTCCATCTCCTCCATTGTTGATGCAACACATGCACCAACCATATCACAAATGATATGATCCACTTCATATCATCATATGACCTTGTTGGTTCATCAATCTTGACCTCACTTGCTTTTCACCGTTGTCTTCGTCTATCGGCGCCAAGTCTTGCTCAAGCTTCACCACCATGCGGTCCATCGCTCCAAAGCCTCCAACTTACCCTTCACGCTTGCAACCGGTCCATCAAGCCAAGTCTTGTCTTGATATTCTCCATCTTAGTCACATGACTCCATGTCATGACTCATATGCAACTTCATCCACTACAGGAAGACCGAGCATCAATGATAAAATGTGGTGGCGAAATCTTAATTTGTCACTGATTCCCATGTTATTAGTGGCCAAACTAATTTTCATCACTATTGCGTCGATTATTAGTGGCAAACTACTATATCGCCATAGGATGCACCTTCAGTGGCGAATTTAGTGATGAAACATTAATTTGTCACTAATAAATAGGTTAATTGTGACTAAATATTTATTTCCTCACAGTTTTGCCATCTACCGGTGACAAAATATTATATCACCACACGGTTCAAGGTCAGTGAGAAAATGTTGTGGCAAAATTGTATTTTGCCACTATTTACCATCTTAATTGTGACTAAACAATTTCCCCCCACTATTAGTACATTAATATGTGACAAAATTTTGCTTCGCCACATGGTAGCTGATGACTGAGAAATTTTTGTGGCAAAATATTCTTTTGTCACTTGTTACCAAGTTAATTGTGAGAAAATAATTTTTCTTGTTATATAATATTTATATTAGTGATAAAAACATGTGTTCCGTATGATAAATAATTAGTGGCAAATATTGTATTATCATGGGTCCCACTTGTCAGTCAAACTCCACCTTATCTTCTTCCGTTTTCTGCAGCTACAATTACTGGACGAGAAAAATCCACCTTATCTCCGGCCGCCCCCAAGCTTAGAGCTCCGCCAAGCGCTGACGAGGTCGCCCATAGTCGCCGGCCGTCGATGCCCTTGCCCATGGCTGCACCGAAGCTCGCACGTGCAGCGCTTAGCAAGCTCTCCCACGGCCGCAGCCGCCTATCTCGACGAGTGTCTCCGGCCGCCCCCAGCTCGATGCTTCTGCTCCGCGCCGACAAGCTCGCCCATGGTCTCCGGCCATCCCCGCTCCCACCTGGATCCACCGAATCTTGCCTCGCACTCGACGAGCTCGCCCACGGTCGCCGCCGCCAATCTCGACGAGCTCGCAAAAGGTCGGATTCGCTGCGTCCCTGGCCGCGGCCATCTGCGCGCGAGGAGGAAGACGCCGAGCCGCTTGCTCGCGCCGTACTGTGAGCCGGGTATGGTCATCTTGCGGGCGTCAACACGGGCAGGGATGCGGGCAGCCCGCTCAGGCGTGTGGCGGGCGGCCGCGTTTGGCGGGCGGTCGTAGCTCGGGCGTGTCCGTAGTGGAGCACTGGAGCTTCAGGGCCACCTGTGCAGCTAGCGTCTTGTGTGGCCAGGGGCCTAACAGGGCGGCTCATCCGAGGTCATAGGATTGGATAGTAAGCACTGTTGCTCTCCAGTTTAGATTATTTGATCAATTCACCATATTTGCCTATTCGATTCTCTGGAGTTTGAATGTAGGCTAGACACTGAATTGCCAAATGCCTTAGTGATGTTTAATTGGCATTGATTGGGCACTTGAACCTTGGTCATTGCATACTTGAACCTTGGTCATTGCAATGGTTGATAAGGAATTTGTGGACGGATGATGATTTTCAGGTACATACAACTCATGTCCTAAATTACAGTGCTGCATAATTGTTAATGATACATTTATGCAATTTGTAAACCAGAAAAGGAGCAACCAAAACTCTATCAACAGAGGGAAGCAAGAGATGGGGTCCAAAGTAGGAACTAGATCAATTGCTCAAATCGCTTACGATCTGGTGAGGAAAATAGTTACTAGGCAAATTTTTTTCTATTACACATCGTTCTGTATTAGTGAATATATGCTTTTGTTATTCTAATGCAGCGACACCCAGAAACTGGTGAATGGCCTACTGCTATGCAAGTTTGGAAGGCTACATATCAAAGGCTGATGGGACATGGTCCATTCCAACAGGTGAAGAAATAATGGTATGACCATATTACTTCCCTTCTTGATGGCATCTTTGGGTTTCACATTTGTCAATCTGTATCCTACCTTTTGAACTAGGATTAGGTGGAAGTGGTGTGTTTTTTGTATGAAAAAGTATGGTAGTAGAATTATGTATGACTCTTTCATGGTTATTATCTCTGCAATGTAGTCTCTGTATTGTTCATTTAATGAGTTGAAAAGTCTAGGCACTACGAAAAGTTTGTAGTATCTCTAATCATGAACAATATCATTTTATTAAGCTGTTTGTAAATTTCATATATTATTTAATTTGTCTGCAATTTTCAATTATTAGATAACATGTTTGTAGATTTTTTTGAACAGTATCAACTTTGAGAACATTTGGATGTTACACTATCCTACGCTAGTGTTCTTTGGCCGCTTAGAGTGTGATTGGTTGTGTTCGTATCCGGGAGCAGGCCCCTCGGGGGATAGCTTGGGTAAATACAACACTACCATGTTTCGTTGCTTGCATCCAGTAGAGGGTCGAGCTGAGATGATGTTTGTTTGCTTGCACGAGAAATTAGGCAAGTAAACACAATCACGGTAGTATTTGTTATATGCAACCATTTTTTATTGCTCTTAATTTATCTTACTCATGCTTAATATTGTTTGAAGTACATTAATATCACTTAAAATATGCTAATAATGTCCTTACCTAGTAACTGTTCGCATCTGGCGAGCCAGGCTCTGAAGAAACACCTAAAATCCCTGTATCTCGAGAGCTAGGCTAAGAGAGTTTTTGCATGAACAGAACTAGGCCTGTGGAGCCATACAACCAACTAATCATCTAACTTGAATCCCGTGAGCCTAGCTAGCATATATGCAACAAACCAATCATACCCTTATCATCTTGCATAGTTTTCATCATACCGAGATTTGATCCGGTGCTTCAGACTATTCTAGAGGATGTTGTAGACAATAATGTCTAATTTACTTACATGAACGTTTTTGTCTGCTGTGTAGTATATGGGTTCTTAATTAGTTTGTTTTCATGCTTTGCAGACCAAACTACATGAAGCTGCTGGGATACATCAAGAAAAGATTTCTTCTGCGCCCGTGCCAATAGTGGAGCACTTCGCACTAGTTCTTGGTCGAAAGCCAAACCATTCACGTGGTGTTGGCATTCGTGCTGTAAACCGAGTGGCTGAGGAAAGAATCAGATTGCAGGTGCAAATTGAGGCTTCAGAACAGCGTGAAGCTGCAGCTCGAGCACGTGCAGATGCTGCTGAGCAATGTGCTGAGGCTACTGAGCAACGAGCACAAGCTTTGGAAGGCCAAGTTTCCATGGTGGTCGAAACAAATGCACAACTGCAAGAAGAGCAGCAATCCCAACGTGATGAGATGAGTTCTTTGCATCAAACACAGAGTGGAGAAGTTGCTCGCCTAGTGAGGGAACAACTTGATCATCAAATGGCTGCATTAATTGCACGCATTGGTGCCTCACAGCCTCCAGCATCTTAGAGTTTAAACACTTTAGTTGAATAATTATTGTGAGACTTTAAAGTAGTGTCAAGAGAGTTATTTTGAGGTTTGAGTGTTCTTAGTTTTATGTAATGCTTAATGCCAAATTTGAATTATTGAAATAAATATTATTGGTGCAGATTTGAAATAATCATATTGCTATAATGTACATTTGTTGAGCTATTTTTGTCACTACAACAAGGATAATAATGATAACTTGGTCGCCACAACATCTAATGTGTTTCACACAATTGAACCTTATCTTGTGACAAAACTTGTCCAGACTAATATTTTCCTACAAATGCTATGCTTTTTTGTGATGAAACTATTGATACATTTTGTCTTGTCAGTTCTCACAAAAAGATAATTTTTGTGACAAAGGTTTGCCACCGTAGTTTACATGTGAGGATTAGTTTGCATCACAAATGAAAAGTATTTGTGTTAACAAGTTACCACTTTTTCCCATACATATTGTGGTAAACAATTAGACACAATTATAATTTAATAGTGAGAACAAGCATCGACACGACAAACTCAAGTAATGGCGAAACTTCTATCACTAATATGTAGTCTTTAGTGACCACAAAATTTGTCACTTTTATAATGGTAATTGTGACAATTATATTGCCATAGATTCTGTATAGTTGTGGTAACTATTATCACCACTAAAAACATTATGAGTGGCATCATTTTTTGCCACTAATGCATATGTTTTTGTGACAACGAATGAGCCACAAATTGTCCCGTTACTAGTGACAGTACAATTTGTCACTAATGAGTATGGTCATTTGCGGGGAACAAAAATTCATCACTAGAGTATCTGTGAGGCAAGTATTTGTGGCGACTAGTGGCGATTTAAAAATTCACCACAAAGGCTTGTTTGTGGCGAAAAAATAAGCTTTTGTGATGAAAATTTTCGCCACAAAAACCCTTTGCCCTTGTGGTGATCACATATGCGAGCCTTGCAACAAATCCAAGCCATCTTTACCATCATGGCATGGGTTGCTCACACAAGTGTATCTTTGGACTAATCACCTGTGTATCTCATATTTAAACATATTAGTCTACCTAGGTTGTCACTCAATTACCAAAACCAAACTAGGGACCTTTCAATCTCCTCCTTTTTAATAATTGATGACAACTCTACAAAGATATAGAAATTAAGCACTAATGGATTCATGTTGCTTGCCAAAGCAATTTTACCATGTGTAAATGATTTTGGACAAGTACCATGAACCTAAATTGGTAGTATTAGCTCCCCCTACATATGTGCTAAAGTGTTTGGTTTGAAGCTCGCACATATGCATAGATTGGAATTGTGGGAGAGTAACACTACCAATGATGCTAAGGTGTATAGAATAAACCTTTGAAGCGTGATACCAATCGGAGTTGCACTTTTAACACCATCCTTAGCACCATGAGTAACTAGACAACAAAAGCACTAGAACCCCCGTGAGATCAACATTATAAGCAAGGTTCTAGTACCATGTGTAGAAATACAAGTCTTGCTACCATCCTATGCATGCTAGTTATCAAATCATCAATCAAGTTCTATAACTAGCATACACCACACAAGCATGTATTTCAAATTTTAGAACTTATGCAATGCAAGCAAGCACATGTCAAATGCAATCAAACAAGTTCATGAGCTTGCTCCCCCTACTTGTGTGCTTCTCTTGTCCAAGATTTTTTTATCCTCCTCCATTCTTCAATGTTGCTCCCTCTTTGTCCATGTCTTGCCCAAGTCCAACTTCTACTTCTTTGTCTCAATCTCTCCCAAAGCTTTCATATCTTTGTACTATCTCTCCCCTTTTGTTATCAATTTCCATAAAAGGTGTGCTTCTTATTGATGCAAAGGCTTGCATTGGGGTAGATGGTTGATGCTTGAATCTTCATTTTTGATGGACACCACATGTATAGCTCTTTTAGACACATGTGTAGGATCTTGTGACCTTGATACCAAATGTAGTGGGACTCCTCCCCCTTTGTCTGACCATGGATCATAACACTTGATAATCTTGAGCTCTTGAATGTGAGGGAACTTTCTTCATTTCTTGCTCACTTAAAGTTGAGGATCACTTGTGGAACCACCTTCTTGTATGATTGATGCCACATGTAGAAGTATGATACCATGTGTATGATTGATTTGTCAATAAAAATCATTTCTTGAACAGTTGCTATCTTCATGAGTACCACTTATAGGATATCACTTGTAAGTTAATCTAGACACCACTTGTGAATTCTTCTTGTTTGAGTCTAGATACCACTTGAACAATCAAACTAGATATCCATTTGCATTGTTGTCTTGTTCTTGTACTTTTGTCACTTATCATGAGCTTCTAAGTTGACTTGAACTAAATTGATTTGCCTAAGCTTCTAAGTCCGGTTTGAACCAATGACAGGCTTCTTCACACATATTAAGCGGTTATCTTATCGAGGTTATACTTGTCGCTTGTTGGCAATCCAAAATAAATCAAGTACTTGAGTTCACTAGCTCATGAACAAACTCATACACTACCACTAGATTCAACTAATCATTCAAGCAATAGTGGTAGGTTATAAAATTTAAAATTTCATTTATTATGCATGATCCTAATAAGCATGTACTATATGCACTAACTGCATACTAGTATGGGATGAAAATGATCATGCACATTACAATGATACCTTTGCTATGTTGGAGAAGAGGATAGTCACATAGACAGATTCCAATTCATTTCTCCAATAGCAATGTGAATTCCAATTATAAGCTTGGTGACGATCAATCATCGATAATGAAATTCATTCTTCACCCATATGATTTGAAAACCATTTATATGATCAAGTGCACTATCTTGTTGTTGTGGTTGGCTTGCTTCATCTTTTGATCAATGCTTGCATGAGAGCACTACTTGTGAGAATGCCACTTGAATTCCAAAGATATGCTCTCTTTTGGGTGTTGCTTGCCCTCTTGATCAACCCTTTAGATAACTTTAACTAAGCATCTCAAATGTCCTTTAGACTACCACTTCCATATTAGCCTTCCAAATACCACATTTGGTTTACCTACAAAAGGCGACAAGCCCCTACACATAGGGAGAAGTGATCTCTCTCCAAAGAACCATTCTTGACACTAACTTGAAATGACTTGATTGGTTGATCCAAGTGATGGACTTAACTTGATGAGTAACCTTGATTCCTTCTAGTCCTTTTCTTTCTACTTGTTTAAGTCCTTTTCTTTGTACCAAATGATCTCCAATAATCTCTAGAACTTAAACTTCATCTTCATCTTGAGCTTGGTCTTGATCTTCAATTTCAGTACCAAATGTGTGCCAAATACACTCCACAATCAAATAGCCTTGTACTCTTTGCTTGTCATGCTTGTAGATCATCTCAAAACCAAACTTCGGTGTCTCAATCACTTATAAACATGTTTCCAACTTGATGACCTTTCAATCAAAGTGACTCTTGATCAATCCAATAGATGTCACTTTTCTAGCATATTTTGTACCCTTCAAAGAAATATCTATATATCCCAATGTACAAATCCAAATAACATGAAATTAGGTGGAGATATGGTTTACTAAGTCATCTAGCATCTTTAAAAAAATTGAGCTTCATTTGACTTCTAGATTGCTACCAGATTTTAGTTCTTCTACCACTACCATATGCTAAAAACTACTGCACTGTAGCTGACAAGATCTACTCCAAAACCAAAACATCTCTTATCTATTTCTCATGAAATTTATAAAACATCTCATACCATAAGTATAGAGTATGTACACCAATTTTCATGCCAATCCAATAACTTTTGATCACTCAAACATGGCTAAGATCACAGCTCACTCAGATTTTCAAGTATAGGACATATTTCAACTATTAAGCTATTCTTCATCAAATTGAACCAAACTTGAAATTAACTTGTTTGAATACTTTCACAATATATATATCCATTCAATTCACTTACTAAAGTCATCTCATGAATTTATCCAATTCAAATCAATCCAAACTTGATTACTTAATCAATAAATCCATTCAAACATCTCATAGCAAGCAACATTGTATATTTATCTAATTCAATCAACTCATATGCACCCAAATGAAATGATCAACAAGAGATATACCTTGGTAGTTCATGATCATTCAATTTGCAAGCTTCAACTTAAATAATGGCAAGACACCAATTATAGCCAATAAATCACCGCAACTAGATTTATAGCACTTGTATGGTGTAGCACATTTAGACTTCACTAATTATTAGTTTAGCATTGGGATAGGATGTGCACTAAACTTCATAACTTGATTCAACATATGATGAACAACAAGAAACCCATTGAATCATGCCTCTAATGCCATGGTACCTACACACATTCATCCACTTTTTGATGGTACCCAAACAATTTTGGGTCCTCTCAAGTTAGGTGCAACATACTTAGGCAATGCCTTAGTATAGATAGCGGGATGTTTTGCAATAGCAACCAATGAGGTACCATTTCTATCCTTCCTAAGTATAGTATTTGCATCAATTGAAATAGGCTTACGTGTATTACCTAAGGGACATGAGTTAGCCATGTGTCCCCTTTCCTGGCATGAGTAGCACTTTCTCTTTAATTAAGTCTTCTCTTCCTTGTTCATGTGGTGCTTCTCATTGCCTTGCTTCTCTTTTTTTGCTTGAGCCTTGTTCTCTAGCTTGTTTGGGAAACCCGAAGCAAGATGGCCCAATTCATCACAACTATGGTACTTGATGTGAGCAACTTTCATCTTCTCTTCTTTGTTCTTGCTCACTTTCTTTGTGTCTTGATTCATCCTTGGATGCATTGCTCTTTCTCTTGCTTTTCCACCCCTTCTTGTTTTCTTCTTCTTCTTCATCAAGTCACCACCATCTTTATGGTTAATCTTGATTTGCTCTTGGGGCATCTTTTCTTGCTCAACTTGTGCCTTTGGTTGAGGTTTCACTTGTTGCTTCACCAATTGCTTGGTTGGGCACATAGAGGTGAGATGACCTCATGTGCGGCACTTCAAGCACTTGACATGCCTTAGCCTCTCTTCTTCTTTCTTCAACTTGAGCTTTTCTTCATTTGGGCAACCATTTGCAAGATGTCGCACTCCATGGTATTTGAAGCACATGAAATGAGAGAGCCTCTCCTTTTCTTGCTTCTTTATCTTTCTTTCTCTTTTTCTTTCGCCCTTGGTCATGCTCTTCTTGTTGAAGCTGACACCACACTTGTCACCATAGCTTCTTTGAGTCTTCAACATGTGCTTAAAGGTGACTCTAGAGTTGTAGCACCTCTCTAACTTGTTGCTCAAATTCTTCACTTCACTTTTGAGCTCAATGTTCTCCTTCAAAATGTTAGTCTCACAAGACATAGAAGTAGAACAAGCATCTATATGTGAAGAACATGGCATAGCTAATAAATCATCACAAGAGGTGGATACATGCTTCTTGCCTACATCACAAGGGTTAGTAACAACATGTGATTGATCAATTGACACATGTGATGAGCTCTCACTAGTTTTAGATTTTTCATTTGAAAGCTCTTTAGTGAGAAAAGCATGGTCTTTTACCAAGTTATCATGAGCAACACTAAGTTCCTCATGAGCCAATTTTAGCTCCTCATGTGAACAAGTAGTAACATAAAGTAGATGCATTTGTTGTTCACATGTGGTCTTTAGAAAAGAGTTTTCAATTTTTCAATTTCTAGGTTTTAGCCATCTCCTTTTCTAAAACCTTGATCATCCTGCCAAATTTATCTAGAAGCTCTTCATATGAATCAAGATCAATCACATTTGCATTAGATACCATTGTATCACCTTGTGACACGAAGCAATGTGATGTAGTGGATGAGCTTGTAGACACATCACTTTCATATCCATCATCATCAACAAGTGTGCATAGAGTAGCAACATCATTTGCATCACTTGTGACATCATCATCATCATAATAATCGAAGACTGTCCCATACTTCTCATTGAGATGGATACAAATCTCATGGGCGGTCTTCATGTTATTGATCTCTCCAAATATACAATCATCCAAAGATCTACACATGATGTTAGTAGCTTGGATATCGATATCTAGGCATTTCCCTTGTGCTTGAGTTAGATTCTCTTCATCGAACACATAAGAAAAGCCTACATCTACCATCCACCACATTTGAGCGCAAATAAACTTAAAATTGCATATCATCCAATTTTTCCACCGTGCAAAGTGTGTGCCATAAAAAATATATGGGCAATCAACATCTAGCCCATAATTTGCCATCCTCTCGGGTCGGTGAAGACTATAAATGAGAGACCTAGCTCTGATACCACATGTAGGGTTGAGATGGCAGACTAGAGGGGGGTGAATAATCCTTTCTAAAAATAAACACACCGGCTAACCAAAACACAAATGCGGAATTAAAACTATCGGTCTAGCCAAGACTATACCTCTCTATCTAAGTTCACAAGCACCTTATAAAGATCCTAATTAGGCACAAAGGTGTCAGACTAGCTAGAGCTCACCTAACGAATTCTAAGAGCAAGGTCACACAAACCTATGCCACTAGTACTTCAAGCATCGGGGGAGCTCCTACGCATGCTAGTAAGTAAAAGTACAAAGCCACCTAAGCTCACTAGCAATGCTCAATAACAAGGCTACACAAGCCAAATTATATAGCGCAAATTACTTAGGTACACAAACTAAGCAATGTGACTAACAAGGTTACTAAAACCAAATTAGCAACGCACTAGAAATCACTCACTTCACAATTGGATCACACTCTTGCAAGCAAAAGTGAGTTAGAGGGCTCTCAAACCAAGCACACACAAGGGCAACACATCCCTAAGGTGGTCAACTTCTACCAAGCCTGAGCTCCACCTATATTTATAGCCCCCAAGCCACATAGAGCCGTTAGCCCATAGGAGGGGCCGTCGGACTTGCGCTCATGGGGCTATCGGATAGTTCGACGCTTGGGTCTGACGCTAGCCAGAGCCAACGCCGAGCTGCCATGTGTCCCGTTTAAACCGAAGTCACCATTGCCGCGCAAACGGTGACTGACACCACCGTCGGACCTGTGCTATAGTCACACCGTTGGACTCCACACTGGGAGGGTTTGACACACTCCAATAAGCACCAGAGAGGGTAAAACCCTTTGGACATTGGTCCAACGCCCATCGTCGGACCAAGCCAAGGTCCGACACCACCACGTGTCGCTTCTGCGCGCCACACCAAACCCCGTGCTGAGGAATAGTGCGCTTGACCTGTCTAACATACCCAAACCCTAGGGTCCGATGCCTCTATGCCAGTGCGCCTGAGCTAGGGTTAGCCATCGGACCCAGGCAGAAGCCTGTCCGACACTTTGAGCAATCTGGGTCTGACGCCTCTTGTTTCTTCTCCTTTTAAAGCGCGACCACTTCTCCCTTGCTCAAATGTGCCAACCACTAAGTGTATCACCATGTGCACGTGTGTTAGCATATTTTCACAAACATTTTCAAGGGAGTTAATCACTCAATTCACCATGCCACTCGTTCCTAACACGTACGCAAAGTTAGATCACTCAAGTGGCACTAGATGACCGATATGCAAACAAGTTTGCTCCTCTTGATAGTACGACCATCTATCCTAAACCTGGTCATAAACTTCTCTACACACCTATGACCGGTGAAATGAAATGCCTTATAGGTTATACCTTTGCCTTGCGCATTCCATTCCATCTCCTCCATCATTGATGCAACACATGCACCAACCATATCACAAATGATATGATCCACTTCATATCATCATATGACCTTGTTGGTTCATTGATCTTGACCTCACTTGCTTTTCACCGTTGCCTTCATCCATCGGTGCCAAGTCTTGCTCAAGCTTCATCGCCATGCGGTCCATCGCTCCAAAGCCTCCAACTTACCCTTCACGCTTGCAACCGGTCCATCAAGCCAAGTCTTGTCTTGATATTCTCCATCTTAGTCACATGACTCCATGTCATGACTCATATGCAATGAGCTCCTTCATCACATGTGTGAGCCTTGCAACAAATCCAAGCTATCTTCACCGTCATGTCATGAGTTGCTCACACAGGTGTACCTGTGGACTAATCACCTGTGTATCTCATATTTAAACACATTAGTCCACCTAGGTTGTCACTCAGTTACCAAAACCAAACTAAGAATCTTTCATATTGTAACACATTCTTGTAACACATTCATCGATGTGTTCCAAAGAAAGTTCATAGTAACACACAACTTTGTGTTACAAATGTTGGTTGTAACACAAAACACTTGTTCTATAAAAATGTGTTACTGACAACGATTATAGTAACACAAAAATTAATGTTACAAGTAAAATATTATAAAATGGTATTATGCTGTAACACATAAATGGAGCATATTTAATATTTGACAAATATACATCATATAGTAACACAAAATAATAATACAACTAAAGTGTTATAAAGGACATATGCATGTGGACCTTTCTATTCATCGACGATAAGGGCTTCGCACCAGGTGTTGTCATGCCTGATAGGCAATCACATCATGTTGTTCATATGATATATAAGCAACAACGGGTAGGCGATTCAAATGGTCATGTAGATGTCGGAACCCACTTTGAAAATGTTGCTCAACTCAAGACGTTGTAGAGGTTGCGAGATCACAAGAGGAACAAGTACGATTGGGAAGAAAAATAGAAAAACAAAAACTACATAATATTGAAATGGAGAAGAATAGAATTTGTTTGACATTGTTGAGCGAATCCGATACTTACCTTGACTCTAGAATTATACAGGGAGATCTAGAATTTATCCTTCCAGTCGATAAGAAAACTTGTTAGATTACAACTCATTTTCACATGATTTTGCTTTCTATGCTCAAAATCTGAGTACAGATGTTTCTTAGGTTTGAGTCCAACAAAAAAAGCTATGCAAAAAACCTATTCCCTCTACCTCTTTCGAGATTTGAGAAAAGAGTAAGTATCTTGGTTTTTCATCGGCGTCACAGCCCCATCTCCATAATTATCATTGTGTAATGATAGCCTTTCCTCAAATTTTAAATCAGATATTCTTCAACTACATACTTTCCTAATCCACTAGACCAACTAATCTAAGTGGGTTATTAAGAAAATTTGTGATAGATAATGGTAGGTATGGCAGCCGAAAAAAACTTAAACCAAGTAAATAATTATCTAACAAACAATTGTCCTGAGATAAAGGATTTAATTCTAAGTGAGCAGAGACAATGTTCTTAAATGCATAAGAAGGCCACAAAAGATTGAAGGCGTTTCAGTACGGCCTTACAATATTTGACATATTTTTTTAAAAAAATTACCTTCACAAAAGAATTTGGTGATTTGGAAAACGCTTGAGGCCAAATTTAGAATAGCATGAATCATCATCTACACCATTTACCTATAACATATGAATTCACAAAGGGATCGGACAAGAAAAAAAACAACTATATGTATGCTCTCTAGCCTTGTGGCCATGCATTCTTCATACTTTAGCACACACACACAAGGTGGCTAGGGATACCACAAAATGTTAGTATCCAGAAACACCAAAAAAGGAAATATAACAATAATAAAACAACTAAAACTAGTGCTAGCTTATAAATTAGCAAGGATGAAAGTAAAGACACGACACGAATGATGTGTTGTATAGCTGTGCATAAACCTAAAACTTTGTCTTTGTTATGCATCCACACGCTGGTTGTTAGATTTTGTTGTCCTTATTTCACAGTTTGGTCAGCTTGTAATTAACAGTTAAGCCACAACAGGAAACAACTGATTTGCCGGGAGCAAAAAAATTTGCCGGGTGCTTTTTATCGGGCACCCAGCAAAGGAATTCTTTGCCGGGTGCCAGGCCTGGACGCACTCGGCAAATAAAGGCCTCCGGCAAAGCAGCCTTTGCCGGGTGCCGGCACTCGGCAAATTCCAGCCGTCGACAAAAATTAGTCTCAGCCGGGTGCTGGCCACTCGGCAAAATATGGCCGCCGGCAAAGGTGGCCGGCTTGACGGCGGCCAGCTGCCGTCATCCTTTGCCGGGTGCCACGCCGTTAGGCACCCAGCAAAGAATTTTTTTTAATTTCTTTGCCGGGTGCCCCATGACCTGGCACCCGGCAAAGGCTTCTTTGCATGGGCCGGCCTTTTTAGTCATGGGCCTTTGCCGGGTGCCAGGTGACGACAGCACCCGGCAAAGAATTTTTTTATTTTTTTAAATTTCTTTGCCGGGTGCTCGGGGTGGCACTCGGCAAATTATTTTTTTTGTTTTTTTACCCCATTTTTTTGTGGGGACTTGCTACAGTAAATATATCCCTATTTCGAAATTTGGGACAATTATGAGTTCTTAACTATATTTCCTTAATTTTTTCCGTTTCATTGAATATTTCCGACTATTCCAAATTTGAACTGCAGGTACATGAAATAATGGAATTTGCTCATTCAAAAAATAGTATTCATGATATTTAGGCTATGTCGAGGCCATATGCAGGAAGTGGCATGAAATGTCGCGCATCATGTTGTCGTAACATGACGATGTACTCGTGGAGGAAGTTTATTTAAATTATATAAAATCCAAACGATGTCCGAAAATCATGAAACTTGTCGATGTGTCTTGTTATCACATGTTGAGGCCCTGGTAAAAAATTGAGAAAGTTTCGAGTAAGTTACGATGTCGGCTGCCTAAAACCCAGACATCTCATCACATGTGGAGATGTCTGGGTTTTAGGCAGCCGACGTCGCAACTTGCTCGAAACTTTCTCAATTTTTTACCAGGGCCTCCACATGTGATAACAAGACACATCGACAAGTTTCGTGATTTTCGGACATCGTTTGGATTTTATATAATTTAAATAAACTTCCCCCGCGAGTACATCGTCATGTTACGACAACATGATGCGCGACATTTCATGCCACTTCCTGCATACGGCCTCGACATAGCCTAAATATCATGAATACTATTTTTTGAATGACCAAATTCCATTATTTCATGTACCTGCAGTTCAAATTTGGAATAGTCGAAAATATTCAATGAAACGGAAAAAATTAAGGAAATATAGTTAACAAACTCATAATTGTCCCAAATTTTGAAATAGGGATATATTTACTGTAGCAAGTCCCCACAAAAAATGGGGTCAAAAAACAAAAAAAAAATAATTTGCCGGGTGCCACCCCGGGCACCCGGCGAAGAAATTAAAAAAAAATAAAAAAATTCTTTGCCGGGTGCCGTCGTCACCTGGCACCCGGCAAAGGCCCATGACAAAAAAGGTCGGCCCATGCAAAGAATCTTTTGCCGAGTGCCAGGTCATGGGGCACCCGGCAAAAAAATTTTAAAAAAAATAAAAAAATTCTTTGTCGGGTGCCGTCGTCACCTGGCACCAGGCAAAGGCCCATGCCTAAAAAGGCCGGCCGACGCCCCAAGCCTAACGTAATCCAGGAGAGCCGCGCCTGCGTTTCGCCGTGCCCGCGCCTCCGCCCATTCCAGGCAACCCCGCGGCGCCGGCACTGGTGGCCCAGCGCCCGCACGAGCCGCGCCCACGCCCGGCGGCGCTCGCCCCGGCGGCCGGCCGGCGCTCCCGCCCGGATCCGGTGGCCCTGCGGCCATGGCCCCGCCCCGACGACCCCGACGGCGCTTGGCCCGATCGGCGCTCTTGCCTGGCCCCGGTGCCCCAGCCTCGTCGACCGTGGTGGCCACACGGCCCCACCTCGCTGGCCGTCCCCGACGAGGGCGACTGCCCGTGGTCCGGCCGCCGGGCTCCTCCTGCTGCCGGTCAGTAGTAGAGAAGGTAGGTGGAAGAAGGGAGGAGGAAGGAAGAAGAAGAAAAAGAAGGGGGAGGAGGAAGAGGAAAAAAGAGAAGGGGAGGAGGAAGAAGAGGAAGAAAGAGAAGGGGGAGGAGGAAGAAGCGGAAGGTGCCGACCCGACCGCCCGTCGATCCCCGCGCCGTTTCGATCGGCCGTTGATCCTCGCGCTGCTGCGGTCATCCCCGCCGTCGTCGCCGGCCCTCGCTCTTGATGTTCTTGCCGCTAAGGTAAGCCCTACCCTTGTAGTGTTAGTAGTAGTAGTAGTTAGTAGTGTTAGTAGTAGTTAGTTGTAGTGTTAGTAGTAGTAGTAGTTAGTAGTTTTAGTTGTAGTGTTAGTTGTAGTAGTTAGCAGTGTTAGTTGTAGGGTTAGTAAATAGTAGTAGTTAGTAAGTAGTAGTGGTTAGTAGTAGTAGTTGTTAATAGTTAAGTAGTTCTTACTATTAGCATTGTTAGTAGTTAAGTAGTTGTTAGTAGTAGTGTTAGTAGTAGTGTTAGTAGTAGTTGTAGGGTTAGTAGTAATTGTTGTTGTACTACTTCAATACTTTCATGTGCATGGAAAGAGAACTAAAGTACATGGCTCCTCTTGATATATTGGTGGTTGTTGGCCTTCGTGTCCATATTTGGTATATATGTGGTTGTTGGCCTTCGTGTCCATGTTTGGTATATATGTGGTTGTTGGCCTTCGTGCCATGTTTTTTGCAGGTTTTGGGAACCTCCCCGTGCAGGGGAGGTGCTACCAAAATTTTGAGTCGACACTAACCATTTTTGCCCTTTTTTGCAGGAGGAGGACCTATGGGAGGGACTCGGCGACCCCGATCATCTTCATCAGCGCTACGAGTCTTCCTACACTGCGTCGACTCGCCACTACACCGACTCTCCACCGCCCCGCTACCCAGACCTCACCGCCACCCTAGGTATAACCCCTCTATCTGTATGTGGTCTTTGGTCACGTAACCTAGTTAGGTGTCTCCCGTTCAAAAGAGATACGGTCGGAGATATGCGGACGTTTGCATATCTACGACCGTATCTATTTCGGATTGTCCACGCTTTTTGGATAGCCCGTGGATGCATAGTTGAGGTTAATTTTCATGCTCCGCTCCGGTTCGAGATGGTGTTTCGGCATCACCTCTCCGTTGTTCTCCGGATACACACTCTCCCTTGCAGGACGTATATCGAGAGAACAGTAGGGAGGTGCTGCCGAAATTTCATCTCGGATACGAGCAAAACATAGAAACTAACCTCATCTACGCATCCGCGGGTGGGATTAGGACCTATCCTCACCTATTAGAGAGTAGGGACACCGCGTAGATGCAATTGATGGTCACCTATGGTGATGTTATATATGCTAGAGGATGGAGGACCGTCAGTGGATGTACATGGGCTGGACAAGTCAGGGTGATGCTAGCTATGAATGGATGCAGAAGACCGATCGTTTCTTGAATTGTGCATTTGGCAAGGCCGCAAAATTCCCGAAAATGGCTTTGTGTCCCTGCAGCAAGTGTGGTAACAGGAGAATGCTAGACAAGGAACTCATGGGTACACATCTGCACAAGAATGGGTTTACGCCGAACTACACCCGGTGGGTCCACCATGGTGAAGCCGATCGTATGAGAGAGGAGGTGGTGAGACAACGTGTCGAGGCTTTCGATGCTGATGCGGGGGTAGCAGACATGGTAGATGATGTTCACCAAGCATAGTTTGCTGAAGGACATGAGGAGGCGGAGATGCAGGCAACCATAGATGCGTTCAAGTACATGATGGACTCGGCATAGAAACCCCTTCACGCTCATTCTGAGGTCTCCCAACTAGATGCCATAAGTCGCTTGATGGGGTTGAAGTCCGATTTAAACTAGAGTCGAGAAGGCTTCGATAAGGTGCTGGCCATGGTTGGCACCCTACTTCCAAAAAACCACGTGTTGTCGAAGACCATGTATGAGGCACACAAGCTCCTTAAAGCACTAAAGATGCCATATGAGCAGATACATGCTTGTCCGAACGGGTGTGTCCTATTTCAAGAAGAACTCAAGGAGGCAAAGTACTGTCCGAAGTGTAAAGCCTCCAGGTTCTTAGAGGTAGAGTCTAGTGATGGTGGTGGCCAGAAGACCCAGCTTAAGATACCCACCCGAGTCCTACGGCACCTTCCCTTCGTGCCGAGGATTCAAAGGCTATTCATGACCGAGGAAACCACGAAACAGATGACGTGGCACAAGAATAGCAAACGCTACCATCCTAACAAGATGGTGCATCCATCTGATGGTGAAGCATGGACCAGCTTTAATGACAAGCATCGTTTGAAATCCAATGAGGCTTGTAATGTACGTGTCGCGCTGGCAACAGATGGGTTCAATCCTTATGGCATGATGTCTGCCCCTTACACATGTTGGCCCGTGTTTGTTATCCCCCTCAATCTCCCCCCTGGCGTCGCCTTTCAACGACATAACGTGATCTTGACGTTGATAATTCCCGGGCACCCAGGGAGTAAGATGGGTGTGTTCATGGAGCCTATGATTGATGAGTTGATCAAAGCTTGGAATGAAGGGGTATGGACATACGACCGAGCAACAAAGGAAAGCTTCAAAATGTACGTCTGGTACCAGTACTCCATGCATGACTTTCTGGCGTCTGGGTTATTCAGCGCCTGGTGTGTTCATGGGAAGTTCCCGTGCCCAATATGCCAGGAAGCTGTGAGGTTCATTTGGTTGAAGAAGGATGGTAAGTATTCGTCGTTCGATCAACATCGTCAATTCCTAGATTCCAACCATCCATTCCGATAGGACACCAAGAACTTTAGGAAAGGTGTCATAGTCATGGACCCTAGACTGCACTTGAAGACTGGTGCCGAGGTTCATGCTTAGATAGATGCTCTCTTGCCCAATGAAGAAGGTGGTTTTGTGGGATATGGTGAGCAACACATGTGGACTCATAAGTCTGGCTTGACGAGGCTCCACTATTTTGATGACCTCCTACTGCCCCATAACATTGATGTAATGCACACTGAAAAGAATATCACCGAGGCACTTTGGGAAACACTCATCAACACTGACAAGTCTAAGGACAACCCTAAGGCTAGAGTGGACCTAGCGACGTTGTGCGATAGACCACAGCAAGTGATGCAGCCTCCTACAAACGGCAAGAACTGGAAAAGGCCTAAGGCCGATTTCGTCTTGAAAACCAAACAAAGGAGGGAAGTATTATGATGGATCAAGGCATTAATGTTCACTGATGGGTATGCAGCGAACCTGAGCAGGGGAGTGAACTTAGGCACTATGCGAGTCAACGGCATGAAGAGTCATGACTACCATGTATGGATTGAGCGGCTTCTTTCGGTGATGGTACAAGGCTATGTTCCTGAGCATCTCTGGCTAGTGCTGGCAGAGTTGAGCTATTTCTTCCGCCAGCTTTGTGCCAAGGAGCTATCTCGGACCGTGGTTGCAAACTTGGAGAAAGTGGCACCTGAGTTGCTTTGTAAGTTGGAGAAGATCTTTTCACCCGGCTTCTTCTTGTCGATGTAGCATTTGATTGTGCACCTCCCGTATGAGGCACGTATGGGGGGCCCATGCAGGGCCGTTGGTGCTATCCAATCAAGAGATGTCTGAAGGCCGTTCGCAAAAAATGTAGAAATAAAGCTAAAATTGAGGCTTCCATTGCAGAGGCTTCCATTCTGGAGGAGGTGACAAACTTCACACAGCTATACTACATGGAGAACCTTCCTAGCGTGCATAATCCACTCCCTCGCTACAATGTTGACGAGAATGAATCCA
The DNA here is from genome assembly GCF_019320115.1 of Miscanthus floridulus. Classification (NCBI taxonomy): domain Eukaryota; kingdom Viridiplantae; phylum Streptophyta; class Magnoliopsida; order Poales; family Poaceae; genus Miscanthus; species Miscanthus floridulus. The sequence goes on along the minus strand of NC_089580.1, from coordinate 154,742,863 downwards.
ACCTTAGCCTTTTCCAAGGGCAACTCGGCAAGTCAAGTGGATCGACCAATAAGAGGTTGGAAAATGAAGAGTGGCGCATGATCATGCTATATGTGTTCCACAACCTACCCGAGGTGAATTCGTTCATTGAGTAAGTTCTCAAAGAACTTGTTCAAATACACTGTCACTATTCTCAAAGAAACTGTTTAAATACGCTGTCACTATTCTTGTGTGCACAGGGAATTTATTCGTGTATCCTGGCATCAACCAAGGGATCCTACCCCACGGCAAACCAACACCCTTCTTTCACAGGGTCCGGGAGCAGGGAGGCCCGATTTCATTTCTTGGTTCAAAACAAAGGTATTGTCCAATTTACCTCGTACCTAGTTTGAGATTCTGAGTTTCGCGTACTTAGTCCGGCAATCTTTCCTTCTTGCGCTTGTAGGCCCAAACCGATGCAACTATGAGTAAGGAGTTGAGACAGGTTGCAAATGGCTTCGACAGTAAGGTGAAAGCTTATTCAAGTTATGATGTGAATAGATATCGCTTTCACACAAGAAGCTACGAGCGAGCTCGGCCCCATAGAAAAACCACAAACAGCGGAGTTTGTACTCCCGACACTGATGGCCTCGAGTATCATGGCATAATTGAAGATATCTATGAACATGAATTTTATGGTTCGAAACCTCTTCATCTCATCATGTTCAAATGCCACTGGTTCAATCCTCGACTAACGAAACGGAGCCCTAATATTGGTCAAGTCGAGATTCGACACGATTCCATCTATCAAGGAAAAGATGTCTTTTATTGTGGCGGATCAGGCCGTGCAGGTTTATTATTTGTCATACGCATGCCAAGGCAACAAGGCTCTTCAGGGTTGGTCTATTGTGCACCAGGTATCGCCACATGGTAGACTAGCTGTCCCAAACAATGAAGATTACAACTTCAACCCAAACACATATGATGGAGAGTTCTATCAAGAAGATGGGCTACAAGGGAGGTTGGTGATAGACTTAACCGAGGCGATTGGAATGGAAGTAGACAATGAAAGGGTTGATGACGAGGAAGAAGGAGATGAGGTGCAAAATGCCAAGGACATAGAAATGCTTGAGCGATTACATTTAGATGATGATGATGAAGGCAACATTGAACCTTCGGACAGTCTTGTTTATTTGGACAATTTTGATAGTGATGACGAGACATATGATCCAGATAATCCCAATAATGATGATTACTTCTAATACATGTAATACTATGTTATTTTGTAATCGTGTTTTGTTTATTTACTTAGCATCTATTTCTAATACATGTAATGATGTCTTGTTTGTTTCTTTTTAATTACAGGTGATTGAACAAAGATGGCGGGCGGCAGTGGGCCAAGGAACGTGAACTCGAGGTACTAGAGGGCACGTCAGGACGCAGATGCCGGAGAGAACGCATCGGACGGGAGGAGGCAGAGGGCCAGGAGCAGCGGCAGCGGGAACGGCAGCAGGAGGGGCCGGCCTCCTCTAGTCAGGCTGCGTGACATGCCGAAGGAGCGCCATACCACGGACTCCTCGGAGGACGAGCAGGTTCTGGCGATGGATGAGGTTCGGGCGACGGATAGTGAGGGAGAGGCACAAGAGGGCAGCGAGGCCAAAAGTAGTTCCACTGCCTCTGCTGCGGCTAGCCCCTACTTGCGAGGTCCCTCAAAACTCCCTGGGCCTCCGCTTCCTCCCCTACGCCCAGTGATCCGCCCCCAGGGGGACAGGTAACTAACTTTAGATTTAATCACAGCTACTTCATATAACCTGTTAAAAATTGTCAGAGAAACTAATAATGTTTGTTAATGACTTGTGCAGGCACTGGGAGGTTGTGTCGCCTGGTGACTCACGCAACCCCAACCACATCTTGGGGCTTGTGTGCAGGCACTATTACCCTAGCATTGTCACGCACAAGGGGACTGTGGGGCCGGCCAAATCGTGGGACCACTACAAATCTGCCCCCGACGCAGATTATGAAGACAAGCAGGAGTGGGTCAGGAGAGAGTTCAGGGTAAGTCTCGTTCGCACAACTTTGATCAATACATCGCATTCATTTAACACATTGTGTCTGTCTGCATAATTTTTTCAGGTGTGAATAGGGACAGGAGGAGAGGGCGGAGAAGAACTTGGTGAAAAGTGCCAGGAAACGCATCAGCGACATGCACTATGAGGGGCGCCTCACTTGCATCATCAAGTACTACGCCATGTGACTTGGTCAGAAAGTCAGCAAGACACAGGCAAGACAGATGCCTCTGACCCGGGAACAGTACATTGAGGTAAATGAAGAAGAATAATACTGATTCATTTTGAGATTAAGTAGCTTTCATTTGGTCGTCTTACATCTCAAATTCTTTATGACATGTAGATGATTCCATGGTGGTGCGAGTCCTTTGCCGACTGCTGGGAGATGATCGTGGACAGGTGGTTAACAGAGGGTTATATCCAGGAACACGAAGCCCACCGGGAGCGGGCTTTGCAGGTGACAGGCCCCACACACCACCAAGGCAGCCGCAGCCTCGGCGCGTACAAGCAAGCTTGGGTACGTGAATTCATTTTTTGTATTCTGACGCTCCATTCTGCATGTTTCTTCTAATCATCTTGTTGTCTTTCTCATAGTCGGCGTCGCATGGTGGCCAGCCTTTGTCCACGTTCATGGCGTATGGACTGGCCCGCAAGGGAAAGGCGACTTCCGCTGTCACCTTCAGCCCGGATGACCCACCCGAGTCGTACAGCAACCCGAGCACCCACACCCGCATCAGCTCCTACGCGTCAGACGCAAGGTCGGTCCAGGGGCCAGACAGGGATCCGAGCACCGACGACATTGATGGCACGACTGTCATGAGGATCGGACAGGGCAAGAAGCATGGGCGGTACTGGCTTGGCGATGGCACCCTCAAGTCCGGCTCTGTTCCCTTCCTCTCCTAGATCCGAGCAAGTACCCCGAGCGGAGGCCCGGCCATACGCCAACGGCCGTCCCCTTCACAGCAGCGGGTCGACGCACTCCAGGTTAGTCCAGTTTAACTCTTCGTACATTGATCTTTACATAACTTAGTTACCTTTACATTACTAAAACATTCGATTGAAATGTTGCAGGCCGATAACGAGAGGATGGCTCAGGACCTGCGGGACCTGGCGGCGAGGACCGAGGTGGCCGAGCGGGAAAGACAAGCCGAGCGGGCCGAGCGGGAGAGACAGGCCAAGCAGCTGGCGGAGATTACGATGTTCCTGCAGAACTTTGGGCAAGTGAACGGTGTACCTGTGCCGATGTTCGCTCCAGCGCCACCGCCAGTTGTAGCTAGTCCAGTGAGTATGAATCCATATTGCTTCGACTAGTGCTTTCATTAGATGACCCACTCTAAGCGCCTGAATCCAGTAGTGAGCATATCAATTTTGGTATACGTGCCTTGCGCAATTCCAACAAAAACAAGTTGACTTTGTTCTGCATATACCCCAACCACTGTACGTCGTACAAGCAGCTTTCCTTTATTTTTTTCTTTCAACTCTGAGATGCAGTGGTGTACCGTGTACAGATGCCTAGGCCTTGTTCACTTTGCAAAAAAAGTAAACTCGATAAATAGTATCACTTTCGTCTTATTTGGCAAAGATTGTCTAATCGTGGATCAACTAGGCTCAAAAGATTCATCTCGTGATTTCCAACTAAACTGTGTAATTAGTTTTTTTTACCTACATTTAATACTCCATGCAAGCGGCTAAAATTTGATGTGATGGAGAGAGAGTGAAAAAACTTGAATTTGGATGGCATCGCCCTGTTGTGGAATCGATGAACAAGAGCTTGTGCTGTTAGTCAATGACGACGCAGGCTGCGGGCGTCCTGGTTTTCAAGAATCCAGCTGCAGGCCTGCAGCGCACATATCAGCGATCGCCCATGTTTGAGTTCCGTTCCAAGCTCATACACGCTCCGCACAGCCTCCATATGCATCATCTAGGCAAAGCTTTTAATTTCAAACCCCTTTGATTAGCACGAAGTACGCGTACCTGCCCAGTTCATATAGATGTATAAATTAACGAACTACAAAACATCGCCCTGCTCTCGTCAGCGACAAGCATCATATTAGCTGTATTCATCAATCATCAGCTACCTTCCACGACTTGCCGACTATCTAGTTGCCCAGATAAACAAACGTTCACAAGGCACCCGTCGAGAAACCCTATCAAGCGCCATTCAATCTATAAATAGGGGTGGCAAGCAACAGCACCTCACCACTCAGCTTCTTCTCACTTGAGATACAGTTTAGTTTGTGAGATTAGACGGTGGCCAGAGCAAGCGCGATGGCGAGCAAGGTGGCTGCACTGCTCTCATGTGCATTCTTGCTCCTAGGAGCGTCATGCCAAGCAGCAGCGGCACCAGGTTACTACAGTCCTCCGAGTCCTGCTTCGTGCGGGCTCAAGGTGGGGTACTACCACCACAAGTGCCCGCCTGCCGAGGCCATCGTCAAGAGCGTCGTCGGAGCCGCCGTCCGGCAGAACCCCGGCGTCGGCGCCGGCCTCATTCGCATGCTCTTCCACGACTGCTTCGTCGAGGTACATGAGTCATCTTCAGTTCTATTTCTACACGCACTGCTCCTGCATGAGATGAATTGCACACACTGACGCCACGCCACGCGGGCCATGACCAATGGCGTTGGATATGATACGCAGGGCTGCGACGCCTCCGTCCTGCTGGACCCGACGCCGGCCAACCCGCAGCCAGAGAAGCTCGGCCCGCCCAACAACCCCAGCCTCCGGGGCTTCGAGGTCATCGACGTCGCCAAGGCCGCGGTCGAGCGGGCGTGCCCGGGCGTCGTCTCCTGCGCGGACATCGTCGCCTTCGCCGCCCGCGACGCCTCCTTCTTCCTCGGCGGCCGCGGGGTCGACTTCGACATGCCCGCAGGCCGCCTCGACGGGCGCGTCTCCAATGCCTCGCGCACCCTCGACTTCCTCCCGCCGCCGACCTTCAACCTCTCCGAGCTCGTCAAGAACTTCGCCGCCAAGGGCCTCGGCGTCGAGGACATGGTCGTGCTCTCGGGCGCGCACACCGTCGGCCAGTCCCACTGCTCGTCCTTTGTCCCCGACCGCCTCGCCGTTCCTTCGGACATCAGCCCTTCCTTTGCCGCGTCTCTGAGGGGCCAGTGCCCGGCGAGCCCCAGCTCCAGCAACGACCCCACCGTCGTGCAGGACGTCGTGACGCCCGACAAGCTGGATAACCAGTACTACAAGAACGTGCTGGCGCACAGAGTTCTCTTCACGTCAGACGCCTCACTCCTCACGTCACCGGCGACGGCGAAGCTGGTATCGGACAACGCCAACATCCCTGGGTGGTGGGAGGACAGGTTCAAGGCGGCCATGGTGAAGATGGCCAGTGTCGAGGTGAAGACCGGCAACAGCGGCGAGATCAGGAGGAACTGCCGGGTCCTCAATAACTAGCTGTTCTGATAATGTGCAGCAATCATGATTCCTGTTTTTAATTCTACGTTGCTATTGCATTGCCATTGTTTTGTTTCATTATGTCAACTTCATTTTGTATTTGGTTGCAAATTTGGTATTGGTTGATAATAATAAAGCCATATTCGCTCTCAACTTTGGAATTTTGTTTCAGTAACATTAGATTTTACGTTGTGTGGGGACCCAATGTAAGATGGGAAAATACGTGGTGGAATGAAAACTAATTTTAGAAATGCACTTGTAACTTGAAAAAAAAATTAAAACTTAGTACATATGTAGTGCATCGATCTATATAAGTTGTAAAAGTTGGGATACAAACTTACTTTTTAGAAGTTCATACAAAAAATGACAACTTTCATTTGTATATGCACTACAAAAACATCCTTCCGAATAGATTAGAATGCTCCTTCCTGAGTATATCGAGTTTAAAGTTTCATGTACTAGCAAAAACTTTCTTAAACTTGCTTATTTCTCTTCTTAATTGAATGAACAGTTTTCTTGCTGACTTTTCAAAATAACAGACTAAAAAATTAGATATGAATAGCGCAATGGAGAGTGGACTCTTTGATATGACCTAATGAATAATCTTTATCAGGGCAAGACCCTAACTTACCACGAGAAAAAAAATAGAAGCATGATGCTGACCTTTAGGTACACTCCACGGTGGTATGCTCCCGGCCACTAAGTATCTCTTGATCCCAGTATTGAATTTACCTGACAAGGTTTCCACACACCAAAGGCTAGTGTCATTAGTCGGGAAATCTCACCCCCACAACCCGGCTCTTCCGGTCATCTTGCCACCACGAATACACCGATACGACACCGCACCACATGGACATAGGAGGGTCACCGCCTGGAAGGCTTCCACACCTTCACCGGAAAGTGATGATGACGCCAAGCGCTTTAGTTTGCCAGGATAAAAGGCAACACGGCCCTAACTCACAAATTAAAGCTCTCAAGTTATAAGGTCTAACACTCATGGAAAGATGAACTATATACAGTATGTATCCTAGCTTTGGATGCGATCGTGATGTTCTTGGGAGGGTGGATGGATTGTACAAACACACTTGTTCTAAATTATCTTAGCCTTGGTGCAATCCAGCCCACACTAACTGTCGGTGTTTCGTACAAGCACTGGCAAGTAGATTTATAGTAATGCGCGTTAGGCTCGGATGGTGCGCTAAAGGACACAAGATTTATACTGGTTCGGGCTGAATATCCCTACGTCCAGTTTGTTGCTGCTTGTGTTATTAGCACCGAAAACGGTTCGTAGTAGGGGGTACAAACGATCGAGAGAGGGACTGGTCCCAAGTCTCTGATGGAAGGGTCGAAAGGAGGCCATGAGCTTGATAGAAGCTTGACTGTGTGTCTGTTGTGCGTTGTGCCATCAAAAGTCGGTCCCCTTGTTTGGAGGAAGCGCATCCCGTTTTATAGATGAAGGGGACGGCTTTACAAGTGAGAGGGCTAGGGTGCGTATACTACCCATCCTTGTCGCCCATTCTGGTGGGTGCGAAAGGATGATAAGCGCCTACAATACTGTCGATGCCTCTGTAGAATGTCAGGATAGTTACAGAGTACTGCCCTGTGCAGGGTATGGACTGTAGTACAGTGGTTTTGGCTTATGAGCCTCGCCCAGCCTTGCTCCGCACGCCTTCTGGTTCCTATGAGTCTCTGTCGGAGGGACGCAGGGTCGGGGTCTGGAGTAGTGCCGTGGGCAAGGTCTTCCGATTTGGTGGACCCGAGGGGCCGGGAAGCGGGTGCCGCTCCCTTGGGACCATAACGTGGTGACGGCATATCCGTCATTTGTGGAGATCGCAAATCCTTTTCTAAAGCGTAGTGGTTGTCGTATATCTTCATCGGGTTCCGTGTCCCAGAGTTGAAGGCGGCGCCTACAACTCTACAGGGCGAGGAGCACGCACCTACAATACTTTTTAGGCTCTGCTACGCCCGGAAGGGTCTAAAGCACCCGTCCCGTCGTTCCCTGGCAGTACCTTTCCTACCGGGGCGTAGGGTATGGTCCTTGAAGCCGTGGTTGACCCGAAGTCTTGTCTTGCCCTATACCCATCATCATGAGGGGACGTGGAGAAGTTGTCAGGCAAGATGAAACCAGTCTTTAGACATCGAGCGGAGCGAGGTTCATCCTCGGTCATCGGGCAAGGCGGAGACTAGTCCTTATCCCTTGGGTGAGACCGAGCCCGCCCCTCGGGGGTCGGGTGAGGCGGAGTCTATCCCTCAGCCCTCGGGCGAGGCGAAGCTATCCCAAAGGCGTCGGGCGAGGCGGAACCAAACTCCCGTCATTCGAGCAAGGAATGAAGTGGCACCCTTATCCATCCAGAAGTTTTTAACGTTCGATGGTTATTGGTTCCACCTTCTGGGGTACCTCGGTATTAGGTCCCCGACAGTAGCCCCGAGCCTCCGGGTGATTCGGATAGAATCACCTGGGGGTGTTTTCGATCACGTCGGAGTTACTTTGCCATAGGGTGCGCGTGAGCACACCCGATGGGTGTAGCCCCCGAGCCCCCAGGGGGTAGTATCAGACCCTTCGTGGGTAAGGCTAAAAGACTTGGTTATTCATCAACTGGATATTTTTAAGGGAATCGTGGTATTCCGTTCGTGGGAATTTTATTCAGTGTCGGCCCGGCTGGGACCCGATTGCGGATCGAAGCCCTAGTGATGCTTGCGTCCTTGAGTCCTGGTAGTTTGCGGGCCTATCCCTCATTGGGACAGCCCTTTGGCTCTGGGACCCTAGGTGGGCCGACCTCCGGTCGTTATGGGCCCAGACGGGTTTAGTGAAGAGATTTTTCTGGTCCATGTCCCCTCTGTGGGAAAAGAGTCTGGTCGCTTCGGGAAAGCGAACCGCCCGGCACGATTTTGGTGGGAGAGGATAGGGATCGTGGGTGCGTGCCCCGCGACACGACGTGACGGTGCGTGTGGCTAGCCCAGAGATCGAGGCGGACGGTTGCCCTTCTCGCATCCATCGTCACTATAAAACCACGGGGTTCGCCCCTAGGGTTCCGTACTTCGCTTTCTCGCCTTCGCATCCATAGCTTTCACCGCCAATCGCCTTAGCTTCCCACACCAAGACTGCTACCACCATTAGGTTTGCATCCGCGTTTACCACCGCTGTCGAGCTCGTGTCCGCGCCGCCGCCCTTGTTGAGCTCGCACCCACCTTCCCCCCAACGTTTCAACGGAGCTGTGGGGCAGATCCGGTATTACTTCTCGACGTTTGGAGGGCCTCGTCCGCCATGGCCTCCTCCAACCATTGTCCGCCATTGGGGAGTGGCTACTGCCTAGCGATGAGAGTGAGCCAGCGCCGCTCGAAGGGTACATCATGTCTTTTCCCATTTTCCATGAGCGAGGATTTGCTGTACCCGCGCATAGATTTCTTCGGGGGTTGTTGGATTATTACCAAGTGGAGTTGCAACATCTTACCCCCAATGGTGTCCAACATATGGCGGCGTTTGTTGCCCTGTGTGAGGGTTTCCTAGGGATCGATCCCCACTTCGATTTGTGGCGGCACTTTTTCACCATCAGTTTGTCAAAGAGGAAGATTGAGGGGAAGGATGTGAGCGTGCTGATGGGATGTGCCAGCATTCATCTGCGCCCCACATGGTCGAGGGACTACCCTGCTGATGCGTCTGTCATCCTCAAATAAGGGGTGACACTCGCAGTGGTTTTACGTCAGGGACGACCTGAGTGCCACATTGCCGAAGTACTCTGGGCGCCTCATCGATGAGGCTCCAGAGTCATGACAGTGGGGCTGTCCGAATTTGGAGAAGAAACACCTTGCCGACCTTCTCGCCGCCATTCATACTCTGAAGGTCTGGGGCATTTAGGGGTCGGGGATCATTGGTGCCTACCATGCGAGGAGGGTGGTGCCACTAATGACGTGCGTGCTTCCCTTGTACCAATGGTTCCTGGAGAGTCGTTCGAAGGAATGGTGCTCGTTGATGAGGTGCTTGCTCCTTCTAAAGTGGCGCAGCATATCAGGGAGGTGATGGAGCCTACAAAGGACACCTCCAGCTCCACCCTCAAACCTATGTATCCGGTGCCAGGGCATCCCCCAATGCGACCGGAACTCGGGTTCTTTGAATTTGTAAGCTTTCCTTCCCCGTGCCCTCCTTTTCGATTGAATTTCTGATCCTTTAATACCAACCTTGGGATGGCAGGACCAGCTGAGGAGGCTATTCTTCAAGGACTGCTCAGTCCCGTTGCCGAAGGATCGGGTCATGGCGATGGTGAATCGCATCGCGGTCGAGTGGGAAAAGAGGGCAAGGGAGCAAAAGAAAGCTGAGGAACGGCGAAAGCAGGAAACACGGGATCGAGGAGAGGAAGTAAGCAGTGATGACGAAGATGATGACGACGATGATGATGTTGATGAGGTTGCTGTCGGTGTGGATTGGGGCATCCTAGAGGATGAGGGCACGCTGACCAATGCCCCTCTGTCTGTGTAGGAACCCCCCTCGTCCCACGCGAAGGGAAGCGAGTCCACAAGGTTGGCGGAGGTTGGAGCCGAAGAGTCCACCACTTCGCGCGGGGTGCCGGCAGAGGATCGGTGGGTGGCTGGATCTGAGGAGGCCCCTAGAGGTGCTGATGGAGGAGGGGGGTCCTGTTGCCGTGTTTCATGAGAGGACGGTGGTAAGTGGATCTGCCACCTAGCCTGAGGTGTTGACCGAGAGGGGTGGCTCTACAGCCGTGCCCTCGGAGATGAGGGAGATGAGCTCCCCTGCCCAGGCGCAGGGGGCAGGTCCAAAGTGGTCCTATCCCGATGAGTTGGGGTAGGGGTCTAGGGGTTTGTCCCCAAAGCGCTCCCGCCGGCCGAAGGCGTTGGGTAAGCCACTGACTCCCCTGTCTCTCTTTTATTTTGTTTTTTTGTTTGACTTTATGCCTTTTTCTCTTGTGTAGACTTTTGTGGACGGGCCACCCTCTGGGGACGGCGCCCAAGAAGAGCCTTGCCCGTCAGGTGGGATGGGCAGCATCGCTTGACATTGCTCCTGTTTTGGGTAGGAGTGGCGACGATGCTACGGCTACGTTGGTCGACTCAACGGTAGCCGTGGCGGCACCCGTGCCTTTGGTGGCCGCCGAGCAGGCGGGATCTTCCGCAGTGGGTGCGGCACCGCCGGCCGAGGGTCGCGTATCGCCGGTGGAGGTGATCATGACCGCGCCGAGCCAGGATCAGCCAGGGCGTAGCCACGGTGGTGCTCGAGGGCATAGTGCAGTCCACGCCACTGGGGCCCAGGTGGATCCGCCCGTGGCGCTCGAAGCGGCCTAGATGGAGGAGGATCCGGTGGGAGGGTCCTTGGGCATCGTGGCGGTGGTACAGAGGACCAGGAGGGAGTCGCCCCCGGCCCCTTTGTCAAGAGGCAGCCGCTCCCCCACGCGGGGCGAGCCGCCGCTTTAGTGGATGGCCGCTCAGGACCCAACGTCGGCTCTTTTCACGCTCGACGACCATGCCAAGAGCATGGAGCGGGAGAGTCTCGACTTTAGGGCTTTCGACTATGATGAATGCCCTGAACCAGGTCAGAGGGGCCCTGCGTGAAATTATCGTTCCTACTAGCCAGGTATCTGCTCGTTCTTCCTCGTTTTCCTCCTTCTTCAAGTACTTTTGTGTTTTCGTATTTTTGATACCGGTCTTCTTTTCAGGTCATTGTTGCTCGTAGTCGGAGCAAATCCTAGTTCCTCATGAACAGAAGGTGGAATGGGATCACCTTGCCGAGGAGGCCTAGCTACGAGCAGATGTGGCACGCAGCTTGCTGCCACCCAGCAGCGGGAGGCCTAGGCACGTCAGGATGTGGAGGAGGCCCACGGGATGTTTGAGGACTTGTCGGCGAGGACAAAGCTGGATGAGGAGGAGATCGCCAGGCTCCGAAAGGAGCAAGACAAGCTACTGTAGAAGAATGCCGCGGCTAGTGAGAAGGCCGGTGAGCTCTTGACGGAGCTATAGATGGAGCAGGATCTCAAGCTGAAGGGTGAGGAGAGGTCTGTGACATTGTAGGAGAAGGCAAACTAGGATGCCGCGGTGATTGATCGGACCATCCAAGAGCACGACGAAGTGCGTCGGGAGGCCAAGGCATGCCAAGCGGATCTTGGAGTCGAGGTGACCCAACGACTGGAGCCTGAGGAAGTTTCTGTCGGTTTGCGCGCCGATCTCGCCGAGGTGCGGGGGCTTCTCCAAGCTGAAGGTGATGAGTATGATCGCCTATCCCTCGCCGTTCTGGCGGTCTACGACAACCTACAGGTGGCACAAGAGGAGGGGACCAGCTCGCTTGCGGCCCATGCCGCTAGTATCACTGACTCGGGTGGGCCAGCTTGAGGAGAGTGCTTTTTCACGCCGGGATCACCTAGGCCTTCACCGTCGCCCATTCTCATTACGAGAAGGAGATCAACCTGGAGGTGATGAGCGAAGGTTTCCCGCCTACTTATGAGGATGATGAGCTGGACGTGATTGAGAAGGTGGTGGCTCCTCTTGCGAAGAACCTGGCGGATAATCTGAAAGAAATGGTTCTCCCTTCATGAAGTAGTTAGTCGAATAAATTTGAACAACACTTATATGTAATATGTGAACAAGTGTCGGTACTTTCGAGTCTAGAAGCAGTTTCATGATTTTGCTTCGTAATTTCGTTTTGTTTGATTTCACCTTCTTCCCTTTTTGCAATCAAAAAGAGTGTTTATTCGATCCGACCCTTCCCTTTGTCTAAGGCTGTAGGGCCGGTGGTGCTTTTCAGGGAAAAAATTTGGGTTGTGCTACTTGAGCAAAACATACCATAGCTGTCTGGTCGTTTGGTTTTTTGCGGTCTTACCAATCTGTTCCCCCGAATCTTGCCGCTGGTCTTGATGCGAGGAGGGAGTCTAATGTAATGATTGTTTCGAAAAAAGGAAGGGAGGTAGCCGTACCTTTACCAGCCCTGAGTGAGATCCTGACCCTTTGCATTCGCTAGGGGTCGGGTGTTACTAGGAGACCAGAGCGTTCAGATGGAATCCCATTCCGTGGTTTTTGTGACAGGGTCGGCAAAGTCCTTGGATGGCATTCCACTATTCCCCATCCTGCCTTCCAATAGAATTCCCCAAATGGGGACTCTATGGGCTCGGCAAGGGGGGGCCTTCGAACCGTTGTCCCTGTATCGAGCAGGCTCGAGCCCCCAAGCGATAGGGGTCAGCTATAATTCACGTGTTACCCCGTCCTCGATTTTCATAATCGGAGGGGCCAGAGTAGACAACACTTGCCTCGGTGGCTCGAGTATTGTGCTCAATGAGCTCGCTAACAGGGTACGTTCGTGTGGAATCTGGGTCCATCATTTGCTGATGGGGTCGGAAGAGCCCTCTGGTGGCATTCCACAACTTCTTAACCCGCCTCCCGGTAGATGCCCGAGCCGTTCGATAGGCTCAGGTGGCCCGATGGCCTCTCCTCGATGGAGATTCTGTGGGTTTGGCTCAGGGTTAGAATCGAACGAGAAAAGGTTGAGACGTCCCTGTCTGCTTCTGAGCGGGGTCGGGCAGGGCCACTGAGGGCTCGTCTTAGTTATTTCTCCCTGGCTCTGTTTGGCACGAGGTGGCCTCGAGCCCTTCGAGGGCTCAGCCTTCGAACCTCGGCCTGCTGCCACCCATATCGAATGAGGTGACGGCCGTTTCGTGACGCGACACGAAGCGTTGGGATGCAACGTTTTGCATACGCAATGTTTGAATGTATAATTTAATCAAAATGAAGGCGGGGTCGGTAACGTTACCTTGGTAGCACGAGTGACGAAAAGCTCCCACCATATGTGTTCGAGCCAGGTTTCAGGTCTGATGTTTCCGACGAGGCCGGCGTAAACTGCATAAGTATTGCTAGTTTTGTTTTTGCGATTGATTTTTAAGCGATTTGCCAACTTCCCCCTGAAAAGGGGGGGCTCTGCAGGTGGACCCCTCCAAAGTCCTTTCAGGAAGGTGGGAGCTAAGGCTAGAAGTGTGAGGAACTGTGAACACGATTATGCTGGCGAACCAAAAAGACTCCGTAGCCGACGGAGGTGGTTCGTCTAGTTGTGCTCATCGTTGTATTCCCACATGCCATGCTTTTGGTTTCCCAAACGTAAGGAGGGGTCGGGCTAAAAAAGGGTGTTTAAACAAACATGCGCCCTCAGCAGCCCCCGAGCGATGTCCGTGTCCCTGCCGTTGCTGGGGTTGGAAGCTCGGCAAAGAATTCAACACTCAAAGTAAATAAACAGGGGTGCTTATCTTTCAGTCGGTCATTCATTGTTGTTTTGACTGGGCCGACCGATCGACCCAGGGGGCCCGTTGGGCTCCCCCTAGAAGGAGGTTCCATTGTTGGGTCATCCCCGGTCCTGCCTAGGGAAGCGGAGAGTCGCCTGTAGGTGAGTGTGCCCCGGTTCTTGTGTCCGAGGGCGCATTAGTGGTGGGCCATGCCCGGGTGATGTTCTGGCTTACCAGGCGGCGTCCCATCGATCAGAGCGTGTCCCTATCATTTCCGGCGCGTCACCTCAGATTTCTGTCAGCATTGATTTCGCATTTGTATTGAATAGGGGAAGGCAGAGAGTTTTTCGTCCGAACCTTTCGCCTTTCCTTAGCTGCCAAGCCCCCTCTTTAAATAGGGGGGAAGAGTTCTTGCCGCACCTCCTCGCCAGCCTTCGAGCCGCCACCTCTTCTCCTTCCTTTCCACCGAATGTATCGTTCCTAAGTAAGAGAGGGTAATGCCAGGAGAGATAAACTCATAGGTCTGCCCGTGATTTTGGAGCGCGATGTCGAGCTGGAGGTTATCCAACATAGATGAGATGGCATGGTTCGCCTATGCTGAGGAGGGTCACCGCTGCCAGAGGAGAAGAGGCACCGGAGGGCGATGAGCGTTGTTGATTTCGCCGCCTTCCTTCGGCGGGAGCGCTTTCTGCCCCAACACCGTTGTCAGGATTGGGGCTGATGATGATGGCATAGTCCCTGAATGTCCCAGAGGAGGGGCACCGTATTCGCCGACACGGTGCTCGATGTTGCAGATGACGGTGCCTTCGAAGGTCCATGATGCGGTGGGATAACGTCCCAGTGGAGGGCACCGTATTCGCCAGCGCGGTGCTCGACATTGCAGATGATGGTGCCTTCGAAGGTCCCGTGATGTGGTGGGATGTTGCCGATGGAGGGTGTGGTGCGGCGGCCGCAGTAGACAAACTAGCCCATGTACATGCCCAAACGTTGCCAATGGAGAGCTTGGCGCGGCGGCCGCAATAGTATTCGTAGTAAAGCTAAGCAGAGAATGTAATTGAATAAGTTTGGGGGAGCCCCTGAGTGAATAGTCCTTTGGATTTTTAGGAGTACACTAGTCTTTTGGGTGATGAAATCATTTTGTAAGTGGTTAATTTGTGCAAAAATGAACAAATTTTCATCTTTTGTTAGGGCAAACAGCTTTTCAGTTTTCTCTTCTTGTAGAAGAGGTTTCGGTGCCCTCCAACCCTTCCCATGGCCCAAGTTGTAAGAAACTAGGAGTGCGGGTGAATTAATTCTGATCACACTGGTGAGCAAAGAGGTTGTAGCCACTAGGGCGTGGGTCTCCCGCAGTCCTACCAGTTGTACTCAGAATTTGTTCTCGAAATCTTAGTCCTTAGGACTTGTTTACGAGAAGATCGGAAAACTTAGATAAAGTTTTCAAAGATAATAGAGGAAGTGTTTGCAAGATAAATATACTTGTACTTGTATCAGCCCCCGAGTGAGGTCTGGCCCCTCATAATTTGCAGGGGTCGGATGTCACTAAAGATTAGGGTTTTGTGAAGATAAAGACTGATAAGAAGAAACATGCATTTATTTAAGGGTAAAAATGATGTAGCTGCTCAATGTTACAGGCGTTGGTGAAGACCTCACCGTTGATGGTTTTCAACTTGTAGGCGCCCAGGCGAAGTACTTCCATGACGACGTAGGGCCCCTCCCAAGGCAGGGGAGAGTTTGTGGCGGTCCTTGTTGCTCTGCACAAGGTGGAGGACGAGGTCTCTGACGTTGAAGGCTTGACCCCGCACCCATTGGCTGTGGTACCATCGCAACGCCTGCTGGTACTTAGCTGAATGGAGGAGGGCGATGTCGTGGGCTTCATCTAGCTAGTCCATGGTGTCTTGGCGGGATGCCTCGGCCCCCTATTCGTCGTACGACTCTGATTCTTGGTGCTCCATAGTCAAGGTCCGTTGGGAGAACAGCTTTGGAACCATAGACCATGAAGAAGGGTGTGTAGCCGGTGGCCTAGCTAGGAGTTGTCCTTAGGCTCCAGAGCATGGTCGGAAGCTCAGCGAGCTAGCGCGCGCCAAACTTGTTCAACCGGTTGAAAATTCTAGGCTTAAGGCCTTGCAGGAGCATGTCGTTTGTGCGCTCGACCTACCCGTTCGTCCGGGGGTGCATCGATGGCTGCCCAATCGATCCGGATGTGTTGTACATCGCAGAATCGAATGAATTTCCTGCCAGTGAATTGCGTGCTGTTGTCTGTGATGATGGAGTTTAGGTACTCCGAAGCGATGGATGATATCGAGGAAGAATAGCATAGCTTGCTCGGATTTGATCGTGGAGATCTGGTCGAGCTTCAATCCACTTTGTAAACTTGTCTATGGTGACAAGCAAGTGGGTGAAGCCCCCTGGCGCCTTTTTGAGTGGCCCAACTAGGTCGAGCCCCCAGACCACGAAGGGCCATGTGATGGGGATCATCTAGAGTGCCTGGGCTAGAAGGTGAATCTACCGAGCATAGTACTGACACCCTTCGCAGGTGCGTACAATTTGCTCGGTGTCAGCTACTGCGGTGGGCCAGTAGAAGCCCTATCGGAATGTGTTCCCAACCAAGGTCCTTGGTGTGGCATGGTGACCGCAGACCCCACCGTGGATATCGCTTAGCAAAAGTTTTCCCTTTCACCAGGGATACAGAGCTGTAGGATCCCCGTATGGCTCCGTTTGTAGAGTTTGCCTTCTACAAGAATGAAGGACTTGGCACGACGTGCGAGCCGTCGGGCTTCCATCTTGTCTGCTGGTAGTGTGTCGCGGAGGAGGTAGTCGAGGTAAAGCATTCTCCAGTTGTTGGGAGGGTCGGACTCTGCTGCTGGGTCCTCTTCAAGCTCCATGACCTCGGGGTTGGGCAGAGCAGTTGGTGGATCGGCCCCTAGGGTCAGACTAGATGGGCCATCATCGGCCTATTCCAACCCCGCATAGCATACCGAAGGTTTATGTTGATTGCTGGCAAAGACACCTGCCGGGACTGGCTCTCGGCCGGATGCTGCTTTCACGAGCGTGTCGGCTGCTTCGTTGAGACGCCTTGGGATGTGGTTGAGTTCGAGGCTGTCGAATCTATCCTCCAGCCATCAGACTTCTTGGCAATATGCCTCCATCTTGGCGTCATGGCAGCATGACTCCTTCATGTCCTGGTTGACGACCAGCTGGGAGTCACCCCTGACGTCAAGGCGTTAGATGCCTAGCTCGATGGCGATTCGTAGGCCGTTGATGAGCGCTTTGTATTCTATGATATTGTTTGATGAGGAGAAATGGAACCGAACCACGTACCTCATGTGGACCCCGAGGGGAGATACGAAGACTAGTCCCACATCGGCGCCCTTCTTCATCAGCGATCCATCGAAGTACATCGTCTAGTACTCTTGATCGATGATTGCTAGTGGCATCTGGACCTTGGTCCACTCCGCGATGAAGTCAGCCAGCACCTGGGATTTGATCGTTGTTCGGGGGCATAAGTAATGCCCTGATCCATCAGCTCGAGTGCCCACTTTGTGGTTCTTCCTATAGCATCCTGGCTATGGATGACCTCACCGAGGGGGAACAACGTCACGACTGTCATAGGGTGTGACTCGAAGTAGTGGCGTAGCTTCCTCTTGGTGATGAGGATGGTGTAGAGGAGTTTCTGGATTTGGGAGTAGCGGGTTTTGGAGTCGGATAACACCTCGCTGATGAAATATACAGGGTGCTGCACCTTGAAGGCGTGCCCCTCTTCTTCCCATTTTACCACTAAGGCGGCGCTAACCACTTGCGTGGTGGCCGCTATGTACAGGAGGAGGGATTATCCATTGCTTGGAGGGACCAAGACCGAGGGTTTAGTTAGAAATTGCTTAACCATGTCAAGCGCTTCCTGGGCCTTGGCTGTCCACTCGAAGCGGTCGGAGTTCTTCAGGAGTCGATAAAGGGGAAGTCCTCGTTTGCCGAGACACAAAATAAATCGGCTGAGGGCGGCAAGGCACCCCGTGATCCGCTGAACCCCCTTTATGTTTTCGGATTGGCCCATCCTTGTGATGGCTGAGATCTTCTCCGGGTTGGCTTCGAATACCGTGCTCGGAGACAATGAAGCCGAGCAGCATGCCCCTCGGGATCCCTTGAAAACACATTTTTCGGGATTGAGTTTGATGCCGTTTGCCCGGAGTTTCGCAAAGGTTTGTTTGAGGTCGGCGACAAGGTGGTCAGCCCGTTTAGACTTAACTACAATGTCTGTCCACGTAGGCCTCAACGGTCCGCCCGATGAGGTCCCTGAAGCAGTTGAGCTATACAGGCGCTGGTAAGTTGCCCATGTGTTCTTTAGACCGAACGGCATTGAAATATAGCAGAAATGATCTGAAGGGGGTGATAAAAGACTTCACGAGCTAGGTCGGACTCCTTCATCGCGATCTAGTGGTAGCCGAGTATGCGTCAAGGAAGCAGAGGGTTTCGCACCCCGAGGTGGAATCGACTATTTGGTCTATTCGTGGCAAAGGAAATGGATCCTTTGGACACGCCTTGTTGAGGCCTGTGTAATCGACACACATTCTCCATTTCTTGCTCTTTTTCGCACAAGAATAGGATTTGCTAACCACTCTGGGTGGTGTACTTCCCTGATGAACCCAGCAGCCAACATTTTTGCTATCTCTTCACCGATGGCTCTACGTTTTTCATCGTCAAAGCGGCGCAGGTGTTGCTTTCACCGGCTTGGAGCCTGGGAGGATTTTTAGGGCTATGCTCGGTGACCTCCCTCGAGATGCCTAGCATATCCGAGGGTTTCCACGTAAACATGTCTTTGTTATCACGGAGGAAGTCAACGAGCGCGCTTTCCTATTCGGAGGAGAGCGCGGTCCCGATGCGGACTTTTTTGCCCTCGGAGCTGCTGGGGTCCATGAGGACCTTCTTGGACCCTTCTGTCGATCCGAACGACCCTAGATGACTTCTTCACGTCGGGTGCTTCTTCAATAACCTCCTCCCTAAGGGTGGCGAGCTCTTCGGAGGTGACGACTGCTGTGGACATGGCCGCAGCATTCGACTTCGCACTCGTAAGCACGACGGAAGGAGGTGCCGATGGTGATGACCCCATGGGGGCCCGGCATCTTCAGCTTAAGGTATGTATAGTTGGGGATGGCCATGAACTTCGCGTAGCATGGACGTCCAAGAATGGTGTGGAAGGTTCCGGGGAACCCTACCACGTCGAAGGTAAGGGTCTCAGTCCTATAATTGGACCAATTCCCAAAAGTGATGGGTAGATCAATCTGCCCTAGCGACATGGCTTGTCTGCCAGGTACGACGCATTGGAAGGGTGCTCGGATGGGGCGAAGGTTTGTTCGGTTGATGCCCATCTCATCAAGTGTCTTGGTGTACATGATGTTGAGGCCGCTGCCTCCGTCCATTAGTACTTTTGTGAGCCGCTTTGGGCCAACGATTGGGTCAACGACAAGCGGGTACCTTCTTGAGTGTGGGATGACATCTGGATGGTCAGTTCGGTCGAAGGTTATGGCGGATTCTGACCATCGGAGGAAGGCAGGCGTGGCCGGTCCGGCCGTATAGACCTCGCGGCATGCGACCTTCTAGCGGTGCTTGGAGTCGTAGGCCGCTGATCCTCCGAAGATCATGAGGGCACCGTTTGGCATTGGGAAGGTGTCGTCCTTCTCCTCGGCATCATCAGTGGGGGCAGGTTCCTTCCCCTGCTCCTCCTTGTTGAGGCCCCCGGACAAGTATTTGTGCATGAGGCTGCAATCCTTGTATAGATGCTTGGCCAGGAAAGCATGGTTTGAGCATGGCCCCTCGAGCATTTTCTCAAAATGGTTCGGAGTGCCCTCCATAGGCTTCTAGCCACCCTTGCGGTCGGCTGCGGCCACGAGCGAGTTGTCGCGCCGTTGCTTCTTATTATTTCTTTTGGTGGGACGGTTGGAAGCGCCTTCACTGATGTCTTCGTCCCGCCTCGCCTTGCTGTCGGAGCGGTCAAAGATGGCTCCAACCGTCTCCTCTCCTAAGGCGTGGCTGGTGGCGATGTCCAGGAGCTCCTTGGTGGTTCGTGGGCCCCTGCGCCCCAACTTGTGAACCAGGGATTCACATGTTGTCCCAGATAGGAAGGCTCCTATCATGTCGGCGTCGGCGACGTTAGGGAGCTCGTTGCATTACCGAGAGAAGTATCGAATGTACCCGCGGAGGGTTTCATCGGCCTTCTGGCAGCAGTTCTTGAGGTCCCATGGGTTTTCAGGGCATTTGTACGTGCCTTGTAAGTTCCCCACAAAGATCTCCGTCAGATCCGCCCAACTTTGAATGGCGTTGGACGGTAGGTGCTCCAACCATGCTCGCATCGAATCAGACAAGAATAGTGGGAGGTTGCGAATAATGAAATCATCATCACTCGCACCACCGGCCTGACATGCAAGCCGATAGTCTTCAAGCCAAAGCCCAGGATTTGTTTTCCCAAAATATTTAGGGATGTTGGTAGGCGGTCGGTACCTTAGTGGGAACGCAGCGTTGAGGATGTGTCGGCTGAATTCCTAAGGGCCTAGCAGGCCAGGGCTTGGGCTTCGGTCCTCGCCGCTGTCGTAGCGTCCGCCGCGTCAGGGATGGTAGCTGTGGTGGGCTACCTCTCCTGCGTCGCCATGGGCGTGCCTGCGGGCGTCAATGGTGCTGCGCACGTCGCGGTCGTGGCCGAGACATTGATGCACCGGGACGGCGGAGGGCTGCCTACCGCCTGGCGGTGTCTGGTGAACGGATGCGTCCTTGGTGGGGCGCACCAAGGGCGTATGCTGGCTGGCATCGGGCTCGCATCATCGAGACAACGAACTTTCTGCCTCCTGCGCCACCACACGCTCAAGCAACGTGTGAATTTCTCGGCGGGCGCAGTGATCCTTGGATGTCGTGGCCTCCGGTAGGCCATGAAGCAAGGCAGTTGCTGCGGCGATGTTTTGGCTCGCCCGAGCGAAGTGAGGGAGGCTCTCGTCGTCGGTGAGGATCCTCTGGTGTACGGTGCGGGCTGTGGCGCGTGCGCACCCACCGCCTTCGCAGCGTTCAATCTCACGATTGATGTCCGCGTATTCTCGGACGAGCCCTTGTCCGGCCTCATCGATCTCCAGCTTGCGGGCTCTCAGCTGCTCCATCCCCAAGCGAGATGGGGTTGTTGCCTCGCCCCTGGACCTACCATCAGGGTCGCTTGTTGGGGTAGCCTCTTCCCCGGAGATGTCCTCGACGTGCCCCTTGGGGGTCCACACCATGAAGCACTCCTAGGAAGGGTGATGGCTCCCCTGCTGGAGTCCAAGCTATAGAACGATCTTGGCTCCTCCATGAGGAGCCTATGGAGAGTCTCCGTATCAGGTTCAATTGTCCCCATGAACTCGCTATCCGTGGGCGGCTAAACCATGTGTAGTGCCAAAAGGTGGCCAGCGGTCGCCGTGGCATTGCGGAGACCGAATGGAAACGCTATTGGGGCACTTCGTACGGGGCCTTCTAGAAACAGGGTGATGCTGCGCGGGGCCTCCCTAGATAACTGGGGTCCAAGGGAGTCGCCCGGCTAGCCCTCAAGCCTCAGGTGGCTAAGGTTGATGGAAGGGAGAGACTGTGCGGCCATGTGGGCCAGCGCCAGCTCTCCTCCTAGTGTGATGATGAAATCTAGGTCGCCAAAACGCACGTGTGTGCTCGGGACCCAACTGATTGCGTGGGTGGCCATCCGAGGCCTGATTTGGAATGCGCAAAGCCCCCTACCTGGCGCGGCAACTGTCCGTGTTTCATACAAGCATCGGCAAGTAGATTTATAGTAATGCGCATTAGGCTCGGATGGTGCGCTAAAGGACACAAGATTTATACTAGTTCGGGCTGAATATCCCTACGTTCAGTTTGTTGCTGCTCGTGTTATTAGCACCGAAAATGGTTCATAGTAGGGGGTACAAACGATCGAGAGAGGGACTGGTCCTAAGTCTCTGATGGAAGGGTCAAAAGGAGGCCAAGAGCTTGATAGCAGCTTGACTGTGTGTGTGTTGTGCGTTGTGCCATCAAAAGTCGGTCCCCTTGTTTGGAGGAAGCGCATCCCCTTTTATAGATGAAGGGGACAGGCTTTACAAGTGAGAGGGCTAGGGTGCGTATACTACCTAGCCTTGTTGCTCATGTCTACCGAGCCTTGTCGCCCATTCTGGTGGGTGCGAAAGGATGATAAGCGCCTACAATACTGTCTATGCCTCTATAGAATGTCAAGATAGGTTACAGAGTACTGCCCTACGTAGGGTATGGACTGTAGTACAGTGGTTTTGACTTATGAGCCTTGCCCAGCCTTGCTCCACACGCCTTCTGGTTCCTATGAGTCTCTGTCGGAGGGACGCGGGGTCGGGGTCCGGAGTAGCGCCGTGGGCAAGGTCTTCCGATTTGGTGGACCCGAGGGGCCAGGAAGCGAGCGCGCTCCCTTGGGACCATAACGTGGTGACGGCATATCTGTCATTTGTGGAGATCGCAAATCCTTTTCTGGAGCATAGTGGTTGTCGTATATCTTAGTCGGGTTCCGTGTCCTAGAGCTGAAGGTGGCGCCTACAACTCTACAGGGCGAGGAGCAGCACCTACAATACTTTTCAGGCTCTGCTACGCCCAGAAGGGTCTAAAGCACCCGTCCCGTGGTTCCCTGGCAGTACCTTTCCTACCGGGGCACAGGGTATGGTCCTTGAACCCGTGGTTGACCCGAACGTCTTATCTTGCCCTATACCCATCATCATGAGGGAACATGGAGAAGTTGTCAGGCAAGATGAAACCAGTCTTTAGACATCGAGCGGAGCGAGGTTTCTCCTCGGTCGTCGGGCGAGGCGGAGACTAGTCCTTATCCCTTGGGCGAGACCAATCCCGCCCCTCGAGGGTTGGGCGAGGCGGAGTCTATCCCTCAGCCCTCGGGTGAGGCGAAGCTGGCCCAAAGGCGTCGGGCGAGGCGGAGACTAGCCCTTAGCCCTCGGGCGAGGCGGAGCTATCCCAAAGGTGTCGGGCGAGCGAGGCTGGCCCTTAGCCCTCGGGCGAGGCGAGGCTGGCCCAAAGGCGTCGGGCGAGGCGGAGACTAGCCCTTAGCCCTCGGGCGAGGCGGAGCTGTCCCAAAGGCGTCGGACGAGGCAGAGACTAGCCCTTAGCCCTCGGGCAAGGCAAGGCTGGCCCAAAGGCATCGAGCGAGGCGGAGACTAGCCCTTAGCCCTCGGGCGAGGCGGAGCTGTCCCAAAGGCGTCGGGTGAGGCGGAACCAAACTCCCGTCATTCGGGCAAGGAACGTAGTGGCGCCCTTATCTGTCCAGAAGTTTTTAACATTCGATGGTTATTGGTTCCACCTTCTAGGGTACCCCGGTATTAGGTCCCTGACAGTAGCCCCTGAGCCTCCGGGTGATTCGGATAGAATTGCCTGGGGGTGTTTTCGATTTCGTCGGAGTTACTTTGCCAGAGGGTGCGCGCGAGCGCACCCGATGGGTGTAGCCCCCGAGCCCTCGGGGGATTCGAGTAGAGTCGCCCTGGGGGTAGTATCGGACCCTTCATGGGTAAGGCTGAAAGACTTGCTTTTTCGTCAACCGGATATTTTTAAGGGAATCGTGGTATTCCGTTCGCGGGAATTTTATTCAGTGTTGGCCCGACTGGGACCCGATTGCAGATCGAAGCCCTGGTGATGCTTGCATCCTTGAGTCCGGGTAGTTTGTGGGCCTATCCCTCATTGGGACAGCCCTTTGGCTCTAAGACCCTAGGTGGGCCGACCTCCGGTCGTTATGGGCCCAGACGGGTTTAGTGAAGAGATTTTTCTGGTCCATGTCCCCTCTGTGGGAAAAGAGTCCGGTCGCTTCGGGAAAGCGAACCGCCCGGCATGATTTTGGTGGGAGAGGATAGGGATCGTGGGCGCGTGTCCCGCGACACGACGCGACGGTGCGCGTGGCTAGCCCGGAGATCGAGGCGGACGGTTGCCCTTCTCGCATCCGTTGCCACTATAAAACCACGGGGTTCGCCCCCAGGGTTCCATACTTCGCTTTCTCGCCTTCGCATCCGCAGTTTTCGCCGCCAATTGCCTTAGCTTCCCACGCCAAGACTGCTGCCGCCATTAGGTTTGCATCCACGTTTACCGCCGCCGTCGAGCTCGCGTCTGCGCCGCCGCCTTTGTTGAGCTCGCACCCACCTTCCCCCCCGATGTTTCAATAGAGCTGTGGGGCAGATCCGGTATTACTTCTCGGCACTTGGAGGGCCTCGTCCGCCGAGGCCTCCTCTGACCGCTGTCCGCCATCGGGGAGTGGCTATTGCCTGGTGATGAGAGTGAGCCAGCGCCGCCCGAAGGGTACGTCGTGTCTTTTGCCATTTTCCATGAGCGGGGATTTGCCGTACCCGCGCATAGATTTCTTCGGGGGTTGTTGGATTATTACCAAGTGGAGTTGCAGCATCTTACCCCCAATGGTGTCCAACATATGGCGGCGTTTGTTGCCCTGTGTGAGGGTTTCCTAGGGATCGATCCCCACTTCGATTTGTGGCAAAAAAACCTATGCAAACCAGGACGAACCTCACATAGGAAACCTATTCCCTCTACCTCTTTCGAGATTTGAGAAAAGAGTAAGTATCTTGGTTTTTCATCGGAGTCACAACCCCATCTCCATAATTATCGTTGTGTAATGATAGCCTTTCCTCAAATTTTAAATCAGATATTCTTCAACTACATACTTTCCTAATCCACTAGATCAACTAATCTAAGTGGGTTATTAGGAAAAATTGTGATAGATAATGGTAGGTATGGCAGCCGAAAAAAACTTAAACCAAGTAAATAATTATCTAACAAACAATTGGCCTGAGATAAAGGATTTAATTATAAGTGAGCAGAGACAATGTTCTTAAATGCATAAGAAGGCCACAAAAGATTGAAGGCGTTTCAGTACGGCCTTACAATATTTGACATATTTTTTAAAAAAATTACCTTCACAAAAGAATTTGGTGATTTGGAAAACGCTTGAGGCCAAATTTAGAATAGCATGAATCATCATCTACACCATTTACCTATAACATATGAATTCACAAAGGGATCGGACAAGAAAAAAAAACAACTATATGTATGCTCTCTAGCCTTGTGGCCATGCATTCTTCATACTTTAGCACACACACAAGGTGGCTAGGGATACCACAAAATGTTAGTATCCAGCAACACCAAAAAAGGAAATATAACAATAATAAAGCAACTAAAACTAGTGCTAGCTTATAAATTAGCAAGGATGAAAGTAAAGACACGACACGAAAGATGTGTTGTATAGCTGTGCATAAACCTAAAACTTTGTCTTTGTTATGCATCCACCCGCTGGTTGTTAGATTTTGTTGTCCTTATTTCACAGTTTGGTCAGCTTGTAATTAACAGTTAAGCATATCAATTTTGGTATACGTGCCTTGCGCAATTCGAACAAAAACAAGTTGACTTTGTTGTGCATATACCCCTACCACTGTACGTCGTACAAGTAGCTTTCCTTTATTTTTTTTCCTTCAACTCTGAGATGCAGTGGTGTACCGTGTACAGATGCCTAGTTGTGGAATCGATGAACAAGAGCTTGTGCTTTTAGTCAATGACGACGCAGGCTGCGGGCGTCCCGGTTTTCAAGAATCCAGCTGCAGGCCTGCAGCGCACATATCAGCGATCGCCCATGTTTGAGTTCCGTTCCAAGCTCATACACGCTCCGCACAGCCTCCATATGCATCATCTAGGCAAAGCTTTTAATTTCAAACCCCTTTGATTAGCATGAAGTACGCATACCTGCCCAGTATATAGATGTATAAATTAACGAACTACAAAACATCGCTCTGCTCTCGTCAACGACAAGCATCATATTAGCTGTATTCATCAATCATCAGCTACCTTCCACGACATGCCGACTATCTAGTTGCCCAGATAAACAAACGTTCACAAGGCACCCGTCGAGAAACCCTATCAAGCGCCATTCAATCTACAAATAGGGGTGGCAAGCAACAGCACCTCACCACTCAGCTTCTTCTCACTTGAGATACAGTTTAGTTTGTGAGATTAGACGGTGGCCAGAGCAAGCGCGATGGCGACCAAGGTGGCTGCACTGCTCTCATGTGCATTCTTGCTCCTAGGAGCGTCATGCCAAGCAGCAGCAGCACCAGGTTACTACAGTCCTCCGAGTCCTGCTTCGTGCGGGCTCAAGGTGGGGTACTACCACCACAAGTGCCCGCCTGCCGAGGCCATCGTCAAGAGCGTCGTCGGAGCCGCCGTCCGGCAGAACCCCGGCGTCGGCGCCGGCCTCATTCGCATGCTCTTCCACGACTGCTTCGTCGAGGTACATGAGTCATCTTCAGTTCTATTTCTACACGCACTGCTCCTGCATGAGATGAATTGCACACACTGACGCCACGCCACGCGGGCCATGACCAATGCAACGCCATGATATGATACGCAGGGCTGCGACGCCTCCGTCCTGCTGGACCCGACGCCGGCCAACCCGCAGCCAGAGAAGCTCGGCCCGCCCAACAACCCCAGCCTCCGGGGCTTCGAGGTCATCGACGTCGCCAAGGCCGCGGTAGAGCGGGCGTGCCCGGGCGTCGTCTCCTGCGCGGACATCGTCGCCTTCGCCGCCCGCGACGCCTCCTTCTTCCTCGGCGGCCGCGGGGTCGACTTCGACATGCCCGCAGGCCGCCTCGACGGGCGCGTCTCCAATGCCTCGCGCACCCTCGACTTCCTCCCGCCGCCGACCTTCAACCTCTCCGAGCTCGTCCAGAACTTCGCCGCCAAGGGCCTCGGCGTCGAGGACATGGTCGTGCTCTCGGGCGCGCACACCGTCGGCCGGTCCCACTGCTCGTCCTTTGTCCCCGACCGCCTCGCCGTTCCTTCGGACATCAGCCCTTCCTTTGCCGCGTCTCTGAGGGGCCAGTGCCCGGCGAGCCCCAGCTCCAGCAACGACCCCACCGTCGTGCAGGACGTCGTGACGACCGACAAGTTGGATAACCAGTACTACAAGAACGTGCTGGCGCACAGAGTTCTCTTCACGTCAGACGCCTCACTCCTCACGTCACCGGCGACGGCGAAGCTGGTATCGGACAACGCCAACATCCCTGGGTGGTGGGAGGACAGGTTCAAGGCGGCCATGGTGAAGATGGCCAGTGTCGAGGTGAAGACCGGCAACAGCGGCGAGATCAGGAGGAACTGCCGGGTCCTCAACTAGCTGTTCTGATAATGTGCAGCAATCATGATTCCTGTTTTTAATTCTACGTTGCTATTGCATTGCCATTGTTTTGTTTCATTATGTCAACTTCATTTTGTATTTGGTTGCAAATTTGGTATTGGTTGATAATAATAAAGCCATATTCGCTCTCAACTTTGGAATTTTGTTTCAGTAACATTAGAATTTACGTTGTGTGGGGACCCAATGTAAGATGGGAAAATATGTGGTGGAATGAAAACTAATTTTAGAAATGCACTTGTAACTTGAAAAAAAAATAAAACTTAGTACATATGTAGTGCATCGATCTATATAAGTTGTAAAAGTTGGGATACAAACTTACTTTTTAGAAGTTCATACAAAAAATGACAACTTTCATTTGTATATGCACTACAAAAAAATCCTTCCGAATAGATTAGAATGCTCCTTCCTGAGTATATCGAGTTTAAAGTTTGCATGTACTAGCAAAAACTTTCTTAAACTTGCTTATTTCTCTTCTTAATTGAATGAACAGTTTTCCTGCTGACTTTTCAAAATAACAGACTAAAAAATTAGATATGAATAGCGCAATGGAGAGTGGACTCTTTGATATGACCTAATGAATAATCTTTATCAGGTCAAGACCCTAACTTACCAGGAGAAAAAAAATAGAAGCATGATGCTGACCTTTAGGTACACTCCACGGTGGTATGCTCCCGGCCACCAAGTATCTCTTGATCCCAGTATTGAATTTACCTGACAAGGTTTCCACACACCAAAGGCTAGTGTCATGAGTCGGGAAATCTCACCCCCACAACCCTGGCTCTTCCGGTCATCTTGCCACCGCGAATACACCGATACGACACCGCACCACATGGACATAGGAGGGTCACCGCCTGGAAGGCCTTCCACACCTTCACCGGAAAGTGATGATGACGTCAAGCGCTTTAGTTTGCCAGGATAAAAGGCAACACGGCCCTAACTCACAAATTAAAGCTCTCAAGCTATAAGGTCTAACACTCATGGAAAGATGAACTATATACAGTATGTAGGCCTAGCTTTGGATGCGATCGTGATGTTCTTGGGAGGGTGGATGGAGTGTAGAAACACACTTGTTCTAAATTATCTTAGCCTTGGTGCAATCCAGCCCACACGAACAAAGTGAGGGTACCAGATACGAGGAATCAGTCAGCGCAACACCAATGTATGATCCAGTGTAGCAAATGGTGGCCAAAGGATCATCCAGTTATGGATGCATCTATCACCTTTTTCCAATGGCTAGTCGCCTCTTCACCCTCTATACAAGTGCTACCCTTGGCTTATTTGGTGCTACTCTTTGCACCTCATTGTTTCCAGCACTTATTGAGAGACTAGTAAAGCATTTGGAGAGCACCCAAGCTAACTGGGATTTTAGTGTTAGCATTGAGCACTATCTGTTCTTTGTTGCGTTTTCTTGAGTTGAAGCTTGATGATCTATTACTCTTGGTTATTGTCATCACCCAGGTCAATGAAGCACCTGGTGACCTTTCTCCGTGGATCTGTTGTAAGGAGGCTCTAGAATGTTGTTCATGGTCTTGAAACCCACCATGTCGGAGTGGTGAACGGGTATTGATTAGTGGAGAGGATTGAGCTAAGCCGAGTCTTTGCTACTCTTGGTTCTTCAACATGGGGTAGGAGATTGTGGCAACAACCTAAGACCATGGGAAAAAAATCTGGTTCTCTATTGCTTTTCATTTGCTCTACTTACTCTTGATTGCAAGTTTCTTGTGTGACAACCAATATTCGTGTTAGTGTGCTTAGCATAGGATTCATACTTGCTTATATAAGGACCTTACTCTTAGTGTAATCCTTGCTAAAGACATGATTAGTGTGTTGGCCTTAAGGACACATTAGTTGTGGAAGAACTTAGGAGCCAAAGTGCTAAATGGGGTTTAGAGTTTGCAGAGGTTAAGATTGTTGCATAATTTTTTTAAAGCCCAATTCAACCTCCCAACTCTTGAGCCATTCAGTCCTTACACCATCACCACGTCATCCCTGTGGCACTCTTTGCCTCCTCGTCATGCATTCCCTCATTCACAGAAGTTTGCCACCACTTCACAATCCACTCATTGGCTGCATCATCGATGACATGTCCAAGAAGACACCCACGCTCGCCGCCACCTCCTCCTATCAACACTGTCCACCTGACTTCTACATGCACACCTGTCATCATGCTCCTCACATGCTTGCCTCATCAGAGCGGATAGGCAAGAGCATACGGATCCATCGGCAACGGATCTATTCGATTCAGAGAGGGATATGAGGGACAACTGGCTCCAGGGTGCGGCTGTGCAGACGGCAAGATCGACTCCCATGTCAGAGAAACATAGACATTGTACGGGAAGAATCCTTCATGTTTTAAATATTAGATATAGATATATAATTTACAATAAATTCTCTCCTCAGAGCAGACTTCACTAATAACCATGCATATACACATCCACTAGTGTAGCTCAAACCAACAGGAATTCTTCTGGGGAACTTATAAAAAGGATATGCTAGGTCAGATCAATGTGCAAGATGGCATGTCCGATAAGTCGGTCACCATTATTGGACTGACCAATGCAATGTAATCAATCAAATAAACCAAACGACCTAATTAAAACTTGGTCAGTCTTGTGCATGGGAGCGGCCAGTTGTTAGATTCCATGTTAGTTCTCTGTTTGATTGTAACTTCTACTGTTTGCCATCTAATTAAGATTCTAAGTTGTCAGACCTCTGCCCATGCGTCGTTAGTTTCTACACGTCTCATTTTTAATTTCTCTTACCCAGCCCGTTAGTTTAAAACGTACACCAAGCAAATCCTTTCGACCATACGCAAAGTCAACTAAGCAAGGGTACGACTACGACCCTGCACAGTGTATAATATAAACAGCACTGTTGATACATCATACCGGCCACACGCAAACGTCTACCTAATATACTATCTTTTAAGAATTGATTGATCCTGGTGCATGCAGCGAACGAAGAGAGATGATGGATTATTCTTATCTGACATAAGAGAACATCTTTGACTCCGGCTCCAATCTTCAACACGCTTCAATCATGCTTGTGAGTTATCCGGGCACTGCCACTTGCATGCTTATAGTATTCAGCACTTTGGTTTAATTTTTCCCCTTTTAACGACAAGCTGATGAGCTGTACCCAAACATGCCGATTTGCTGAGATAAACAAACATTCAGAAGCCATGCGCTTAGAAGCCTCGTGATGTTACAAAATACTACCTCTATATTCTTCAAAGAATGCAATTCTAGGTGAATTCTCGATTAATAAAGTGTCCAAAGTTTGATAAAGTATACAAGTAAAAATCTTAATGTTGTTGACACCAAATAAATATATTATAAAAATATATCTCATGACAAATCTAGTACTCTCTCCATCCCAAATTATAAGTCATTTCAACTTTCTTAGAGAGTTAAAGCATCTTAAGTTTAACCAAATTTATATAATAAAATAATAATATTTATGATACTAAATAAGTATCATTAGATTCTTTATTAACTATATTTTTATAGTACACTTATGTCATGGTCCTAGATCAAGGACCCAACAACAGGCTTAGCGGGCCAGGAGAAGCTCGCGACCCAGCCCTGGCCGAACCAGGCGCCAGCCCGGCGCACGGCGGCAGAGGCACACGACCAGGGGGTGAGGCACCCACACACACACACACACAAAGCACCTAGCCTTCCATGAGGTTCCAAATAAATTATAGGCATAGAGGAGATGAATAGAGTTTGCTTTAGATAAAATAGATTAGGATTTTGTTAGAAGGGATAGAAAGTAAATTGTTTTGAAAGCAACCCAAATCTATAAGGGTCCTTTCCGTTAAATTAGGTTGCTTAAGGACTAAGTCTCCCAGGACTATAAAGAGAGAGGCATTGTAACCATTCAATCTTAAGCAATAAAGAAATAATCTATTCCCTATCTCCCTCTCTTCTCTCCTTGTCGTCACCCCTCCTTCCCATGCACGCGCCCACGCCCCCCTGTCGCCCACGCCGCCCTGCCCTAGGGCAGCCGCGCCGTCAGGCGCGCCCATGTTGTCGCCGCCCCCTGTCGCCGGCCCTCCTGCACCACCACCGTCACCCTTCGCTGTTGCTCCACCACCCCTTGCCGGCCCTAATCCGGCAACCGGTCAAGGACCATCACACCTGGTATCCGGAGACCAGACCAATCCTCGACGCAAGATCGTCATGACAACTGATAACCAGATGGGATCCAACAACAGCAACTCCGACCTATTCGCAGAATTCCAACAGGTGATCAATGTCTTCTTCACCAACATAACTGGCCAGTTCAATGGATACAACAATGCCCTCACCTCTGTGGACGCATGCTTGACTATCGTCGAACAAGAGCGTGCAATCGATAGCGCTGCAACAAAATCAGCAATTGCAACTATCGAACGCGCTGCAACAGTCAAGCAATTTGGAGGCGGACATCAAGAATGCCATGGTTTCTGCAGGCCATGCCTTCCTCAATTCTAAGATGAATGAGCCGCACTCATCAACCACAACTGACATCATAAAGGAAGTCCGCGACAACATTTTCACCGACACGATCTCCAGCACTTTTCCTCCATGGCAACAGCCGGCAATGCCAATGACTCTACATACTACACCAATATCCTTGGATTTGAAAGGTCTCGTCAACAACCTTAAAGCAGAGACAAAGCACGCCAAGACACCACAAGCCATGCCTCCCCCAACAAAAAGATGGAGGACCCTCATTCATCCAGCAACCCGGAGACTGTGATGGAGGTGACGAGCAACCGGTTGTCCACACCATAGCAGGCGCCCATAGTCCCGTCCCCCCCCCCCCCCCCCCTAGCACGCCTTCCTACCTACGACAACACCACAACCTCCACGCCAACAGACTTTCGCCACCAAACTAACACCCCCTACGTACAACGGCACGTCAAATCCACTCCCATGGCTCTCTCAGATGGAGCTTCTCTTCAAGCTACAAAAAAGCCAGATGACCTAAAAATCGAGTATGCAGCTTTTCACTTAATAGAGGTAGCACACCTCTAGTTCATACGGTCAACAAAGGATGCACCAATGGCAGATTGGGAGCACTTCAACCGCAGCATCTGCAAGTGCTTCGGTCCGCCAATCCGCCACGACACGATCGGCGAGTTGGCGCCGCCAAAACAAACCAGCACTGTTGATGACTACACCAACAACAGTGACGACGACTCTGGGCAAGCAACACAACAGGAAGAGGGCACACCCAAAAGAAAGGTAGGATGCGATCCACCACTACCTCCTACCATGGCGGTCCACACACACTACGTTCCCCCACCAACAATGCGTCCCCCACAAATCGCCAACGTCAGAATGGCGCATCCTCAGCTCGACATCGTCGCCCAACCATCTCCATCGTCAGCGCCGCCTGCAGTTTGCCGAAATTGAGTCACCTCCAACCACTATTTTCATACATGAGAATACTAGGAAATAGAGTAGATAATGTTTATAAGTTTTGGGTGTGATTAGGGAAAGTTCTATGACTACTCAAAATACATTTACAAACACCTTAGTTGCATAGGCTATAACTTTTTATGCTCCTTTTCATCATCCATAGATTTTGCTTGCTTTCATAAGTGTGCATTGCACTTGGTTTAGCATGATCCTTATGGCACATTTAAGAGGCAGAAGATCATAAACTATATCTATATTATTGGACTATTGTGGGAAGAATATAACAGGTGGAATAGTCGATTGTATTAATGAGCCTCGTTGATGGATTACATAGGAGTACATTACTTAGGGGGTAAGAAGCGTCACTTAGATATAACGTAAGCCAGGATTACATGATACTAATCTACCATATCTCGAGATACTCTAGCATCGCTCTATAAGAACAGAACAAATAAAATATGAACATCTCCAAATAAGACATTACAACGTCAACAAATAGATGTATTTTTAGAGAAAAAATAGTACTGGTTTCCAATTTTCTGATTTAAAATGAATAAGTTATGAATTTTAAAGAGTAAATATATTTTAGATTTTTACATACACGCACACAACCATCTTGCCAAATTTGCCCTGTAGTTTTCTGGTCAAAGGTTCTTGGTTTCTATGTAGCGTGGATGAAAAAAAGACTCAGACACAAAAGATGAATAGCAAAAAAAAAGACTTCTCCACTACCGCAAAACATGGATATTGTGTAGGGTCGAGATGGTGGACTAGATAGGGGTGAATAGTCCTTTCTAAAAATAAATGCGCCGGCTAACCGAAACACAAATGCGGAATTAAAACTATCGGGAGAGCTCCTACGCATGCTAGTAAGCAAAAACATAAAGCCACCTAAGCTCACTAGCAATGCTCAATAACAAAGCTAGGCTACACAAGCCAAATTATAGAGCGCAAATTACTTAGGAACACAAACTAAGCAATGTGACTAAAAAGGTTACTAAAACCAAATTAGCCATGCAAGGGAGCTACTTCTATGCTACACAAGCAAGATGGTAACTAGCAAGCTACACAAGTAAACTAATTACAAGAGCAACTACACAAGCCCAATGTATATGAAAGTAAATACAAGCTTGTGTAACAGGGATGCAAACCAACGGGAAGACAAGGATGACACGGCGATTTTTCTCCTGAGGTTCACGTCCTTGCCAACACTCTAGTCCCCGTTGTGTCGACCGCTCACTTGGTGGTTTGGTGACTAATTGGCATCACCCACTAAGCCCGCACGTCGGGCACCGCAAGAACCTACCCACAAGTGAGGGTAGCTCAATGACACACTCTACTAGTGTTGCTCTTCACGGTTCCCGCGGGGTGAGCACAATCCCCCTCACAATCATTTCTTTGGAGCACCACCAAGCCATCTAGGATGTGGCAACCTCCAAGAGTAACAAGCACCATAGGCTTGCAGCTCGATCACCTAGTGCCACTCGATGCAATCACTCAATGCAACGCACTAGAAATCGCTCACTTTGCAATTGGATCGCACTCTTACAAGCAAAAGTGAGTTAGAGGACTCTCAAACCAAGCACATACAAGGGCAACACATCCTCAAGGTTCTCAACTTCAGCCATGCCCGAGCTCCACCTCTATTTATAGCCCCCAAGCCAAATAGAGCCGTTAGCCCACGGGAGGGGTCGTCGGACTCGAGCTCATAGGGCCGTCGGACAGTCTGACGCCTAGGTCCGACACCAGCCAGAGCCAACATCGAGCTGCCACGCGTCCCCTTTAAACCGAAGTGACTGTTACTGCGCAAACAGTCACTGACACCACTGTCGGACCCATGCTATAGTCAGACCATCAGACTCCACAAAGGGAGGGTCCGACGCACTCCAGTAAGCATCAGAGACAGTAAAAACCTTCGGACGCCGGTCTGACGCCCATCGTCAGACCAAGCCAAAGTCTGACGCCACCACGTGTCGCTTCTGCTCATGCCACGCCAAACCCCGCGCTGAGGAATAGTGCACTCAACCTGTCCGACGTACCCAAACCCTAGGGTTCGACGCCTCTATGCTAGTACGCCTACGCTAGGGTTACCCATTGGACCCAGGCAGAAGCCGGTCCGACGCCCCCTATTTCTTCTCCTTTTAAAGCGCGATCACTTCTCCCTTGCTCAAATGTACCAACCACCAAGTGTATCACCATGTGCACGTGTGTTAGCATATTTTTACAAACATTTTCAAGGGAGTTAATCACTCAATTCACCATGCCACTCGTTCCTAACATGTATGCAAAGTTAGATCGCTCAAGTGGCACTAGATGACCGATATGCAAACAAGTTTGCTCCTCTTGATAGTACGGCCATCTATCCTAAACCTGGTCATAAACTTCTCTACACACCTATGATTGGTGAAATGAAATGCCCTATAGGTTATACCTTTGCCTTGCGCATTCCATTCCATCTCCTCCATCATTGATGCAACACATGCACCAACCATATCACAAATGATATGATACACTTCTTATCATCACGTGACCTTGTTGGTTCATCGATCTTGACCTCAATTGCTTTTCGTCATTGCCTTTGTCCATCAACGCCAAGTCTTGCTCAAGCTTCACCGCCATGTGGTCTATCGCTCCAAAGCCTCCAACTTACCCTTCACGCTTGCAATCGGTCCATCAAGCCAAGTCTTGTCTTGATCTTCTCCATCTTAGTCACATGACTCCATATCATGACTCATATGCAACTTCATCACATATGTGAGCCTTGCAACAAATCCAAGCCATCTTCACCGTCATGGCATGAGTTGTTCACATAAGTGTACCTATGGACTAATCACCTATGTATCACATATTTAAACATATTAGTCCACCTAGGTTGTCACTCAATTACCAAAACCAAACTAGGGACCTTTCAATCTCCTCTTTTTTGGTAATTGATGACAACTCTACAAATATATAGAAATTAAGCACTAATGGATTCATGTTGCTTGCCCAAGCAATTTTACCATGTGTAAATGATTTTGGACAAGTACCATGAACCTAAATTGGTAGTATTAGCTCCCCCTACATATGTGCTTGTGGTGGTATGGCCCCCGGTATCCACAAGACAAGACATGGGCCACACCATCAGAGGTGGCCCAGCCCACAAGATCAAGGCATGCACGGCGCTGCTCGGCGTGCACCGCAAGATATTGTATAGTACCAAATAGGCTACTTTCCTTATAACCCTACCCCTCCATAGTATATAAGGAGAGGCAGAGGTCCCCTAGCGGACAAGATACATACATCTATACAATGATCCATACATCTCAATGCAATACATCAGAACACAGGATGTAGGTATTACATCATACTGACGGCCAAACCTGTCTAAATCTTGTGTCTTGGTGCTTGTATTACCATCTCGCTCACCTCTATGATAAATCTAACATCGTGGGATACCCCTCGGTGGACTGTCGAGCATCTTTTGTCGATAGTGGGTGCGCCAGGTAGGGGTGTGCGCTTGATCCATGGCAAGCCAGATGGACCTCAAATCAACAGCGCGTTCTCGTCATCAATCTCGTGGAGATCCATGCCGGTCCACGACGACGATTCATCGCTGGCTACATTAGCACCTGCGACTATAGATCCGAACTCGGAACCACCTCCGAGGTCACCTTCATCAACAACTCGCTGCCCGCTTCCTCGCTACCAGAGGAGGCAGATCAACAACGATGATCTGATCGCATCAATCGATCAGATCTATCGGAGGCTGCTCGGGAAACTCCAGGGGTTACGGGCCTACCCTTCAGGTTCACCAACGCCGCCACCGCTTACCAACATGCCCATTCACTGATTAGGTTAAAGATGTCCATCCTCTCGCTGACCAGATAACACCATACGTCGCCGACCAGACTTTCTGCCTAAAGCTAAGTCATGTTTTAATATTCTTCTAAATATTCTTCAATCTCCGTATATCACCATAATGTTTCTCCGAGCTGTTTTCTCCATGTTTGCTCTCCAAACGATTTTCCGAACCCCTGAATAGTCCTGTTGATGCCCGGACACCTCCAGAGACGGCCCTGTCTCCGGCTACTCCCTACACGTGCATGAGCATCTGCCCTCTACGTTATGGGTGGTTGGTAGCGGCTCCTTAGCGACGCTTGTTCCTCCTACACGTGCACGGGCTCCGTGCTTCGCATTATGGTTAACAGGCTAGCTAGGGCTGGAGACTCAGCTACACACTAACTATTCGGGCGGTTTGTATTAAATACATCTTTGCTCCAACTAATCGCCAAGCTAGATACACTATTTTTTGTCCGGAGTTCATATATCTTTACATCATGTACTACCCGTTCTACATGTTTGTATTACAGGATCATCGTCCAGGTGATCGGATCACCTGGTGCTTGGGCTTCTCCACCGATCAACTGGTCAGACCGCTTGGTTCATGGACTCCATCGCCGACTAGTTGATTGGACTGTTCACCGGTCGCTTCTACTCAATGCTCACTTCGCCACCGACCAGTTGACCAGACTGTTCGTTGCTCGTGCTTCATCGCCAGCTACACCGGGGACTCCTCGGCGCTCGATTTCTTCGTGCTCGAGGAGTAAGTGGGCACACTTTACCTCATGGACATCACCAGCTACGTCGGGGACTCCTCGGTGCTTGGACCTTGCTAGCTTCGCCTAGGACTCCTCGGTGCTCGAACATCACTGCCTACGCTGGGGACTCCTCGGTGCTCGGTCATCGCCAGCGACGCCGGGGACTCCTCGCTCCTTGGTGCTTGGACCTCGCTAGCTTCGCCAGGGACTCCTCGGTGCTCGAACATCGCCAGCTTCGCTGGGGACTCCTTGGTGCTAGGACATCGCCTCCTATGTCGGGGACTCCTCGGTGCTCGGTCATCGCCAGCGACATCGGAGACTCATCGCTCCTCGGTGCTCGGACATCGCCAGTGACGCCGGGGACTCCTCCCTCCTCGGTGCTCGGACATTGCCAGCGACGCCAGTGGACTCCTCGCTCCTCGGTGCTCGGTCATCACCAGCGACGCCGGGGACTCCTCGGTGCTCGGTCATCGCCAGCGACATCAGGACTCCTCGCTCCTCGATGCTCAGACATCGCCAGTGATGTCGGGAACTCCTCGCTCCTCGGTGCTCAGTCGTCGCCAGCGACGCCAGGGACTCCTTGCTCCTCGATGCTCGGTCGTCGCCAGCGATGTCAGGACTCCTCGCTCCTCGATGCTCGGTCATCGCCAAGGACTCCTCACTTTTCGGTGCTCGAACCTCGCCAGCTTCGCCAGGAACTCCTCGGTGCTCAGACATTGTCAGCTATGCCGGGGACTCCTCGGTGCTTGGTCATCGCCAGTGACGCCGGGGACTCCTCGCTCCTCAGTGCTCGAACATCACCAGCGACGCCAGGGACTCCTCGCTCCTCGGTGCTAGGTCATCGCTAGCGACTCTAGGGACTCCTCGCTCCTCGATGCTCGGTCATCGCCAGCGACATTGGGACTCCTTGCTCCTCGGTGCTCGGTCATCACCAGCGACGCCAGGGACTCCTCCCTCCTCGGTGCTCGGACATCGCCAGCGACACCGGGGACTCCTCGCTCTTCGGTGCTCGGTCATCACCAGAGATGTTGGGGACTCCTCACTCATCGGTGCTCGGATAGCGCCAGTGACACCGAGGACTCCCTTGCTGCTCGGATCTTGCTACGTCTCATCGATGTGCTATCAAGCTGCTCCATGCTATTCGGATTAGGGTGCTGATCTTGGGCAGCACGTCTGGGGTTTTGATACATGCATGTCAGACGACATCGGCAAGCTTTCAGACTTCTTTTCCTTTGAACCTGCTACAAGATTCATTCTTCATCTTCTAGTAGGGTCGGGGACTAAGTGGGCACACTTCACCTTGCGTTGAATGTGCTTTTTCCCATCTCGTGGCTATGCTCGGGGACTGGCTGCCTGCTCGACTGGTCTTCTACTTTTTGACCCTGGCACCACGTGACTACGTGACCTACTGTCAGGCTCGGGGACTAGCTATGGGGGTATGGCCCTCGGTATCCACAAGACAAGACATGGGCTACACCATCAGAGGTGGCCTAGCCCACAAGATCAATGCATGCACGGCGCTGCTCGGCGTGCACCGCAAGATATTATATAGTACCAAATAGGCTACTTTCCTTATAACCCTGCCCCTCCATAGTATATAAGGAGAGGCAGGGGTCCCCTAGCGGACAAGATACATACATCTACACAACGATCCATACATCTCAATGCAATACATCAGAACACATGATGTAGGTATTACGTCATACTGACAGCCGAACCTGTCTAAATCTTGTGTCTTAGTGCTTGTATTACCATCTCGCTCCTGATCTCGCTCACCTCTACGACAAATCTACTATCGTGGGATACCCCTCGGTGGACTGCCGAGCATCTTTTGTCGACGGTGCTAAAGTGTTTGGTTTGAAGCTCGCACATATGCATAGATTGGAATTGTGGGAGAGTGATCACTACCAATGATGCTAAGGTGTATAGAATAAACCTTTGAAGCGTGATACCAATCGGAGTTGCACTTTTAACACCATCCTTAGCACCATGAGTAACTAGACAACAAAAGCACTAGAACCCCCGTGAGATCAACATTATAAGCATGGTTCTAGTACCACGTGTAGAAATACAAGTCTAGCTACCATCCTATGCATGCAAGTTACCAAATCATCAATCAAGTTCTATAACTAGCATACACCACACAAGCATGTATATCAAATTTTAAAACTTATGCAATGCAAGCAAGCACATGAATATGCACATGTCAAATGCAATCAAACAAGTTCATGAGCTTGCTCCCCCTACTTGTGTGCTTCTCTTGTCCAAGAATTTTTTATCCTCCTCCATTCTTTAATGTTGCTCCCTCTTTGTCCATGTCTTGTCCAAGTCCAACTTCTACTTCTTTGTCTCAATCTCTCCAAAAGCTTTCATATCTTTGTACAATCTCTCCCCTTTTGTTATCAATTTCCATAAAAGGTGTGCTTCTTATTGATGCAAAGGCTTGCATTGGGGTAGATGGTTGACACTTGAATCTTCATTTTTGATGCACACCACTTGTATAGCTCTTTTAGACACCATGTGTAGGATCTTGTGACCTTGATACCAATTGTAGTGGGACTCCTCCCCCTTTGTCCGACCATGGATCATAACACTTGATAATCTTGAGCTCTTGAATATGAGGGAACTTTCTTTATTTCATGATCACTTAAAGTTGAGGATCACTTGTGGAACCACGTTCTTGTATGATTGATGCCACGTGTAGAATTGTGATACCACGTGTATGATTGATTTGTCAATAAACATCATTCCTTAAACATTTGCTATCTTCATGAGTACCACTCGTAGGATATCACTTGTAAGTTGATCTAGACACCACTTGTGAATTCTTCTTGTTTGAGTCTTGATACCACTTGAACAATCAAACTAGATATTCATTTGCATTGTTGTCTTGTTCTTGTACTTTTGTCACTTATCATGAGCTTTTAAGTTGACTTGAACTAAATTGATTTGCCTAAGCTTCTAAGTCCGGTTTGAACCTATGACAGGCTTCTTCACACACATTAAGCGGTTATCTTATCGAGGTTGTACTTGTCACTTGTTGACAATCCAAAATAAATCAAGTACTTGGGTTCACTAGCTCATGAACAAACTCGTACACTACCACTAGATTCAACTAATCATTCAAGCAATAGTGGTAGGCTATGAAATTTCAAATTTCATTTGTTATGCATGATCCTAATAAGCATGTACTATATGCACTAACTGCATACTAGTAAGGGACGAAAATGATCATGCACATTACAATGATACCTTTGCTATGTTGGAGAAGAGGATAGTCACATAGATAGATTCCAATTTATTTCTCCAATAGCAATGTGAAGTCTAATTATAAGCTTGGTGAAGATCAATCATCGATAATGAAATCTATTCTTCGCCCATATGATTTGAAAACCATTTATATGATCAAGTACACTATCTTGTTGTTGTGGTTGGCTTGCTTCATCTTTTGATCAATGCTTGCATGAGAGCACTACTTGTGAGAATGCCACTTGAATTCCAAAGATTTGCTCTCTTTTGGGTGTTGCTTGCCCTCTTGATCAACCCTTTAGATAACTTTAACTAAGCATGTCAAATGTCCTTTAGATTACCACTTCTGTGTTAGCCTTCCAAATACCACACTTGGTTTACCTACAAAAGGCGGCAAGCCCCTACACATAGGGAGAAGTGATCTCTCTCCAAAGAACCATTCTTGACACTCACTTGAAATGAATTGATTGATTGATCCAAGTGATGGACTTAACTTGATGAGTAATCTTGATTCCTTCTAGTCCTTTTCTTTCTACCAAATAATCTCCAATAATCTCTAGAACTTAAACTTCATCTTCATCTTGAGCTTGGTCTTGATCTTTAATTTCAATATCAAAATTGTGCCAAATACACTCCACAATCAAATGGACTTGTACTCTTTGCTTGTCATGCTTGTAGATCATCTCAAAACCAAACTTAGGTGTCTCAATCACTTATAAACATGTTTCCAACTTAAGGACCTTTCAATCAAAGTGACTCTTGATCAATCCAATAGATGTTACTTTTCTAGCAGATTTTGTACCCTTCAAAGAAATATCTATATATCCCAATGTACAAATCCAAATACCATGAAATTAGGTGGAGATGTGGTTTACTGAGTCATCTAGCATCTGTAAAAATTTGAGCTTCATTTGACTTCTAGATTGCTACCAGATTTTAGTTCTTCCACCATTGCTACATGCTGAAAACTGCTACACTATAGCTGACAAGATCTACTCCAAAACCGAAGCATCTCTTATCTAATTCTCATAAAATTTATAAAAAATCTCATACCATAAGTATAGAGTATGTACACCAATTTTTATGCCAATCTAATATGTTTTGATCACTCAAACATGCCTAAGATCACAGCTCGCTTAGATTTTCAAGTACAGGACATATTTTAACTATTGAGCTATTCTTCATCAAATTGAACCAAACTTAAAATTAACTTGTTTGAATACTTTCACAAGATATATATCCATTCAGTTCACTTACTAAAGTCATATCATGAATTTATCCAATTCAAATCAATCCAAAATTGATTACTTAATCAATAAATCCATTCAAACATCTCATAGCAAGCAACATTGCATATTTATCCAATTCAATCAACTCATATGCGCCCAAATGAAATGATCAACAAGAGATATACCTTGGTAGTTCATGATCATTCAATTTGCAAGTTTCAACTCAAATAATTGCAAGCCACCAATTACAACTAATAAATCACCGCAACTAGATTTATAGCACTTGTATGATGTAGCGCATTTGGACTTCACTAATTATTGGTGTGGCATTGGGATAGTTTGTGCACTAAACTTTATAACTTGATTCAACATATGATGAACAACAAGAAACCCATTGAATCATGCCTCAAATGCCATGGTACCTACACACATTCATCCACTTTTTGATGGTACCCAAACAAATTTGGGTCCTCTCAAGTTAGGTGCAACATACTTAGCTAATGCCTTAGTATAGATAGCGGGATGTTTTGCAATAGCAACCAATGAGGTACCATTGCTATCCTTCCTAAGCATAGTATTTGCATCAATTGAAATAAGCTTAGGAGTATTACCTAGGGGACATGAGTTATCCATGTGTCCTCTTTCCTGACATGAGTAGCACTTTCTCTTTAATTAAGCCTTCTCTTCCTTGTTCATGTGGTGCTTCTCATTGCCTTGCTTCTCCTTGTTTGCTTGAGCCTTCTTCTCAAGCTTGTTTGGGCAACCCAAAGCTAGATGGCCCAATTCATCACAACTATGGTACTTGATGTGAGCAACTTTCTTCATCTTCTCTTCTTTGTTCTTGCTCACTTTCTTTACGTCTTGATTCATCCTTGGACGCATTGCTCTTTCTCTTGCTTTTCCACCCCTTCTTGTTTTCTTCTTCTTCTTCATCAAGTCACCACCATCTTTATGGTTGATCTTGATTTGCTCTTGGGGTGTATTTTCTTGCTCAACTTGTGGCTTTGGTTGAGGTTTCACTTGTTGCTTCACCAATTGCTTGGTTGGGCACATAGAGGTGAGATGACCCCATGTGCAGCACTTGAAGCACTTGACATGCCTTAGCCTCTCTTCTTCTTTCTTCAACTTGAGCTTTTCTTCATTGCGGCAACCATTTGCAAGATGTCCCCCTTCATGGCATTTGAAGCACATTAAATGATAGAGCCTCTCCTTTTCTTGCTTCTTTATCTTTCTTTCTCTTTCTCTTTCGCCCTTGGTCATGCTCTTCTTGTTGAAGCCGACACCACACTTGTCACCATACCTTCTTTGAGTCTTCAACATGTGCTCAAAGGTGACTCTAGAGTTGTAGCACCTCTCTAACTTGTTACTTAAATTCTTCACTTCACTTTTGAGCTCAATGTTCTCCTTCGAAATGTTAGTCCACAAGACATAGAAGTAGAACAAGCATCTATATGTGAAGAACATGGCATAGCTAATAAATCATCACAAGAGGTGGATGCATGCTTCTTTCCTACATCACAAGGGTTAGTAACAACATGTGATTGATCAATTGACCCTTGTGATGAGCTCTCACTAGTTTTAGATTTTTCATTTGAAAGCTCTTTAGTGAGAAAATCATGATCTTGTACCAAGTTATCATGAGCAACACTAAGTACTTCATGAGCCAATTTTAGCTCCCCATGTGAACAAGTAGTAACATAAAGTAGATGCTTTTGTTGTTCACATGTGGTCTTTAGAAAAGAGTTTTTATTTTTCAATTTCTCGGTTTTAGCCATCTCCTTTTCTAAAGCCTTGATCATCCTACCAAATAAACTTAAAATTACATATCATCCAATTTTTCCACTGTGCAAAGTGTGTACCATAAAAAATGTATGTACAATCAACATCTAGCCCATAATTCACCATCCTCTCGGGTCGGTGAAGACCATAGATGAGAGACACAGCTCTGATACCATGTGTAGGGTTGAGATGGCGGACTAGAGGGGGGTGAATAATCCTTTCTAAAAATAAACGTGCTGGCTAACCAAAACACAAATGCGGAATTAAAACTATCGGTCTAGCCAAGACTACACCCTTCTATCTAAGTTCACAAGCACCTTATAAAGATCCTAATTAGGCACAAAGGTGTCGGACTAGCTAGAGCTCATCTAACCAATTCTAAGAGCAAGGTCACACAAACCTATGCCACCAGTACTTCAAGCAACAGGGGAGCTCCTACGCATGCTAGTAAGTAAAAGTACAAAGCCATCTAAGCTCACTAGCAATGCTCAATAACAAGGCAACATAAGCCAAATTATAGAGCGCAAATTACTTAGGTACACAAACTAAGCAATGTGACTAACAAGGTTACTAAAACCAAATTAGCAATGCACTAGAAATCACTCACTTCGCAATTGGATCGCACTCTTGCAAGCAACAGTGAGTTAGAGGGCTCTCAAACCAAGCACACACAAGGGCAACACATCCCCAAGGTGCTCAACTTCAGCCAAGCCTGAGCTCCACCTCTATTTATAGCCCCAAGCCAAATAGAGCAATTAGCCCACAGGAGGGGCCGTCGGACTCGCGCTCATGGGGCCATCGGATAGTCCGACGCCTGGGTCCGATGCTAGCCAGAGCCAACGCCAAGCTACCATGCGTCCTGTTTAAACCGAAGTCACCATTGCCGCGCAAATGGTCACTGACACCACCGTTGGACCTGTGCTACAGTCACACCGTTGGACTCCACAGTGGGAGGGTTCGACGCACTCCAATAAGCACCAGAGATGGTAAAAACCTTTGGACGCCGGTCCAACGCCCATCGTCGGACCAAGCCAAGGTCCGACGCCGTCATGTGTCGCTTCTACGCGCGCCACACCAAACCCCACGCTGAGGAATAGTGCACTTGACCTGTCTGACGTACACAAACCCTAGGGTCCGACACCTCTATGCTAGTGCGCCTGCGGTAGGGTTACCCATCGGACCTAGGCAGAAGCCGGTCCGACACTTCAGGCAATCAGGGTCCGACGACCCCTGTTTCTTCTCCTTTTAAAGCATGACCACTTCTCCCTTGCTCAAATGTGCCAACCACCAAGTGTATCACCATGTGCACGTGTGTTAGCATATTTTCACAAACATTTTCAAGGGAGTTAATCACTCAATTCACCATGCCACTCGTTCCTAACATGTATGCAAAGTTAGATTGCTCAAGTGGCACTAGATGACCGATATGCAAACAAGTTTGCTCCTCCTGATAGTACAGCCATCTATCCTAAACCCGGTCAAAAACTTCTCTACACACCTATGACCGGTGAAATGAAATGCCCTATAGGTTATACCTTTGTCTTTCGCATTCCATTCAATCTCCTCCATCGTTGATGCAACACATGCACCAACCATATCACAAATGATATGATACACTTCATACCATCACGTGACCTTGTTGGTTCATCGATCTTGACCTAACTTGCTTTTCA
Organism: Miscanthus floridulus; assembly: GCF_019320115.1. Lineage (NCBI taxonomy): Eukaryota > Viridiplantae > Streptophyta > Magnoliopsida > Poales > Poaceae > Miscanthus > Miscanthus floridulus. The sequence continues at coordinate 154,698,111 of NC_089580.1, read as the reverse complement.
CCGTTGCCTTCGTCCATCGGCGCCAAGTCTTGCTCAAGCTTCACCGCCATGCGGTTCATCGCTCTAAAGCCTCCAACTTGCCCTTCATGCTTGTAATCGGTCTATCAAGCCAAGTCTTGTCTTGATCTTCTCTATCTTAGTCACATGACTCCATGTCATGACTCATATGCAATGAGCTCCTTCATCACATGTGTGAGCCTTGCAACAAATCCAAACTATCTTCACCGTTATGGCATGAGTTGCTCACACAAGTGTACCTGTGGACTAATCACCTGTGTATCTCATATTTAAACACATTAGTCCACCTAGGTTGTCACTCAATTACCAAAACCAAACTAGGGACCTTTTATATTGTAACACATTCTTGTAACACATTCATCAATGTGTTCCAAATAAAGTTCATAGTAACACAAAACTATGTGTTACAGATGTTGGTTGTAACACAAAACACTTGTTCTATAAAAATGTGTTACGGACAACGATTATAGTAACACAAAAATTAATGTTGCAAGTAAAATGGTATTATGCTGTAACACATAAATGGAGCATATTTAACATGTGACAAATATACATCCTATAGTAACACAAAATAATAATACAACTAAAGTGTTATAAAGGACATATGCATGTGGACCTTTCTATTCATCGACGACAAGGGCTTCGCACTAGGTGTTGTCATGCCTGATAGGCAATCACATCATGTTGTTCATATGATATCTAAGCAACAACGGGTAGGCGATTCAAATGGTCATGTAGATGTCGGAACCCACTTTGAAAATGTTGCTCAGCTCAGGACGCTGTAGAGGTTGCGAGATCACAAGAGGAACAAGTACGCTTGGGAAGAAAAACAGAAAAACAAAAACTACATAATATTGAAATGGAGAAGAATAGAATTTGTTTGACATTGTTGAGCGAATCTGATGCTTACCTCGACTCTAGAATTATACAGGGAGATCTAGAATTTATCCTTCCAGTCGATAAGAAAACTTGTTAGATTACAACTCATTTTCACATGATTTTGCTTTCTATGCTCAAAATCTGAGTACAGATGTTTCTTAGGTTTGAGTCCAACAAAAAAAGCTATGCAAAAAACCTATTCCCTCTACCACTTTCGAGATTTGAGAAAAGAGTAAGTATCTTGGTTTTTCATCAGAGTCACAACCCCATCTCGATAATTAGTGTTGTCTAATGATAGCCTTTCCTCAAATTTTAAATCAGATATTCTTCAACTACATACTTTCCTAATCCACTAGATCAACTAATCTAAGTGGGTTATTAAGAAAAATTGTGATAGATAATGGTAGGTATGGCAGCCGAAAAAAACTTAAGCCAAGTAAATAATTATCTAACAAACAATTGTCCTGAGATAAAGGATTTAATTCTAAGTGAGCAGAGACAATGTTCTTAAATGCATAAGAAGGCCACAAAAGATCAAAGGCGTTTCAGTACGGCCTTACAATATTTGACATAATTTTTTAAAAAAAATTACCTTCACAAAAGAATTTGGTGATTTGGAAAACACTTGAGGCCAAATTTAGAATAGCATGAATCATCATCTACACCATTTACATATAACATATGAATTCACAAAGGGATCGACAAGAAAAAAAAACAACTATGTATGCTCTCTAGCTTTGTGGCCATGCATTCTTCATACTTTAGCACACACACACAAGGTGGCTAGGGATACCACAAAATGTTAGTATCCAGCAACACCAAAAAAGGAAATATAACAATAATAAAGCAACTAAAACTAGTGCTAGCTTATAAATTAGCAAGGATGAAAGTAAAGACACGACACGAATGGTGTGTTGTATAGCTGTGCATAAACCTAAAACTTTGTCTTTGTTATGCATCCACCCGCTGGTTGTTAGATTATGTTGTCCTTATTTCACAGTTTGGTCAGCTTGTAATCAACAGTTAAGCATATCAATTTTGGTATACGTGCCTTGCGCAATTCGAACAAAAACAAGTTGACTTTGTTCTGCATATACCCCTACCACTGTACGTCGTACAAGTAGCTTTCCTTTATTTATTTATTTTCCCTTCAACTCTGAGATGCAGTGGTGTACCGTGTACAGATGCCTAGTTGTGGAATCGATGAACAAGAGCTTGTGCTGTTAGTCAATGACGACGCAGGCTGCGGGCGTCCCGGTTTTCAAGAATCCAGCTGCAGGCCTGCAGCGCACATATCAGCGATCGCCCATGTTTGAGTTCCGTTCCAAGCTCATACACGCTCCGCACAGCCTCCATATGCATCATCTAGGCAAAGCTTTTAATTTCAAACCCCTTTGATTAGCATGAAGTACGCATACCAGCCCAGTATATAGATGTATAAATTAACGAACTACAAAACATCGCTCTGCTCTCGTCAACGACAAGCATCATATTAGCTGTATTCATCAATCATCAGCTACCTTCCACGACATGCCGACTATCTAGTTGCCCAGATAAACAAACGTTCACAAGGCACCCGTCGAGAAACCCTATCAAGCGCCATTCAATCTATAAATAGGGGTGGCAAGCAACAGCACCTCACCACTCAGCTTCTTCTCACTTGAGATACAGTTTAGTTTGTGAGATTAGACGGTGGCCAGAGGAAGCGCGATGGCGAGCAAGGTGGCTGCACTGCTCTCATGTGCATTCTTGCTCCTAGGAGCGTCATGCCAAGCAGCAGCAGCACCAGGTTACTACAGTCCCCCGAGTCCTGCTTCGTGCGGGCTCAAGGTGGGGTACTACCACCACAAGTGCCCGCCTGCCGAGGCCATCGTCAAGAGCGTCGTCGGAGCCGCCGTCCGGCAGAACCCCGGCGTCGGCGCCGGCCTCATTCGCATGCTCTTCCACGACTGCTTCGTCGAGGTACATGAGTCATCTTCAGTTCTATTTCTACACGCACTGCTCCTGCATGAGATGAATTGCACACACTGACGCCACGCCACGCGGGCCATGACCAATGCAACGCCATGATATGATACCCAGGGCTGCGACGCCTCCGTCCTGCTGGACCCGACGCCGGCCAACCCGCAGCCAGAGAAGCTCGGCCCGCCCAACAACCCCAGCCTCCGGGGCTTCGAGGTCATCGACGTCGCCAAGGCCGCGGTCGAGCGGGCGTGCCCGGGCGTCGTCTCCTGCGCGGACATCGTCGCCTTCGCCGCCCGCGACGCCTCCTCCTTCCTCGGCGGCCGCGGGGTCGACTTCGACATGCCCGCAGGCCGCCTCGACGGGCGCGTCTCCAATGCCTCGCGCACCCTCGACTTCCTCCCGCCGCCGACCTTCAACCTCTCCGAGCTCGTCCAGAACTTCGCCGCCAAGGGCCTCGGCGTCGAGGACATGGTCGTGCTCTCGGGCGCGCACACCGTCGGCCGGTCCCACTGCTCGTCCTTTGTCCCCGACCGCCTCGCCGTTCCTTCGGACATCAGCCCTTCCTTTGCCGCGTCTCTGAGGGGCCAGTGCCCGGCGAGCCCCAGCTCCAGCAACGACCCCACCGTCGTGCAGGACATCGTGACGCCCGACAAGCTGGATAACCAGTACTACAAGAACGTGCTGGCGCACAGAGTTCTCTTCACGTCAGACGCCTCACTCCTCACGTCACCGGCGAGCGAAGCTGGTATCGGACAACGCCAACATCCCTGGGTGGTGGGAGGACAGGTTCAAGGCGGCCATGGTGAAGATGGCCAGTGTCGAGGTGAAGACCGGCAACAGCGGCGAGATCAGGAGGAACTGCCGGGTCCTCAACTAGCTGTTCTGATAATGTGCAGCAATCATGATTCCTGTTTTTAATTCTACGTTGCTATTGCATTGCCATTGTTTTGTTTCATTATGTCAACTTCATTTTGTATTTGGTTGCAAATTTGGTATTGGTTGATAATAATAAAGCCATATTCGCTCTCAACTTTGGAATTTTGTTTCAGTAACATTAGAATTTACGTTGTGTGGGGACCCAATGTAAGATGGGAAAATACGTGGTGGAATGAAAACTAATTTTAGAAATGCACTTGTAACTTGAAAAAAAATTAAAACTTAGTACATATGTAGTGCATCGATCTATATAAGTTGTAAAAGTTGGGATACAAACTTACTTTTTAGAAGTTCATACAAAAAATGACAACTTTCATTTGTATATATGCACTAAAAAAAATCCTTCCGAATAGATTAGAATGCTCCTTCCTGAGTATATCGAGTTTAAAGTTTCATGTACTAGCAAAAACTTTCTTAAACTTGCTTATTTCTCTTCTTAATTGAATGGACAGTTTTCCTGCTGACTTTTCAAAATAACAGACTAAAAAATTAGATATGAATAGCGCAATGGAGAGTGGACTCTTTGATATGACCTAATGAATAATCTTTATCAGGTCAAGACCCTAACTTACCAGGAGAAAAAAAAAATAGAAGCATGATGCTGACCTTTAGGTACACTCCACGGTGGTATGCTCCCGGCCACCAAGTATCTCTTGATCCCAGTATTGAATTTACCTGACAAGGTTTCCACACACCAAAGGCTAGTGTCATGAGTCGGGAAATCTCACCCCCACAACCCGGCTCTTCCGGTCATCTTGCCACCACGAATACACCGATATGACACCGCACCACATGGACATAGGAGGGTCACTGCCAGGAAGGCTTCCACACCTTCACCGGAAAGTGATGATGACGTCAAGCGCTTTAGTTTGCCAGGATAAAAGGCAACACGGCCCTAACTCACAAATTAAAGCTCTCAAGCTATAAGGTCTAACACTCATGGAAAGATTTTGGAGAGCACCCAAGCTAACTGAGATTTTAGTGTTAGCATTGAGCGCTATCTGTTCTTTGTTGCGTTTTCTTGAGTTGAAGCTTGATGATCTATTACTCTTGGTTATTGTCATCATCCAGGTCAATGAAGCACCTGGTGACCTTTCTCCGTGGATCTGTTGTAAGGAGGCTCTAGAAGTTGTTCATGGTCTTGAAACCCACCATGTCGGAGTTTTGAACGGGTATTGACTAGTGGAGAGGATTGAGCTAAGCCAAGTCTTTGCTACTCTTGGTTCTTCAACATGGGGTAGGAGATTGTGGCAACAACCTAAGACCATGGGAAAAAATCTGGTTCTCTATTGCTTTTTCATTTGCTCTACTTCTCTTGATTGCAAGTTTCTTGTGTGACAACCAATATTCGTTTTAGTGTGCTTAGCATAGGATTCATACTTGCTTATATAAGGACCTTACTCTTACTAGTGTAATCCTTGCTAAAGACATGATTAGTGTGTTGGCCTTAAAGACACATTAGTTGTGGAAGAACTTAGGAGCCAAAGTGCTAAATGGGGTTTAGAGTTTGCAGAGGTTAAGATTGTTGCATAATTTTTTTAAGAGTTAAATGCACCAAAGGTCCATTAACTTGTGAGGAGGTTTCGGTTAGGTCCATCAACTTTAAAAGTGGCTTTTTGGGTCCATAAACTTTGTATACCGTATCACTTAGGTCCATATCCCGCCACGCGAGCTTCTCATGCTGACGTGGTCTGCTGACATGTCCTTCTAGGTCCAGGTGGATGCCGCACACACGCATGCATGTGCATGCATGCATGCACGTCGGTGGCGTGCTCTTCTATGCCCTGTGCTGGAGCGCCTGCACCAACGCGTACACCAGCCACGCCAGCGACGACACGCCGCAGCCACTGCGCACTCCGCCTAGAGACTGCAGGATCGCGGTCACTCCGGTCTTGATGACGACTGGCAGCCACGGCCGGCCGAAGAGCGCGACGGCGAGCCAGAACATGACCCGGAGCACCGCCTCGGAGCGGCACAGCGTCAGCGCCAGAATGTTGCCCATGGCGAAGACGGCAGCATGCGCCCTGGCGTAAGGAAAGTGTCCCGTCGCGGCGAGCACGAGGCCCACCGCGTTCAGCGCGACGCACAGGACGAAGAGGCGCTTGTACACGGTGAACAAGCCCTGGTCGAGCAGTATGACACCCAGCCTCGAGCGCGCGGACGATGTCGCCGGCTTTGCCGGCGCCGGAGCGTTCGCCTTCTTTCTCGGTTGCACATCATCGACAGCCACAGCCACATGTACTAGTCACTCAAAAAATACTCGTTGCGAGATGAATTTTCTTTCCACTGCAGTGCAGCACAAACCAACTCAAACACAGGCTCATATTCCCCGGTCCTTGGCCAGAGCCTCGGCCGCCCTCCTTCCGGACACGAGCGCGCCGTCGAACGTGGCCGAGCACCAGTGGTCGCCGCACACGTACAATCCTTCACCCACTCTCGGGTCCCTCCCCGCCGGTGTCGTGGGCGGCGCCTGGTCCGGCTGCGCGAACCCGATGCGATACGTCCTCAAGTGCGTCCACGACGCGACCTCTCCAGGGCTGAACCACCCGCCGAGCTCACGGATCACTTTGTCGGCCAGATCGGCGTCCTCCCTGTCGGCGAACGAGCCGACGAGGGACACGGACACCAGCACCTTGCCCGCCGGCGCGTACGACGGCGCCACGTTGGTGGCGAAGAACATGTTGTTCACGATCTCGTTGCCTAAGCCGTTGAGCAGCAGAATGGGGTCCTGGACCGGCGCCCGGTAGGTGGAGAAGTAGAGGCACACGGTGCTCCTCTCCGATTTCTTGGCCTTTTCTCGAGTCGATAGCTGTGGCAGGAGCTTCTCGGCCTGTGGCTGCTCGACAGCGACGATGACGCCGAGGTCGCCCGGGATGGTTTCGCCGGTGTCCAGCGTCACACCGGACTGGTCGATGGCGACAGCGCGGGTGTTGAGGCGGACGGAGCCCGCGGGGAGGCAAGCCGCAAGCTGCTCCGTGATGGCGCCCATACCGTCCTCCGGCAGGGCGTTGTCGCCGAGGGCGAGGCGATTGAACACGAGCTCGAAGAGGCGGGACGACGTGTCGAGCGCCGGGTCGAAGAATATCCCGGCGAGGAACGGCCGCAGGAACCGCTCCACGATGAAGGACGAGAACCCAAGCTGCGTCAGGTGCTCCCCCGTGGTCGTCTCCGACGCTGAGAGGATGACGTCGTCCGGGGTGGCGGCCGCGTGGAGGCGCGCGAGCCCGACGAGGACCTTGTCGGAGAGGGTGCCCACGGGGGAGAACACCGCGGAGACGGAACGCATCGGGAGGCGGAACGGGTCGGAGAGCAGGTAGAATGGCTCCCCGGCGCCGACGAAGACGAGCGCACCGGGATAGAACGGCCGGAGCCTGAGCGCCGGGAAGTCGAGGAGGCGTCGGCACTCCGGGTACGCGGTGAGGAAGATCTGGAAGCCCCTGTCGAGGCGGTACCCGTCCACCACGTCGGTGGCGACGCGGCCGCCGAGGCGGTCCGAGGCCTCGACGAGCGTGAACGACACGGAGAGCGACGTCAGGTGCGTCGCCGCGGCGAGGCCCGCGAGCCCGCCGCCGACAATGACGGCCCTGCGGGCGGCCGTGGGGCTCGCCGGCGCGGCGGACGCGGACACGGTGAAGCGGAGCGCGGCATGGTAGTGCGGCTTGGGCGTCGCGGGGAGGAGGTGGGGCGCGGGGACGTGCATGGACGTTGCGCTTGCAGCGACTAGCGGCGGGAAGAGGCCGGCCGTGCGGTTGGTCCAATTGGGTGGTCTACTGGGAGCTTGTCCATGGGCTTGTGGATATGGTGGATTAGTGCATGGACTTGGCGTTTGTGTGGAGACCGTGCCTGAGATCCCAAATCCAATCCCACGGTCGTTCACCCATTTCCTGTTAGGCGAACAATCTGACATGCGAGCGCACGCTGACCTCCTCGGTGGCGCTCTAGCTGATCCTCGGCAGCCGCATGTGCCGCCGGGACGACCGGGGCCGGGAGGAGGAGGACACGCTGCCGCCCCTCCGCCTGCTGACGATGACGGACCGCGCGCTCGCAGGATGACCGCGCGGCCATCGCCGAGGCCGCCGCCTCATCCGCGCCGCAGGAGCGCAGGTGACACGGGGAGGAGTCGGTGGATGGGGGCAGCCGGCCGCTCGCATGCCCGTGTGGCCGCGGCACCTGCTTGCGTGCGTGTTTGACGAAACGAACAGTCAACAGTTGCTTCTGAACGACAAGTCAGCAGTACGTGGAGAGATGTGGATCTAAGTGATACAACATTAAAGTTTATGGACCCAAAAAGTCACTTTGAAAGTTGATGAACCTAACTGAAACATCCTCACAAGTTAATGGATCTCTGGTGCATTTAACTCTTTTTTTAAAGCCCAATTCAACCTCCCAACTCTTGAGCCATTCAGTCCTTACACCATCACCACGTCATCCCTGTGGCACTCTTTGCCTCCTCGTCATGCATTCCCTCATTCACAGAAGTTTGCCACCACTTCACATCCACTCATTGGCCGCATCGTCGATGACATGTCCAAGAAGACGCCCACGCTCTCCGCCACCTCCTCCTATCAACACCGTCCACCTGACTTCTACATGCACACCTGTCATCATGCTTCTCACATGCTTGCCTCATCAGAGCGGATAGGCAAGAGCATACGGATCCATCGGCAACGGATCTATTCGATTCAGAGAGGGGATATGAGGGACAACTGGCTAGAGGGTGCAGACAACAGGATGGACTCCCATGTCAGAGAAACATAGACGATGTACAGGAAGAATCCATCCTGTTTTGAATATAGATATATAATCTACACTAAATGCTCTCCTTTCACGGTGATATGCTCCTGGCCACCAAGTATCTCTTGATCCCAGTATTGAATTTACCGGACAAGGTTTCCACCCACCAAAGGCTAGTGTCATGAGTCGGGAAATCTCACCACCACAACCCGGCTCTTCCGGTCATCTTGCCACCGCGAATACACCGATACGACACCGCACCACATGGAGATAGGAGGGTCACCGCCCGGAAGGCTTCCACACCTTCACCGGAAAGTGATGATGACCTCAAGCGCTTTAGTTTGCCAGGGTAAAAGGCAACACGGCCCTAACTCACAAATTAAAGCTCTCAAGCTATAAGGTCTAACACTCATATAAAGATGAATTATATACAGTATGTATCCTAGCTTTGGATGCGATCATGATGTTCTTGGGAGGGTGGATGGAGTGTAGAAACACACTTGTTCTAAATTATCTTAGCCTTGGTGCAATCCAGCCCACACGAACAAAGTGAGGGAACCAGATACAAGGAATCAGTCAGCGCAACGCCAATGTATGATCCAGTGTAGCAAATGGTGGCCAAAGGATCATCCAATTATGGATGCATCTATCACCATTTTCCAACGGCTAGTCGCCTCTTCACCCTCTATACAAGTGCTACCCTTGGCTTATTTGGTGCTACTCTTTGCACCTCATTGTTCCCAGCACTTATAGAGAGACTAGTAAAGCATTTGGAGAGCACCCAAGCCAACTGTGATTTTAGTGTTAGCATTGAGCGCTGTCTGTTCTTTGTTGCATTTTCTTGAGTTGAAGCTTGATGATCTATTACTCTTGGTTATTGTCATCACCCAGGTCAATGAAGCACTTGGTGACCTTTCTCCGTGGATCTGTTGTAATGAGGCTCTAGAAGTTGTTCATGGTCTTGAAACCCACCATGTTGGAGTGGTGAACGGGTATTGATTAGTGGAGAGGATTGAGCTAAGCCGAGTCTTTGTTACTCTTGGTTCTTCAACATGGGGTAGGAGATTGTGGCAACAACCTAAGACCATGGGAAAAAAAATCTGGTTCTCTATTGCTTTTCATTTGCTCTACTTCTCTTGATTGCAAGTTTCTTGTGTGACAACCAATATTCGTGTTAGTGTGCTTAGCATAGGATTCATACTTGCTTATATAAGGACCTTACTCTTAGTGTAATCCTTGCTAAAGACATGATTAGTGTGTTGGACTTAAGGACACATTAGTTGTGGAAGAACTTAGGAGCCAAAGTGCTAAAGGGGGCTTAGAGTTTGCAGAGGCTAAGATTGTTGCATAATTTTTTTTAAAGCCCAATTCAACCTCCCAAGTCCCAACTCTTGAGACATTCAGTCCTTACACCATCACCACGTCATCCCTGTGGCACTCTTTGCCTCCTCGTCATGCATTCCCTCATTCACAGAAGTTTGCCACCACTTCACATCCACTCATTGGCCGCATCGTCGATGACATGTCCAAGAAGACGCCCACGCTCGCCGCCACCTCCTCCTATCAACACCGTCCACCTGACTTCTACATGCACACCTGTCATCATGCTCCTCACATGCTTGCCTCATCAGAGCGGATAGGCATACGGATCCATCGGCAACGGATCTATTCGATTCAGAGAGAGATGAGGGACAACTGGCTCCAGGGTGCGGCTGTGCAGACGGCAAGATCGACTCCCATGTCAGAGAAACATAGACACTGTACGGGAAGAATCCTTCATGTTTTAAATATTAGATATAGATATATAATTTACAATAAATTCTCTCCTCAGAGCAGACTTCACTAATAACCATGCATATACACATCCACTAGTGTAGCTCAAACCAACAGGAATTCTTCTGGGGAACTTATAAAAAGGATATGCTAGGTCAGATCAATGTGCAAGATGGCATGTCCGATCAGTCGGTCACCATTATTGGACTGACCAATTCAATGTAATCAATCAAATAAACCAAACGACCTAATTAAAACTTGGTCAGTCTTGTGCATGGGAGCGGCCAGTTGTTAGATTCCATGTTAGTTTTCTGTTTGATTGTAACTTTTACTGTTTGCCATCTAATTAAGATTCTAAGTTGTCAGACCTCTGCCCATGCGTCGTTAGTTTCTACACATCTCATTTTTAATTTCGCTTACCCAGCCCGTTAGTTTAAAACGTACACCAAGCAATCCTTTCGACCATACGCAAGTCAACTAAGCAAGGGTACGACTACGACCCTGCACAGTGTATAATATAAACAGCACTGTTGATACATCATACCGGCCACGCGCAAACGTCTACCTAATATACTATCTTTTAAGAATTGATTGATCCAGGTGCATGCAGCGAACGAAGAGAGATGGATTATTCTTATCTGACATAAGAGAACATCTTTGACTCCGGCTCCAATCTTCAACACGCTTCAATCATGCCTGTGAGTTATCCGGGCACTGCCACTGCATGCTTATAGTATTCAGCACTTTGGTTTAATTTTTCCCCTTTTAACGACGAGCTGATGAGCTGTACCCAAACATGCTGACTTGTTGAGATAAACAAACATTCAGAAGCCATGCGCTTAGAAGCCTCGTGATGTTACAAAATACTACCTCTATATTCTTCAAAGAATGCAATTCTAGATGAATTCTCGATTAATAAAATGTCCAAAGTTTGATAAAGTATACAGGTAAAAATCTTAATGTTGTTGACACCAAATAAATATATTATAAAAATATATCTCATAACAAATCTAGTACTCCATCCATCCTAAATTATAAGTCATTTCAACTTTCTTAGAGAGTTAAAGCATCTTAAGTTTAACCAAATTTATATAATAAAATAATAATATTTATGATACTAAATAAGTATCATTAGATTTTTTTTTATTAACTATATTTTTATAGTACACCTATGTCATGGCCCTAGATCAAAGACCCAACGGCAGGCTTAGGGGGCCAGGAGAAGCCCGTGACCCAGCCCAAGCCGAACCATGCGCCAGCCTGGCGCACGACGGCAGAGGCACGTGACCAGGGGCAAGGCACAGCCCCCCCCCCACACACACACACAAACCCGCTAGCCTTCCATATATTTTTTTTTGACACTCGGCAAAGAGGCTCCTTTGTCGAGTGTCATTTTTTGAAATTCGGCAAATCATATTTTTTTCACTTTTGACCTTCAAACTTTTTCTGCAGTCCTCAGACAATACCTGGTACTCCATGTTCCAATGTGGCACATTTCTCGGACTTTTTCTATATTTCTTTAATTTATTTTATTTAATTGAATTTTCTTGGATAATTCAAATTATAACCGCTAGTCATTCGAATAATGAAAAAATAATATTCATGTTATTTAGTATAATGTGAGGCCGTATCCAGGAACAGACCACCAATTTCGAATATTTTGTTCATGAAATGTGACCACGAACTTGCGGTCGAGTTATTTTTAAATTCTATAAAAAGCAAACGAAGTCTAAAAATCATGAAACTTGTCAAGATGTCAAGATATCATATGTGGAGGCTATGATAAAAATTAAGGAGGTTTCGCACAAGTTGTCACGTACGATGCTTGCAAACCGAAGTCGGGCTTAGACTCGGCTCCCCTATTTTGATGACCTTCTCCTTCCACACAACATTGATGTAATGCACACTGAAAAGAATGTCGCCGAAGCACTTTGGGCAACAATCATGGATATTCCTGACAAGTCAAAGGACAACGTTAAGGCTAGAGTGGATCTGGCAACGTTATGCGATAGACCAAACCAACATATGAAGCCTCCTAGTCGCGGTAAGACATGGAGAAGGCCTAAGGCCGATTTTGTCTTGAGCAAGCCCCAATAGAGGGAAGTACTAGAATGGATGCAGACGTTAATGTTCCCTGATGGGTATGTAGCTAATCTGAAGAGGGGAGTGAACTTATCTACTATGCGAGTCTTAGGAATGAAGAGTCATGACTACCACATATGGATTGAGCAGCTTCTTCTGGCGATGGTTCGAGGCTATGTCCCTGAGCATGTCTGGCTAGTGCTGGCAGAGTTGAGCTATTTGTTTCACCAGCTTTGTGCTAAGAAGTTATCTCGGACCGTGATTGCTGACTTGGAAAGAATGGCACATGTGTTGCTCTATAAGTTGGAGAAGATCTTTCCACCCGGCTTCTTCAATCCGATGCAGCATTTGATTTTGCACCTCCCGTATGAGGCACGAATGGGGGGCCGTGCAGGGCCATTGGTGCTATCCAATCGAGAGATGTCTAAAGGTTTTTCGAAAGAAATGTAGAAATAAATGCAAAATCGAGGCTTCCATTACAGAGGCATACATTCTAGAGGAGGTGGCGAACTTCACAACAACATACTATGGTGACAATCTCCCTAGCGTGCATAATCCACCCCCTCGTTACAATGCTGGCGAAAATGAATCGAACCTCAGCATTTTCTGAGGGCAACTCGGAAGCGCAAGTGCATCGACCCCCAAGACCTTGAATCATGAAGAGTGGCACCATATCATGCTATACATGTTGACCGACCTTAATGAAGTGGCGCCGTACATGCAGTAAGTTCTCAACGAACTTGTTAAATACGCCATCACTATTCTACATCCAACCCCCTTGTTTCTCGTTGGTACAGGGAATTTTCTTCATGAATTCTGGCGTCAATCAAGGGATCCTACCCCGCAGTAGGTGGATACCCTTCTTAGACAGGGTGCGGGAAATGGAATGCCCGATTTCATTTATTGGTTCAAACGGAAGGTACCGTCCAATTTAGCTCATACTTAGTTTGACATTCCAAGTTAATCGTACGTGTGAATAATATAACGATGTATCCTGCTTGAGCATGCAGGGCCAGAGGGATGCGTCTATGCGTGCCGAGTTGAGACAGGTTGCCGATGGCTTTGCCTATAGGGTCAGGTCATTTTCTGGTTATGACGTGAATGGATATCGCTTTCGCACAACAAGCTACGAGCAGAGTTGGCCCAATCGAAGAACCACAAGTTCTAGAGTTTTTAAGCCCGGCGTTGATGAGGTCGAGTATTATGGAAGAATTGAAGAAATATACGAACTCAAGTTTTATGGTTCCAAACCTTTTAATCTTGTCATATTCAAATGCCATTGGTTCGATCCTGAAGTAACAAGATGGACATATTCTAATCTTGGGCTAGTCGAAATTCGACATGATTCTGTCTTACTAGGAGACGATGTCTATATTGTGGCCCAACAGGCCATGCAAGTTTATTATCTCCCATATGCGTGTCAAACCATAAGGCATCTTAAGGGTTGGGATATTGTGCACAGGGTATCGCCACACGGTAAAATGCCTATCCCAAACGATGAAGATTACAACTTAGACCCAAACACATATGACGGAGAGTTCATTCAAGAAGAGGGACTAGAAGGGAGGTTTGAGATAGACTTAACCAAAATGATCAGAATGGAAGTAGACAATGAAATGGTTATTGAAGAGGACGCTGGAGATGAGGTGCAAAATGTGAAGGACTTACAAATGCTTGAGCGATTACATTTAGACAATGACAATGACAACATTGCTCGGATAGTGTTGATTATTTCGACATGATTGATAGTGATGATGAGACTTATGATCCAGTTAATCCTGATCATGAAGATTATTTCTAATACATATAATACTATGTTATTTTGTAATTACGTTTTGTTTATTTTGCATCTATTTCTAAGTACTTCTTGTTTATCTGTGCTTATTGGTTTACTCTTTTTAATTACAGGTGATTGAACAAAGATGGTGGGCGGTGGGATGAGGAAGCTAACATCCATGTATCGAAGGACAAGGACTGTTGCACTGGGGGAGAGTAGGAGGAGGAGCAACCGCAGGAGGGAGTCGTCGCCTGCTGCCCTGTCGCGTGAGGAGGAGGAGGAGCAGGTGCCCCAGAAGGACGTCGAGGAGGTGTAGGAGGACGACGAGGAGGCGCAGGAGGACGACGAGGATGAAGCAACAATGGGGGGTTCCACTTCCTCTAGTTCATCGAGCGTCTACTTGCGAGGTCCCGTGAGCCTCCCTTAGCGACCGATACCTCATGAGAGACGCCCGCTGATTCGACCCGAGGGGGAAAAGTAAGTAACTTTAGATGTTATCACTACTTTATATGATATGTTGAAAATCAAAATAGAAATTAATATTTTTTCTTAATCACTTGGGCAGGAACTGGACGATTGTGGCGAGTGGAGGTGGTCACACACACCAAGTCAATGGCATCCTCGGTCTTCTGTGCAAGGAGCACTTCCCTAGCCTGGTTGAGTACACTGGAGTGATGGGGCCAGCCTACTCGTTTGACCACTATGCCGCCGCCCTAGATGCTGTAGATCGGGCCCACAGGGTATTCAACAACAAGGCGGAGTGGGTGAAGCAAGAGCTGTGGGTAAGTCTTCCTCGCACTACATTGCTCAATACATTCTTGAAATAATGAATGGATACATCATGTTTGTATGCAGGATTTCTTTATATGCCAGGATGGACATGAGGCTAGGGCGGATGCGGTGGCTACCAAATGCTGCAAAAAACTCGTCGTGGACATGCATTACGAGGCGTGTATCCAGGCCGTCGTAACTTACCACGGGACCGTTCTTGGAACGAAGGTCACCAAAAGGGACACAAGATCCATGACGCTGACCCAGGACCAGTACTTGCAGGTAAATATAGAACATTAATATGGATTCCTTTTGAGATTAAGTAGGCTTAATTTCATCTTCTGATATGTCATGTACTTGATGGCCTATAGATGATTCCTTATTGGTGCGTTGTGCATCCCCAGTGCTGGGAACAGATGGTGGATAGGTGGTGCTCACGTGAGTGGGAGGAGACGCACAACTTGTGCTGAGAGCGGTGTTTGATGATGCTAGGTGTAGCACACCATCAAGGCAGTCACAGCCTTAGCGGATACGCAAAAATATGGGTATGCAAATTCATTTATTTATTCTAACGCTCAATTCTGCATGATTTCTAATCATCTTGCATTTTTTTCTCGCAATCGGTGTCACATGGTGGCCAGCCTTGCTCCATCTTCAAGGCATTTGCTATGGCCCACAAGGGCAAGGCGACGTCCGATGTGGACTATAACCCGAAGGATGGGCCCGAGGCATACAGCAATGCGACCGTCCACAACCGCCTCAGTTAGTACACATTGATGGCAAGGGAGGTCCATGGGTCAGAGTACAATCCGAGCACCGAGGACCTTGATGGAGAAGTTGTCATGAGGGTGGGAGGAGGCAAGAAGCATGGGTGGTACTGGATTGGCGACGGCGCAATCGACTCGACCGCTACTCCTGGTCTCTCCTAGATTCGAGCAAGCAGCACGAGCAGGAGCCCAGCCATATGACCTCGGCAGGACACTTCACACCACCGGGTGGAGGCACTCGAGGTTATTCCTGGTTTATTCGTCGTTCATTGGTTTTTTCATACCTTTCCTTTGCATTATTGTAACATTGGGGTGAATATATTGTAGGCCCAGCTAGAACAAGAGAGGAGGATACAGGAGCAGATGCAGGTGAAGATGGAGAGGGTGGAGGCCGAGCGGGAGGCCGAGCAGCGAAGGATGGCGGAGATTCTTTAGTACATGCAAAGTCTTGGCGCCACTATGGGTGTAGCTCTACCACCTTCGCTATTCGCTCCACCTCCACCTCCTCACTATTATACTCCTATGAGTATAAATGTTTTAGTTTGTATGTTCATGTTTATGGTCAAACCTAGTGGAGTATGAAAGTTTTATTCATGTATGGTATATATTTAACTTGTCTCACACATGCAATCTCTTCTCCTTTGTGTAGAATCAATCGGCGGCATCGAATGATCCTCATGCTTCAGCGAATCCTTCACCAAATCAGTGATGATACTTGTGGTTGTTAATGATACTTCTATTTGCAATTGTGGTTGACGATGATGGAACACTTGGATTGCTTGTGAATTTATTTGTGATATATTGTGAGACATGTGATGTTTGTGATATATATATGTGGTGTTGGTGATATATATGTGATGTTGATGATATATATGTGATGTTGGTGATGTTTGTTATATATATCTTTTGTTTGTTTGAATGGGATGTAAAAAACAAATAAAAAAGGCTTTTTTAGTCACTTTGCCGAGTGCAATGGCCATGACACTCGGCAAAGTGACCATCTGGGAACTACTTGGGAACATGCTTTGCCGAGTGCAATGGCCATTGCACTCGGCAAACATCACAGATTTGCCAAGTGCCACGATCCAGGCACTCGGCAAAGGTCGCCACATTGTCGAGTGTCTTGTCGGCGACACTCGGCAAAGTGGCCACCTTTGTCGAGTGTCTAAGTCAATGGCGCTCAGCAAATCGGGTACCTTTACCAAGTGCTTGACCTTGACATTCGGCAAAGCCGCCATCACGGTGGCACTCACCGTCATGGCCACTTTTCTTTGCCGAGTGCCCGATATAATGCACTCGGCAAAGAGGTCTTTGCCGATAAACTATTTACCGAGCGCCCTTTGCCAAGTGTAACACTCGGCAAAGGCTTTGTCGAGTGTATATCGGCCTTTGCCGAGTGCCTCAGGCACTCGGCAAAGAATCCGCCTCTGGTAGTGAACTTAGTACATATGTAGTGCATCGATCTATATAAGTTGTAAAAGTTGGGATACAAACTTACTTTTTAGAAGTTCATACAAAAAATGACAACTTTCATTTGTATATGCACTACAAAAAAATCCTTCCGAATAGATTAGAATGCTCCTTCCTGAGTATATCGAGTTTAAAGTTTCATGTACTAGCAAAAACTTTCTTAAACTTGCTTATTTCTCTTCTTAATTGAATGAACAGTTTTCATGCTGACTTTTCAAAATAACAGACTAAAAAATTAGATATGAATAGCGCAATGGAGAGTGGACTCTTTGATATGACCTAATGAATAATCTTTATCAGGTCAAGACCCTAACTTACCAGGAGAAAAAAAATAGAAGCATGATGCTGACCTTTAGGTACACTCCACGGTGGTATGCTCCCAGCCACCAAGTATCTCTTGATCCCAGTATTGAATTTACCTGACAAGGTTTCCACACACCAAAGGCTAGTGTCATGAGTCCGGAAATCTCACCCCCACAACCCGGCTCTTCCGGTCATCTTGCCACCACGAATACACCGATACGACACCGCACCACATGGACATAGGAGGGTCACCGCCTGGAAGGCTTCCACACCTTCACCGGAAAGTGATGATGATGTCAAGCGCTTTAGTTTGCTAGGATAAAAGTCAACACGGCCCTAACTCATAAATTAAAGCTCTCAAGCTATAAGGTCTAACACTCATGGAAAGATTTTGGAGAGCACCCAAGCTAACTAAGATTTTAGTGTTAGCATTGAGCGCTCTCTGTTCTTTGTTGCGTTTTCTTGAGTTGAAGCTTGATGATCTATTACTCTTGGTTATTGTCATCACCCAGGTCAATGAAGCACCCGATGACCTTTCTCCGTGGATCTGTTGTAAGGAGGCTCTAGAAGTTGTTCATGGTCTTGAAACCCACCATGTCGGAGTGGTGAACGGGTATTGATTAGTGGAGAGGATTGAGCTAAGCCGAGTCTTTGCTATTCTTGGTTCTTCAACATGGGGTAGGAGATTGTGGCAACAACCTAAGACCATGGGAAAAAATCTTGTTCTCTATTGCTTTTCATTTGCTCTACTTCTCTTGATTGCAAGTTTCTTGTGTGAGAACCAATATTCGTGTTAGTGTGCTTAGCATAGGATTCATACTTGCTTAAATAAGACATTAAGACATCAACAAATAGATGTATTTTTAGAGAAAAATAGTACTGGTTTCCTATTTTCTTATTTAAAATGAATAAGTTATGAATTTTAAAGAGTATATATATTTGAGATTTTTACATACACAAGCACACAACCATCTTGCCAAATTTGTCCTATAAGGTAGTTTTCTGGTCAAAGGTTTTTGGTTTCTATGTTGTGTGGATGAAAAAAAGACTTAGACACAAAAGATGAATAGCCAAAAAAAAGACTTCTCCACTACCACAAAACATGGATATTGTGTAGGGTTGAGATGGCGGACTAGAGGAGGGTGAATAGTCCTTTCTAAAAATAAACACGCCGGCTAACCGAAACACAAATGCGGAATTAAAACTATCGGTCTAGCCAAGACTACACCCCTTTATCTAAATTCACAAGCACTTTATAAAGATCCTAATTAGGCACAAAGATGTCGGGCTAGCTAGAGCTCACCTAACCAATTATAGGAGCAAGGTCATACAAACCTATGTCACTAGTACTTCAAGCAACGGGGGAGCTCCTACGCATGCTAGTAAGCAAAAGCACAAAGCCACCTAAGCTCACTAGCAATGCTAAATAACAAGGCTAAACAAGCCAAATTATAGAGCGCAAATTACTTAGGTACACAAACTAAGCAATGTGACTAACAAGGTTACTAAAACCAAATTAGCCACGCAAGGGAGCTACTTCTATGCTGCACAAGAAAGAAGGTAACTAGCAAGCTACACAAGCAAACTAATTACAAGAGCAACTACACAAGCACAATGTATATGAAATCAAATACAAGCTTGTGTAACAGGGATGCAAACCAACAGAAAGACAAGGATGACATGATGATTTTTCTCCCGAGGCTCATGTGTTGGCCAACACGCTAGTCCCCATTGTGTCGACCGCTCACTTGGTGGTTTGGCGGCTAATTGGCATCACCCACTAAGCCCACATGTCAGGCACCGCAAGAACCTACCCACAAGTGAGGGTAGCTCAATGGCACACTCTACTAATGTTGCTCTTCGTGGCTCCCGTGGAGTGAGCACAATCCCCCTCACAATCACTTCTCTGGAGCACCGCACAATCTTTTTTGCGTGCTTCGATGGAGACCACCACCAAGTCATCTAGGAGGTGGCAACCTCCAAGAGTAACAAGCACCACCAGCTTGCTGCTCGATCACCTAGTGCCACTCAATGCAATCACTTAATGCAACACACTAGAAATCGCTCACTTCGCAATTGGATCGCATACTTGCAAGCAAAAGTGAGTTAGACGGCTCTCAAACCAAGCACACACAAGGGCAACACATCCCCAAGGTGCTCAACTTCAGCCATGCCCAAGCTCCACCTCTATTTATAGCCACAAAGCCAAATAGACTCGTGCTCATGGGGCCGTTGGATAGTCTGACACTCGGGTCCGATGCCAGCTAGAGCCAATGCCGAGCTGCCACGCGTCCCACTTAAACCGAAGTGATCGTTACTGTGCAAACGCTCACTGACACCACCGTCGGACCCATGCTACAGTCGCACCATCAGACTCCACATAGGGAGGGTCCGATGCACTCTAGTAAGCATCAGAGAGGGTAAAAACCTTCGGACGCCAGTCCAACGCCCATCGTCGGACCAAGTCAAGGTCTGATGCCACCATGTGTCGCTTCTACGCATGCCACACCAAACCCCGCACTGAGGAATAGTGCGCTCGACCCATCTGATGCACCCAAACCCAAGGGTCCAATGCCTCTATGCCAGTACGCTTGTGCTAGGGCTAGCCATCGGACGTAGGCAAAAACTGATCCGACCCTTCAGGCAATCAGGGTCCGACACCCCCTGTTTCTTCTCCTTTTAAAGCGCGACCACTTCTCCCTTTCTCAAATGTGCCAACCACCAAGTGTATCACCATGTGCACATGTGTTAGCATATTTTCACAAATATTTTCAAGGGAGTTAATCACTCAATTCACCACGCCATTCGATCCTAACACGTATGCAAAGTTAGATCGCTCAAGTGGCACTAGATGACCGATATGCAAACAAGTTTGCTGCTCTTCATAGTAAGAACATCTATCCTAAACCCGGTCATAAACTTCTCTACACACCTATGACCAATGAAATGAAATGCCCTATAGGTTATACCTTTGCCTTGCGCATTCCATTCCATCTCCTCCATCGTTGATGCAACACTTGCACCAACCATATCACAAATGATATGATCCACTTCATATCATCAAGTGACCTTGTTGGATCATCGATCTTGACCTCACTTGCTTTTCACCATTACCTTCGTCCATCGGTGCCAAGTCATGCTCAAGCTTCACCGCCATGCGGTCCATTGCTCCAAAGCCTCCAACTTGCCCTTCATGCTTGCAATCGGTCCATCAAGCCAAGTTTTGTCTTGATCTTCTCCATCTTAGTCACATGACTCCATGTCATGACTCATGCAACTTCATCACATATGTGAGCCTTGCAACAAATCCAAGCCATCTTCACCGTCATGGCATGGGTTGCTCACACAAGTGTACCTATGCACTAATCGCCTGTGTATCTCATATTTAAACATATTAGTCCACCTAGGTTATCACTCAATTACCAAAACCAAACTAGGGACCATTCAATCTCTCCCTTTTTGGTAATTGATGATAACTCTACAAAGATATAGAAATTAAGCACTAATGGATTCATGTTGCTTACCCAAGCAATTTTACCATGTGTAAATGATTTTGGACAAGTACCACGAACCTGAATTGGTAGTATTAGCTCCCCCTACATATGTGCTAAAGTATTTGGTTTGAAGCTCGCACATATGCATAGATTGGAATTGTGGGAGTGTAATCACTACCAATGATGCTAAGGTGTATAGAACAAACCTTTGAAGCATGATACCAATCGGAGTTGCACTTTTAACACCATCATTAGCACCATAAGTAACTAGACAACAAAAACACTAGAACCCCCATGAGATCAACATTATAAGCAAAGTTCTAGTACCACGTGTAGAAATACAAGTCTTGCTACCATCCTATGCATGCTAGTTATCAGATCATCAATCAAGTTCTATAACTAGCATGCACCACACAAACATGTATATCAAATTTTAAAACTTATGCAATGCAAGCAAGCATATGAATATGCACATGTTAAATGCAATCAAACAAGTTCATAAGCTTGCTCCCCCTACTTGTGTGCATATCTTGTCCAAGAATTTTTTATTCTCCTCCATTCTTCAATGTTGCTCCCTCTTTGTCCATGTCTTGTCCAAGTCCAACTTCTACTTCTTTGTCTCAATCTCTCCCAAAGCTTTAATATCTTTGTACAATCTCTCCCCCTTTGTCATCAATTTCCATAAAAAGTGTGCTTCTTATTGATGCAAAGGCTTGCATTGGGGTAGATGGTTGACACTTGAATCTTCATTTTTGATGCACACCACTTGTATAGCTCTTTTAGACACCATGTGTAGGATCTTGTGACCTTGATACCAATTGTAGTGGGACTCCTCCCCCTTTGTCCGAACATGGGTCATAACACTTGATAATCTTGAGCTCTTGAATGTGAGGGAACTTTCTTCATTTCATGATCACTTAAAGTTAAGGATCACTTGTGGAACCACCTTGTTGTATGATTGATGCCACATGTAGAAGTGTGATACCACGTGTATGATTGATTTGTCAATAAAAATCATTTCTTGAACATTTGCTATCTTCATGAGTACCACTTGCAGGATATCACTTGTAAGTTGATCTAGACACCACTTGTGAATTCTTCTTGTTTGAGTCTAGATACCACTTGAACAATCAAACTAGATATCCATTTGCATTGTTGTCTTGTTCTTGTACTTTTGTCACTTATCATGAGCTTCTAAGTTGACTTGAACTAAATTGATTTGCCTAAGCTTCTAAGTCCGGTTTGAACCAATGATAGGCTTCTTCACACACATTAAGCGGTTATCTTATCGAGGTTGTACTTGTCACTTGTTGGCAATCCAAAATAAATCAAGTACTTGGGTTCACTAGCTCATGAACAAACTCATACACTACCACTAGATTCAACTAATCATTCAAGCAATAGTGGTAGGTTATGAAATTTAAAATTTCATTTGTTATGCATGATCCTAATAAGCATGTACTATATGCACTAACCACATACTAGTAAGGGATGAAAATGATCATGCACATTACAATAATACTTTTGCTATGTTGGAGAAGAGGATAGTCACATAGATAGATTCCAATTAGTTTCTCCAATAGCAATGTGAAGTCCAATTATAAGCTTGGTGAAGATCAATCATCGATAATGAAATCCATTCTTCACCCATATGATTTGAAAACTATTTATATGATCAAGTGCACTATCTTGTTGTTGTGGTTGGCTTGCTTCATCTTTTGATCAATGCTTGCATGAGAGCACTACTTGTGAGAATACCACTTGAATTCCAAATATTTGCTCTCTTTTGGGTGTTGCTTGCCCTCTTGATCAACCCTTTAGATAACTTTAACTAAGCATGTCAAATGTCCTTTAGATTACCACTTCCATGTTAGCCTTCCAAATACCACACTTGGTTTACCTACAAAAGGTGGCAAGCCTCTACACATTGGGAGAAGTGATCTCTCTCCAAAGAACCATTCTTGACACTCACTTGAAATGACTTGATTGATTGATCCAAGTGATAGACTTAACTTGATGAGTAACCTTGATTCCTTCTAGTCCTTTTCTTTCTACTTGTTTAAGTCCTTTTTCTTTATACCAAATGATCTCCAATAATCTCTAGAACTTAAACTTCATCTTTATCTTGAGCTTGGTCTTCATCTTCAATTTTAGTACCAAATGTGTGTCAAATACACTCCACAATCAAATGGCCTTGTACTCTTTGCTTGTCATGCTTGTAGATCATCTCAAAACCAAACTTAGGTGTCTCAATCACTTATAAACATGTTTCCAACTTAAGGACCTTTCAATCAAAGTGACTCTTGATCAATCCAATAGATGTCACTTTTCTAGCAGATTTTGTACCCTTCAAAGAAATATCTATATATCCCAATGCACAAATCCAAATACCATGAAATTAGGTGGAGATGTGGTTTCTAAGTCATCTAGCATCTGTAAAAATTTAAGCTTCATTTGACTTCTAGATTGCTACCAGATTTCAGTTCTTCCACCACAGCTACATGCTAAAAACTGCTGCACTATAGCTGATAAGATCTACTCCAAAACCGAAGCATATCTTATCTAATTCTCATGAAATTTCTAAAGCATGTTATACCATAAGTCTAGAGCATGTATACCAATTTTCATGCCAATCCAATAAGTTTTGATCACTCAAACATGGCTAAGATCACAGCTCACTCAAATTTTTGGGTATAGGACAGATTTGAACTATTGAGCTATTCTTCATCAAATTGAACCGAACTTAAAATCAACTTGTTTGAATACTTTCACAAGACATATATCCATTCAATTCACTTACTACAGTCGTCTCATGAATTTATCCATTTCAAATCAATCCAAACTTGATTACTTAATCAATAAATCCATTCAAACATCTTATAGCAAGCAACATTGCATATTTATCCAATTCAATCAACTCGTATGCACCCAAATAAAATGATCAACAAGAGATATACCTTGGTAGTTCATGATCATTCAATTTGCAAGCTTCAACTCAAATAATTGCAAGTCACCAATTATAGCAATAAATCACCGCAACTAGATTTATAGCACTGGTATGATGTAGCACATTTGGACTTCACTAATTCTTGGTTTGACATTGGGATAGGATATGCACTAAACTTCATAACTTGTATAAGGAAAATGGACCCTAGGCCCATTTACTTTGGATTTTGGTGTTTGATGACCAACACAACCAAATTGGACTAATGAATTTGCAAGTAATTATTTTGTAGTTCAATAGGGTGCAAGACGTGACTTGGACGAAGGAAACATGATGATCCCACGATCAACACCATAAGCAAGACCCTAGAAGCACAAGAGAAGACCCAAGATATCAAGCAAAGTCCAAGCATGAAGATGGGAACCAAGCCGGACGCAAGATCACGAAGAAATGAGCT
Organism: Miscanthus floridulus; assembly: GCF_019320115.1. Classification (NCBI taxonomy): domain Eukaryota; kingdom Viridiplantae; phylum Streptophyta; class Magnoliopsida; order Poales; family Poaceae; genus Miscanthus; species Miscanthus floridulus. Next base: position 154,673,741 of record NC_089580.1, on the reverse strand, counting down.
TGACAGAGGTGACCGGACGCGGCCCTATGATTGGTGACTTGCAACAGCAGGCATCAGCAGCAGTGACCGAACGATGAGCGAGGGAGTGACCAAATGCATGGACTTCACTGTTCATCATCACGGCAACAACTCAGTGAGGACCGGACGTGGCGGTACTGGATGACCGGATGCACAAAGTGCAGCATCCGATCATATCCAGAGAGGTTCCAAAGCAGCGCAAATGCAACCGGACGTGTCTGGGCGATGATGACCGGACTCGGCAGTGCGTCTAATCTCTACGCGCGCGCTCAATGGTTGGGACAACCGGACACATCCGGTCAGAACGACAGCATCGTCCGGTCAGTAGCAGAAAGTTGGGTTTCGCCCCCAACGGCTACTTTCTCTATGTGGCTTATAAATAGACCCCAACCGGCCATTTGAGTAGTGGAGAGCTGAGGAAACATACCAAGGGTGTCGATACACTATTTTAGTGATCTCTACTTGCATAGTGCTTAGTGATTCATTAGGTGATTAGTGTAGGTGCTTTGCGAAGTGCTTAGGTTGATTAGACCACCACTTATGCGCTTGCTCTAGGTTTAGGCCTAGTGTTTAGTGAGGTTTGCACACCTCTTACCACTCGGTGCTTGCACGCACTATTGTTGTACATCAGAGGGGCTTGTAGTCTTGTGAGATCACACCAACCGTGTTTCTGGTGTGGCCGCCACCGTGTACCGAAGAGAACAAGGCCCATGGCGGTTCGGCCAGAAGCTTGATAGTGAAGACGGCGGAGAGCTTCTAGGAGAGGCTTGCCGGAAGGCACGTCGGAGACCCACTTGTGTGTGGGGAAGGCCCGAGGCTATCCACGGAGTTACCCGACCGGAAGCTTGGCCCTTGCAAGGGATTCTTTGTGAGGGGCTCCAACGAGGACTAGGGGGAAGCTTGCGCGCTTCTCGATACCTCGGTAAAAATACCGGAGTCATCGACGGGAGTTTGCATATCTCTACCTTACTCTTTAGCTTCCGCATTTACATTGTTTGCATAACTCCTTTTTGTGGTAGAGATAGCAACACACTAGCAAAACCGTAGTTGTACATTTAGATAGTTTATCTTTTTTCATAGGTTTTGCTAAAGTTAGAAAAAGAGGCCATAGTTTTGAGTTAGAGTTTTAAGTTGCCTAATTCACCCGCCCCCCCTCTTAGGCATCACGGTCCCTTACAACTTGATTCAACATATGATGAACAACAAGAAACCCATTGAATCATGCCTCCAATGCCATGGTACCTACACACATTCATCCACTTTTTGATGGTACCCAAATAAGTTTGGGTCCTCTCAAGTTAGGTGCGACATACTTAGGCAATGCCTTAGTATAGATAGTGGGATGTTTTGCAATAGCAATCAATGAGGTACCATTGCCATCCTTCCTAAGCATAGTATTTGCATCAATTGAAATAGGCTTAGGAGTATTACCTAGGGGACATGAGTTAGCCATGTGTCCCCTTTCCTAGCATGAGTAGCACTTTCTCTTTAATTGAGCCTTCTCTTCCTTGCTCATGTGGTGCTTCTCATTGCCTTGCTTCTCCATGTTTGCTTGAGCTATCTTCTCAAGCTTGTTTGAGCAACCCGAAGCTAGGTGGCCCAATTCATCACAACTATGGTACTTGATGTGAGCAACTTTCTTCATCTTCTCTTCTTTGTTCTTGCCCACTTTCTTTGCGTCTTGATTCATCCTTGGACGTATTGCTCTCTCTCTCTCTTGCTTTTCCACCCCTTCTTGTTTTCTTCTTCTTCATCAAGTCACCACCATCTTTATGGTTGATCTTGATTTGCTCTTGGGGTGTCTTTTCTTGCTCAACTTGTGGCTTTGGTTGAGGCTTCACTTGTTGCTTCACCAATTGCTTGGTTGAGCACATAGAGGTGAGATGACCACATGTGCGGCACTTGAAGCACTTGACATGCCTTAGCCTCTCTTCTTCGTTCTTCAACTTGAGCTTTTCTTCATTGGGGCAAACATTTGCAAGATGTCCCACTTCATGGCATTTGAAGCACATGAAATGAGAGAGCCTCTCCTTTTCTTGCTTCTTTATCTTTTTTCTCTTTTTCTTTCGCCCTTGGTCATGCTCTTCTTGTTGAAGCCAACGCCACACTTGTCACCATACCTTCTTTGAGTCTTCAACATGTGCTCAAAGGTGACTCTAGAGTTGTAGCACCTCTCTAACTTGTTGCTCAAATTCTTCACTTCACTTTTGAGCTCAATGTTCTCCTTCAAAATGTTGGTCTCACAAGACATAGAAGTAGAACAAGCATCTATATGTGAAGAACATGGCATAGCTAATAAATCATCACAAGAGGTGGATACATGCTTCTTGCCTACATCACAAGGGTTAGTAACAACATGTGATTGATCAATTGACCCATATGATGAGCTCTCACTAGTTTTAGATTTTTCATTTGAAAGCTCTTTAGTGACAAAAGCATGGTCTTGTACCAAGTTATCATGAGCAACACTAAGTTCCTCATGAACCAATTTTAGCTCCTCATGTGAACAAGTAGTAACATAAAGTAGATGCTTTTGTTGTTCACATGTGGTCTTTAGAAAAGAGTTTTCATTTTTTTCAATTTCTAGGTTTTAGCCATCTCCTTTTCTAAAGCCTTGATCATCCTACCAAATTTATCTAGAAGCTCTTCATATGAATCAAGATCAATCACATTTGCATTAGATACCTTTGTATCACCTTGTGACATGAAGCAATGTGATGTAGTGGATGAGCTTGTAGACATATCACTTTCATATCCATCATCATCAACAAGTGTGCATGGAGTAGCAACATCATTTGCATCACTTGTGACATCATCATCATCATCATAATCAGAGACCGTCCCATACTTCTCATTCAGATGGATCCAAATCTCATGGGCGGTCTTCATGTTAATGATCTCTCCAAATATACAATCATCCAAAGATCTACACATGATGTTAGTAGCTTGGATATCGAGATCTAGGCATTTCTCTTGTGCTTGAGTTAGATTCTCTTCATCCAACACATAAGAAAAGCCTACATCTACCATCCACCACATTTGAGGTCAAATAAACTTAAAATTGTATATCTAATTTTTCCACCGTGCAAAGTGTGTGCCATCAAAAATATATGGACAATCAACATCTAGCCCATAAGTCGTCATCCTCTTGGGTCGATGAAGACCACAAATGAGAGACCTAGCTCCAATACCATAAGTAGGGTCGAGATGGTGGACTAGAGGGGGTGAATAGTCCTTTCTAAAAATAAATGCGCCAACTAACTAAAACACAAATGCGGAATTAAAACTATCGGTCTAGTCAAGACTACACCCCTCTATCTAAGTTCACAAGCACCTTATAAAGATCCTAATTAGGCACAAAGGTGTCGGGCTAGCTAAAGCTCACCTAACCAATTCTAGGAGCAAGGTCATACAAACCTATGCCACTAGTACTTCAAGCAATAGGGGAGCTCCTACGCATGCTAGTAAGCAAAAGCACAAAGCCACCTAAGCTCACTAGCAATGCTCAATAATGGGGGAGCTCCTACGCATGCTAGTACGCAAAGTTAGATCGCTCAAGTGGCACTAGATGACCGATATGCAAACAAGTTTGCTCCTCTTGATAGTACGGCCATCTATCCTAAACCCGGTCATAAACTTCTCTACACACCTATGACTTGTGAAATGAAATGCCCTATAGGTTATACCTTTGCCTTGCGCATTCCATTCCATCTCCTCCATCATTGATGCAACACATGCACCAACCATATCACAAATGATATGATCCACTTCATATCATCATGTGACCTTGTTGGTTCATCAATTTTGACTTCACTTGCTTTTCACCATCGCCTTCGTCCATCGTTGTCAAGTCTTGCTCAAGCTTCACCGCCATGCGGTCCATCGCTCCAAAGCCTCCAATTTGCCCTTCACGCTTGCAACCGGTCCATCAAGCCAAGTCTTGTCTTGATCTTCTCCATCTTAGGCACATGACTCTGTGTCATGACTCATATGCAACGAGCTCCTTCATCACATGTGTGAGCCTTGCAACAAATCTAAGCCATCTTCACCATCATGGCATGAGTTGCTCACACAAGTGTACCTATGGACTAATCACCTATGTATCTCATATTTAAACACATTAGTCCACCTAGATTGTCACTCGATTACCAGGTGGCCATGGGTGGCCAAAGACATTGTTGCTCCCAGCTGACTCCTGAGGCTCGGTTTTCGCGCGGACGTCCCGCACTGGCAGCAGGTGCTTGCATGCGGCGCTTGGCTTGATGAAGTCGTCACTGCCGACCAGCGTGTTGACGGAGCCTTTGTCATCGGCCACGGCCTCGACGATGGAGCAGGCCATGGTGACACGTGCCGGCAGCGAGAAGGATGGCATTGCTGGCATGGCCGCGGAGGGAGCTGTGGAGGTGGATTGCTGGTGGTAGTTGTGGATCTCATCGAGCAGCTGGGTGGTGTATGAGCCGGGGTTGCGCCTCTACGAAGATTGCTCGCTCTTCCTAGACGAGCTCCGGCTGAGCACTGGCGTTGACCCCGCCGCTAGACACCATCTTCCTAGGCTGCTACCTCATGCAGTCTCCACAGCCAGGGTCCGCCATGGCCACAGAGGCCGCAGCGCCATCCACGTGTCTCCTAGGCGACCGACTAGCCCTCCGGCTCCTGCTCCCGCTCCTGCCGTCGCTCTACTCTAGGCTGCCCGACCGCTTCCGCTGCGGCAAACCCCGGTGCAGCGATGGCCTGGACACGGCCGCCGCGCCCTATTTGTCCTAGTCGCACTCCTCGTCCCTAGCCTCTTGGTCGAAGTTGTAGCTGCGCTTGGACCCTGAGCGCCTCCTGTTGCGTCTGTCGCCGCCGTCTCCCGCCTCGCCGGATGACACCGCCCTTCCGGCCCTGGACAAGCTCCTGCTGAGCCAGCCACACTAGATTAGGATCGCGTCCACCTCCTCCTTGGAGCAGCTGGAGGTGCGCACCAGCGCCGAGGGAACCAGCACCATCGGCAGCTGCTTCGGTGCCGCCGGCTCTTGCAACCCTAACGACCGCTTCTTCTTCGGATCCTCCCCGAGTGCCGCGGCAGCATCCTTGGCCGACGACCCTGGCCTCACGATGAACACCACCGCCTAGGGGCGTAGCCAAGCCTCGAGCACTCCGTACCTCGCCCACGTGCCCACATGGCCGTAGCGGCGGTGGCGGCACCTGCTCACGCGCCCGCAGGATGTTTGACAAAATGAAGCGTCAATAGTTCCTTTACAATGACAAGTCAGTAGGCCACATCAGCATGAAAAGCCTATGTAGAGGGATATGGACCTAAGTGATACACCATACTAGTTTATAGACCCAAAAAGCAACTTTGAAAGTTGATGGACCTAACTGAAACCTCCTCACAAGTTAATGGATGTCTGGTGCATATAACTCATTCATCAATCTCTGCTACCTTCCGCGACATGTCGACTATCTAGTTGCCTAGATAAACAAACGTTCACAAGACACCCGTCGGGAAACCCTATCAGCAAGCATTCAAGCTATAAATAGGGGTGGCAATGGCAATCAAACAGCACCTCACCACTCAGCTTCTTCTCACATGAGAACTGAGATCGATACAGTTTAGTTTGTGAGATTAGACGGTGGCCAGAGCAAGCGCTATGGCGAGCAAGGTGGCTGCACTGCTGTCATGTGCGTTCTTGCTCCTAGGAATAGGATGCCAAGCAGCAGCTGGTTACTACAATCCTCTGAGTCCCGCTTCGTGTGGGCTCAAGGTGGGGTACTACCACCACAAGTGCCCGCCTGTCGAGGCCATCGTCAAGAGCGTCGTCGGAGCCGCCATCCGGCAGAACCCCGGCGTCGGCACCGGCCTCATTCGCATGCTCTTCCACGACTGCTTCGTCGAGGTACATGAGTCATCTTCAGTTCTATTTCTACATGCATTGCTCCTGCATGAGATGACTTGCATGCACTGACGCCACGCCACACGGGCCATGACCAATGCAATGCCATGATATGATACGTAGGGCTGCGACGCCTCTGTCCTACTGGACCCGACGCTGGCCAACCCACAGCCAGAGAAGCTTGGCTCGCCCAACAACCCCAGCCTCCGGGGCTTCGAGGTCATCGACGTCGCCAAGGCCACGGTCGAGCGGGCATGCCCGGGCGTCGTCTCTTGTGCGGACATCGTCGCCTTCGCCGCCCACGATGCCTCCTTCTTCCTCGGCGGCCGTGGGGTCGACTTCGACATGCCCACAGGCTGCCTCTGTTATGAACGACGTATAGGAATATAAAGTAAAGAATCAAGCCATAGAGGAGACACACGATTTAATGTGGAAAACCCCTCGATGTGAAGGGGAAAAACCACGGGCACCAGCCAGCAACAATCTCACTATCTCAAGAGTTTTTTGGGTTACACGCCTATGGCGGTTTACAAGAGAATCAAGTCTCCATGAAACCCTAGCAAGGGTGTATATACCGTACCGTACCGCGGGTGGCGGAGCCCCCCGCACCCCCTGAGCACAGGGGCGAGACCTGATGGGCCGGCTTCAGACTTTGCTACGCTCCGTCAGAAGCCCGGCCTATATCCTGGAGTGAATTTGGAACAACTCCAACAAACTCCACCTTGAGACAAATTCATCTTGTATCATAAATTAACCCTTCATCCTAAACATAACAAAGATAGAAAACCACTGGTGCCAACAATAGTCTCTTGGACTATCCAATTAAACCAACTAAGCTTGAGCACAGCTCAAACTTAGCAACAGGAACAGGCTTTGTCATCATATCAGCAGGATTATCATGAGTACTAATCTTGCATACCTTCAGCTTACCTTCTTCAATCACATCACGCACAAAATGATACTTGATATCTATGTGCTTAGTTCTCTCATGGAACATCTGATTTTTAGTGAGGTAAATTGCACTTTGACTATCACAGTGCAAACTTATGCAAGATTCAACTCCACAAAGCTCAGCGTACAAACCTTTCAGCCAAATTAATTCTTTGCACGCTTCACAAATAGCCATATATTCTGCTTCAGTAGTAGACAAAGCAACAACTGACTGTAAAGTAGCCTTCCAACTCACAGCACAACTGCCAACAGTAAACACATAACCTGTAAGTGATCTTCGCCTGTCCAGATCAGCAGCATAATCAGAATCCACATAGCCAATAAGACCCTTATCAGTTCTTCCAAACTTTAAATAGGAATCTGCTGTGCCTCTGAGGTACCTGAAAATTCACTGAACTGCCCTCTAATGTTCTTTGCCAAGATTAGACATATATCTACTAATAAGACTCATAGCATATGACAAATCTAGACGAGAGCAAACCATGGCATACATCAAAGACCCCACAGCACTAGAATAAGGAACCCTTGACATGTATTCAATCTCTGCATCTGTACTAGGACACTGAGCAGCTGACAACTTAAAGTGAGGTGCAATAGGGGTACTAACAGCCTTAGCATTTTGCATGTTGAAACGCTGAAGAACTTTCTTGATATAATTTTGTTGACTAAGAAATAGCAAACCAGATTTTCTGTCTCTACTAATTTCCATACCAAGAATTTTCTTAGCACTACCAAGATCTTTCATATCAAAACCACTGCTCAATAGCTTCTTTAACTTAGTGATTTCAATCTTACTCTTGACAGCAATCAGCATATCATCAACATATAACAGCAAATATATAGGTGATCCATTAACATGCTTGATGTAAACATAGCTATCATACTTAGATCTTTTAAAACTGTGTGCTAACATAAATGAATCAAACCTCTTGTTCCACTGATGAGGGGACTGTTTCAAACCATACAAGGATCTCTTCAACTTGCACACATATTTTTCCTTGCCAGGCACTATGAACCCTTCTGGTTGGTCCATGTATATGTCCTCCTCAAGCTCTCCATGCAAAAATGCAGTCTTCACATCTAACTGCTCAAGCTCAAGATCATGTGAAGCAACAATACTAAGGAAAGTACGAATTGAACTGTGTTTTACCACTGGAGAGAACACATCATTGTAGTCAACACCCGGAATTTGACTGTAGCCTTTAGCAACTAACCTTGCCTTATACTTTGGAGGCTCGCTTGGAGATAAACCCTCCTTTCTCTTGAAGATCCATTTGCAGTTGATGGTCTTCTTATTCTTAGGCAAAGGTACAATCTCCCATTACTGTTCTTCTCAAGAGACTGCATCTCCTCATGCATAGCAGAAATCTAATTCTCAGTATCACCACAACGAATAGCTTCTTTATAGGTTGCTGGCTCATGAACATTCTCCACCTATTCAGCACAACTCAAAGCATAGTAAGACAAATTACTATCTTCAATAAGACGCTTAGGAGGTGCAATTGTCCTTTTTGACTTGCGTTGAGCAATTGGTAAATCCTCCTCTAACTACAAAATAGGAGGAGTTTGCTGAACATCATCATGAGCATCATCCTCAGCAACATCATTATCATGGTCACCATGCTCATCAACAGGCTCCACCTGCACACCTATATCATCATCAACATGCTCCACCTGCATGCGCATACGCTGCAGCTCTTTTTCTGGAACATGATCTGAGGGCAAACTATCAGTAAACATCATAGATTCATTGAAAACAACACTCCTGCTCATAAAAGTCTTTCCTGTTTCAGGATTCCACAATTTATAGCCTTTGACTCCTGAACTATAACCAAGGAAAAGACACTTAACAGCTCTAGGCTCTAATTTTCCATTATCAACATGAGCATAAGCAGTGCATCCAAAAACTTTCAACTGTGAATAATCAGCAGGCGTACCAGACCATACCTCAATGAGAGTTCTTTTATTTAGTGGAATAGAAGGCGACCTGTTTATCAAGTAACAGGCAGTATTAGCAGCTTCAGCCCAAAAATGCTTGCTCATCCTGGCATTAGACAGCATGCAACGGGCCTTGGACATGATGGTTCTATTCATGCGTTCGGCCACACCATTCTGTTGTGGAGTATGGGGTATGGTGTGATGCCTAACAATGCCTTCTGATCTACAATAATCATTAAATTCACATGAACAAAATTCTCCACCATTATCAGTACGAAGCAATTTTACCTTCCTTTTAGTTTGCCTTTCTATCATTACTTTCCAGTCCTTAAAAGCAGTAAAAGTATCATCTTTCTATTTCAAAAAATAAGGCCAAACCCTTCTAGAGTAATCATCAATAATTGTAAGCATGTAACGAGCACCACCAAGTGAGGACTTACGGGAAGGACCCCATAAATCAGCATGAACATAATCAAGAGTACCTTTAGTGGTGTGAACAGAAGTGTTGAAATGTACCCTTTTATGCTTTCTGAAAATACAATGCTCACAAAACTTTATTTTACTCGAAGTGCAGCCATCCAGTAGGTTTCTCTTCATCAATTCTGCCATACCATGGTGACTCATATGTCCCAAACGCATATGCCAAAGGTTAGTTTTACTAGGTTCATCATTAGTAACAGCAGCAACAGCGGAATCAGAACCAGGTAAAGTACACCCTCTAAGGACATATAACTTTGCAGAATTAAGATCACCTTTCAAGCAAATAAGAGAACCTTTTGATACCTTCAGAACGCCATCTGAACTAGAATATTTGTAACCTTCTACATCAAGCGTGCTCAATGAGATAAGATTTCTAGACATCCCTGGTATATACCTGACGTTTTTCAGCGTGCGTGTCATGCCATGATCAGTCTTGATCTGAACTGATCCAATCCCCACAATGTCACACGGGTTATCATCTCCCATCCGCACAACATCCCCTTTCTGCACAGGCTTATACGAATTAAACCAATTTCTGTTAGTGCAAATATGAAATGAACATGCGGAATCGAGAATCCATTCATCATGACCAGCAACACAACCAGCAAATACTACCAGACAATCTCCAGAATCATCATCAGACGCAGCAGCAGCAACAGAGACCTTACCAGCCGACTTTTGTTTCCTCTTCTCCTTATTCTGTACTTTTCTGCAATCCTCAATATTATGATTTGTCAGCTTGCAATAAACACAGAACTTTTTATTACCATGCGGCTTGGACTTTGAACGGCCTCTCCTTTCGTAGTTCTTTCTACCATCATTGCCATCATTGGAGGATCTGTTTTTAGTTCTGCCTATCACATGCAAAGCATCGCCCTTGGAGGACGACGTCCCGTCATTCTGCACCATGCCTCTCATCTTCTCCCTAGACTAGAGAGCCTCATAAACTTCCTTTAGGGTTAGTTCATCACAGCTCAAAAGTATGGTGTCATGAAAATTTGCATACGAATTTGGCAAAGAACATAGCAGTAAAAGACCTAAGTCCTCATCATCATACTTCACCTCCATCGACACTAGGTCGGCGATGATCTTCTTGAATTCAGCGATGTGGCTCATCACTGAATCCTCCTCCTTCATCTTCAGGGTGAACAGCTTCATCTTCATCTGCATCTTACTGGTTAGATCCTTGGACATTCAGATCGATTCTAGTTTCAGCCATAGTTCTGCAGCAGTTTTCTCTTTCAGACACTCCTACAAAATATCATTATGAAGATGCAACTGAATTAGGGCAAGCGCCTTCTGATCCTTGCGGATCTCTTCTAGAGTCCACTCGACCTTCCTCTTTCCGAAACTATCCAGCGCCTCATCATAGTCATGAGTCTGCGCCAGAATCCCCCGTATCTTGACTTGCCATAGCGAGAACCACGTGTCGTAGTTCAGCAGCAGAAGATCAAACTTCATCGACGTCGTCATGAACCCTAACAGCAACCAAAGCTCTGATACCACTTGTTATGAACGACGTATAGGAATATGAAGTAAAGAATCAAGTCACAGAGGAGACACATGATTTAATGTGGAAAATCCCTCCGATGTGAAGGGGAAAAACCACGGGCACCAGCCAGCAACAATCTCACTATCTTAAGAGTTTTTTGGATTACACGCCTATGGCGGCTTACAAGAGAATCAAGTCTCCACGAAACCCTAGCAAGGGTGTATATACCGTACCGTACCGCGGGGGGCGGAGCCCCCCACACCCCCCAAGCACAGGGGCGAGACATCATGAGTACTAATCTTGCATACCTTCAGCTTACCTTCTTCAATCACATCACGCACAAAATGATACTTGATATCTATGTGCTTAGTTCTCTCATGGAACATCTGATCTTTAGTGAGGTAAATTGCACTTTGACTGTCACAGTGTAAACTTATGCAAGATTCAACTCCACAAAGCTCAGCGTACAAACCTTTCAGCCAAATTAATTCTTTGCACGCTTCACAAATAGCCATATATTCTGCTTCAGTAGTAGACAAAGCAACAACTGACTGTAAAGTAGCCCTCCAACTCCCAGCACAACTACCAACAGTAAACACATAACCTGTAAGTGATCTTCGCCTGTCCAGATCAGCAGCATAATCAGAATCCACATAGCCAATAAGACCCTTATCAGTTCTTCCAAACTTTAAACAGGAATCTGTTGTGCCTCTGAGGTACCTGAAAATCCACTAAACTACCCTACAATGTTCTTTGCCAGGATTAGACATATATCTACTAACAAGACTCATAGCATATGACAAATCTAGACGAGAGCAAACCATGGCATACATCAAAGACCCCACAGCACTATAATAAGAAACCCTTGACATGTATTCAATCTCTGCATCTGTACTAGGACACTGAGCAGCTGACAACTTAAAGAATCAAGCCACAGAGGAGACACATGATTTAACATGGAAAACTCCTCCGATGTGAAGGGGAAAAACCATGGGCACCAGCCAGCAACAATCTCACTATCTCAAGAGTTTTTTGGGTTTCACACCTATGGCGGCTTACAAGAGAATCAAGTCTCCACGAAACCCTAGCAAGGGTGTATATACCATACCGCTTCGCTCCGTCAGAAGCCCGGCCTATATCCTGGAGTGAATTTGGAACAACTCCAACAGACGGGCGCGTCTCCAATGCCTCGCGCACCCTCGACTTCCTCCCGCCGCCGACCTTCAACCTCTCCGAGCTCGTCCATAACTTCGCCGCCAAGGGCCTCGGCGTCGAGGACATGGTCGTGCTCTCGGGTGCGCACACCATCGGCTGGTCCCACTACTAGTCCTTTGTCCCCGACCGTCTCGCCGTTCCTTCGGACATCAGCCCTTCCTTCGCCGCGTCTCTGAGGGGCCAGTGCCCGGCGAGCCCCAGCTCCAGCAATGACCCCACCGTCATGCAGGATGTCGTGACGCCCGACAAGCTGGATAACCAGTACTACAAGAACGCGCTGGCGCACAGAGTTCTCTTCACGTCAGACGCCTCACTCCTCACGTCACTGGCGACGGCGAAGCTGGTCTCGGACAACGCCAACATCCCTGGGTGGTGGGAGGACAGGTTCAAGGCGGCCATGGTGAAGATGGCCAGTGTCGAGGTGAAGACCGGCAACAGCGGCGAGATCAGGAGGAACTGCCGGGTCCTCAACTAGCTGTTCTGATAATGTGCAGCAATCATAATTCATGTTTTTAATTCTACGTTGCTATTGCATTGCCATTGTTTTGTTTCATTATGTCAACTTCATTTTGTATTTGGTTGCAAATTTGGTATTGGTTGATAATAATAAAGCCATATTCGCTCTCAACTTTGGAATTTTGTTTCAATAACATTAGAATTTACGTTGTGTGGGGACCCAATGTAAGATGGGAAAATACGTGGTGGAATGAAAACTAATTTTAGAAATGCACTTGTAACTTGAAAAAAAAAACTTAGTACATATGTAGTGCATCGATCTATATAAGTTGTAAAAGTTGGGATACAAACTTACTTTTTAAAAGTTCATACAAAAAATGACAACTTTCATTTGTATATGCACTACCAAAAAAAATCCTTCCGAATAGATTAGAATGCTCCTTCCTGAGTATATCGAGTTTAAAGTTTCATGTAATAGCAAAAACTTTCTTAAACTTGCTTATTTCTCTTCTTAATTGAATGAACAGTTTTCCTGCTGACTTTTCAAAATAACAGACTAAAAAATTAGATATGAATAGCGCAATGGAGAGTGGACTCTTTGATATGACCTAATGAATAATCTTTATCAGGTCAAGACCCTAACTTACCAGGAGAAAAAAATAGAAGCATGATGCTGACCTTTAGGTACACTCCACGGTGATATGCTCCTGGCCACCAAGTATCTCTTGATCCCAGTATTGAATTTACCGGACAAGGTTTCCACCCACCAAAGGCTAGTGTCATGAGTCGGGAAATCTCACCACCACAACCCGGCTCTTCCGGTCATCTTGCCACCGCGAATACACCGATACGACACCGCACCACATGGAGATAGGAGGGTCACCGCCCGGAAGGCTTCCACACCTTCACCGGAAAGTGATGATGACCTCAAGCGCTTTAGTTTGCCAGGGTAAAAGGCAACACGGCCCTAACTCACAAATTAAAGCTCTCAAGCTATAAGGTCTAACACTCATATAAAGATGAATTATATACAGTATGTATCCTAGCTTTGGATGCGATCATGATGTTCTTGGGAGGGTGGATGGAGTGTAGAAACACACTTGTTCTAAATTATCTTAGCCTTGGTGCAATCCAGCCCACACGAACAAAGTGAGGGAACCAGATACAAGGAATCAGTCAGCGCAACGCCAATGTATGATCCAGTGTAGCAAATGGTGGCCAAAGGATCATCCAATTATGGATGCATCTATCACCATTTTCCAACGGCTAGTCGCCTCTTCACCCTCTATACAAGTGCTACCCTTGGCTTATTTGGTGCTACTCTTTGCACCTCATTGTTCCCAGCACTTATAGAGAGACTAGTAAAGCATTTGGAGAGCACCCAAGCCAACTGTGATTTTAGTGTTAGCATTGAGCGCTGTCTGTTCTTTGTTGCATTTTCTTGAGTTGAAGCTTGATGATCTATTACTCTTGGTTATTGTCATCACCCAGGTCAATGAAGCACTTGGTGACCTTTCTCCGTGGATCTGTTGTAATGAGGCTCTAGAAGTTGTTCATGGTCTTGAAACCCACCATGTTGGAGTGGTGAACGGGTATTGATTAGTGGAGAGGATTGAGCTAAGCCGAGTCTTTGTTACTCTTGGTTCTTCAACATGGGGTAGGAGATTGTGGCAACAACCTAAGACCATGGGAAAAAAAATCTGGTTCTCTATTGCTTTTCATTTGCTCTACTTCTCTTGATTGCAAGTTTCTTGTGTGACAACCAATATTCGTGTTAGTGTGCTTAGCATAGGATTCATACTTGCTTATATAAGGACCTTACTCTTAGTGTAATCCTTGCTAAAGACATGATTAGTGTGTTGGACTTAAGGACACATTAGTTGTGGAAGAACTTAGGAGCCAAAGTGCTAAAGGGGGCTTAGAGTTTGCAGAGGCTAAGATTGTTGCATAATTTTTTTTAAAGCCCAATTCAACCTCCCAAGTCCCAACTCTTGAGACATTCAGTCCTTACACCATCACCACGTCATCCCTGTGGCACTCTTTGCCTCCTCGTCATGCATTCCCTCATTCACAGAAGTTTGCCACCACTTCACATCCACTCATTGGCCGCATCGTCGATGACATGTCCAAGAAGACGCCCACGCTCGCCGCCACCTCCTCCTATCAACACCGTCCACCTGACTTCTACATGCACACCTGTCATCATGCTCCTCACATGCTTGCCTCATCAGAGCGGATAGGCAAGAGCATACGGATCCATCGGCAACGGATCTATTCGATTCAGAGAGGGGATATGAGGGACAACTGGCTAGAGGGTGCAGACGACAGGATGGACTCCCATGTCAGAGAAACATAGACGATGTACAGGAAGAATCCATCCTGTTTTGAATATAGATATATAATCTACACTAAATGCTCTCCTTACCGAGCAAACTTCACTAATAACCATGCATATAAGCATCCACTAGTGTAGCTCAAACCAACAGGAATTCTTCTGGGGAACTTATAATAAGGATATGCTAGGTCAGATCAATGTGCAAGATGGCTTGTCCGATCAGTCGGTCACCATTATTGGACTGACCAATGCAATCAACCAAATAAACCAAACGACCTAAAACTTGGTCAGTCTTGTGGGGGCGGCCAATTGATTCAAGCTTCAACATGCTTCAATCATGCCTTTGAGATATCCGGGCACTGCCACTGCATGCTTATAGTATTCAGCACTTTGGTTTAATTTTTTCCCCTTTTAACGACAAATTGATGACCTGTAACCAAACATGCCGACTTGCTGAGATAAACAAACATTCAGAAGCCATGCGCTTAGAAGCCTCGTGATGGTATAAAATACTACCCCTGTTCTAAAAAGAATGTAATTGTAGGTGTCTCGATTAAAGTGTTCAAAGTTTGACCAAGTATACATGTAAAATCTTTTTTTTTTTACAAAATACATGTAAAAATCTTAACGTTGTTGACACCAAATAAATATATTATAAAATATATCCCATGGCAAATCCTTCCAGGTCACCGCGCTCATTGGCACCACAGCGCGCTCGTACGGCTCCTTCCAGGTCACCAATCACGGCGTCCCAGCCGCCATCATCGAGTCAGCACACTCTACACGGTCAGGGCCTTCAACGAGCAGCCATTGGCGGCGCGCTTGGCGTACTTCTCTGTCTTCTCAACCACCGGGCCTGCCACCTACACCACCGTACCCATCCCGCCGTGAAACGCCTGGTAGGCTGCCCTCCACTTCAGCCACGGTGAATCCCACATCGATCACCTCCCCGCGCGGCATGCCTGGACGCAATGCTGGAGTACCACCGGTCGCTGACAGAGCTCAGTAAAGGTGATCGCCGGCCTGCTGTCTGGAAATGGTCGGCGTGGGAGGGCCGAGCAGCTGGGCTGGGAAACGCAGGTTGAAGCGAGACCCTGATGCAGTGCCACTACCACCCGTCGTGCCCTCAGCCGGCGCGGATCATCGGCAGCCATGGTGGTTGCGCAGGACACGGCGTCTGCGGGCTGCGGGCTGCAGGTGCAGCTCGATCGACGCCCGTGGAGATGCCTAGGTGGACGTCGTGCCCGTCACCGATGCACTTCTTATGAACATCGGCGACGTGCTAAAGGTACTACAGACTACAGTATCTCTCTAGCTAATTCTTATGGTACGTAATTTACAGGTGGTTTCGAATGATGACTACAAAAGTGTGGAGCACCGAGTGGTGGTCAAGTCCATACAAGAGGCTACGGTCTCCATTGCCCTCTTCTTCAATCCTGGCAAGTGTGGTGACTCTGACTTCTTGGGTCCTCTGGTGGAGCTGGTGACACAAGAAAGACCTCCACGCTACCGAAGTTTAACCGAGCCAGAGTAGCTTAGATACATAAAACAGTTGGGCCATGCCAGGCCATCACTTGATAAATTCAAGGTAAATTTGAATTAATAAGAATGGCATAGATATATATATTTCATTTTGATGATCCACTTTCTGATATTATCTTTTTATAAATTTGGGACGACAGTAAATACTATAGCATTTTAAAAAATATTCCCATTGCAACGCACGGATAATTTTGCTAGTCATCGTCACACTATAAAATAGCGAGTTTTTTTAAGGAGCTCTCCCCCTGTAAGCCCTCCGTCATCCGTGATCTTACTCTTTCTCTATAACAACCGTTCGATCTACACGCAGTGCTATGTCAGCCCTACGTTATCCGTGATCTTACATGTAAAGATGTAAGACTCCACGGTATGTCTATAATTCTAGCAGAACAAAAACAATCAGAGTCCGATCCGATCTGTACAGGCTACCTGTTACATATCGTCAGCGTCACCCTGCGGAAACGTAAGTTGGGACGACGTCCAGAACAAACTGGATCGAGGAGGAATAAATCGCGATTCTCAGTGAAGAAACAAACTTACGACTTAATTGTGTTCTTGAAGGCCGGCGGCCCGCGGGCGGGGGCCATGGGAAACCGGCGACGAAACGCAGCAGAGGCTAGGGGCCCGGTGCTGGAGCTGGAACGTCGCGGTGCTGGGGTCCGGCGGCGTGGCTGCGCGGCGCTGGGTCGGGCGTTGGCGGCGGCTTGTTTGAGTTCATCGACTGAGAGCGTCACGGTGCTGGGGTCCGGCGGCGTGGCTGCTCAGCGCTGGGTCGGGAGCTGGCGGTGGCGCGTAACTGAGTACGACTGTACGAGGAGCATCGGATGTCCGATGGGAGAGTAAAGACATAATGGAATGGGCCTCCAGCGAGTCCAGCCCACACGCTGAAGTCTGACATGGTCAACGGCTCAGGGAAGAAGCAAACAAGCAAGCACTTGGTCGTGATTCTCTAAAATTAGCCTCTTTTTAATGCACAACAAAGACTTTTAGCATTTCAATGTCCTTGAAAGTTTGAATCATTGGATTGGAATTATATTACGTAGTCCCCGTTGCAACACACGGTAAATTAACTTTAAATCTAGCCCCGGCATATATTACCAACAAAAAAGAAAAAAAGAAAAAAAGTTATGTTGTTTATGGGCCCAAAAAGAAAAAGAAAAACATAAAGTTATGTTTAAAGGGACCTGCTAAATAAATTATTACTATATTATTTATGTCATAATTATTTTGCATCTACAAGTGCTTGTTTATTTATATCACATTATTTTATATCTGTTTATTTAGGCACAATCTTCTTAAATCATTAATAAAGTCATAATCCCTCACATTGTTTGTACGTGCCTACAGTAAATGTTGGGAAGCAAAGTATGAAAAGGATAACTGCTGAAAACATATAAATAGTAAGCTCACTACAAGATGAGTGCTCTCTTCTCCGACCTTCCTCGAGCCTTCGATAGCACAAATGAGACTACGACAGATTCTCCACCCATACAAGGATTGGGGTTCTCCACCTATACGAGGATGGATCAACAGAAGTATAAAAATAGGATAAGATAGGAGCAACACGAGCCATTTAAAAAGGTGTCAAGTCAAAGTGCAGCGATACATGCAACTAAGGCATCCTAACAAACAAACAATTTGAACCCTGTTCTATATGACCCGATCAAATCGATTAAGCACTTGCCATCTACCATTATTGTATATCGACGATTCAATTAACATTCCATTGCATTTGAAATAGTTTTTAGAAATACGTGCATATTTGTTAGTAATAACAAAAACTTGAGTTTTGGGAGAAAGAACACTATTACTATCTTATTGTAGCAATGCAAGGCACATGCATTTTTCGCTATTAATCAAAGTAGACGGAATGGTTTTAAGGCCCTGACATCTCTACGCCGAGACACCTTGTTGAGATTATAAAATATAAGAAAAAATCTAAATTCTCCCTCTAATTTGACTTGTGCCCAAATAACCTCCTAAAATAATATATGTTTGGTTTGATTTACTCTCCCAACTATTTTAGTTGGTCAAATTTAATCTTGACCGTCTATAATTTTTTTTTGTTCTGACAGTACATGATGTTCTGTACCATCTTATAGAATTTGAAATTAAAATACAACTTGTACGTAGAGAAACAAAGAAAGTATTTTACGTTGTAAAGTAAGTTGGACCAATTAAAATAGCTGAACTTGAAGGAAGTAATTTAGATTTTTTTTCTCTAATCTTTTTACCCCTGCAGTATGTTTTATTTGGGTATGTACCATCTAGCACGCCCACAATTATTTATTTTTATTTTTTTTTGGTGCTTCCGTTCCTCGTCTGCCTTTTCTTCTCTCGTGGCTCTGGGCCACCGCCTCTGCCGCCGCCCCAGGCCACGTGTTAGACTCATCGGTTCCTTTCCGCAAGGATGCCTTCGTCGTCTCCTTCGCTGCCGACCAACGCCACCAGGTATGCGCACCCTTCTCTCTTCACTCCCTACTATCGGAACCGAGCACTCGAACCCTGAGTTAATCTAGCGTAGTTGACTTGCATTCGGATCCGATCTAGTTTCTACTAAATTCCTAATGAACTCGATTTTTTTTCTTGCAAAAAAGTGATTCGGTGTACATGTGTAGTACACCGATAATGTCGTCGTCGGCGCCGCCTGTTTGCAGCCCGGCAAAGTTGGAGCTGAACTTGCCTCCGGGCTACCACTTCCTGCCGACCGACGATGAGCTCGTCGTCCACTACCTGCGCCCGAGGCTCGCCAACGCCAACCACCACCTGCCCCTGCCGATCTTCGTTCACGAGCGTATCCTCAATTACCATCCGGATAAACTCATAGGTAAGTTACCGCAGATAGATCGATCGATCGAGGCTGCTATTTAATTCAAGAGACAAATCAGTTAATTTTTTTTGTTCGTATCTAATATCCACGCGTGATTTGCAAACTGCCTGCAGAGAAGTACAGGAACTACGGCGAGGGCCGGTGGTTCTTCTTCACCGATAGGGAACGCAAGCACTTGGGCGGCAACCGGCCGAACCGGACCACGCCGGACAATGGCCACTGGAACGCGACGGGGAGCATTAGGCCGATCCGCTCTGCTGGCGGCGTGTTGGTTGGATGCCGCAGGACGCTGGTGTTCTACGAAGCGTCGCGCAGCAGGAAGAAGAAGAGCCAGGCCGGTCTGCCGCCAACGGAGGAGGAGGAGGGGGAGGGGGACGGGGGCCAGCAGGCGGCGAAGGCTAAAGACGGTGTCAAGACGGAGTGGACCATGTACGAGTACGAGAGCCTCACCTCCGAGGCGGAGTTCGAAGCTATACGCAGCGGCAATGCCAACAAGGTCTCGTCGTCGTTATCCTCCCCTTTTCATCTGGTTGTTGTTAGTGTCTGTCTCAGCAAGAGACATTATCATTAACATTGGTTTTAACATTGGTTTGATCTTGTTCTTGTATACAGATGGACGAGCTGGTCTTGTGCACGATCCAGAAGAAGAAGCACAGCCAGGAGGGTGGTGAGAGGAAGAAGAGCACCAAGAGGAAGACGAAAGAGGAAGGCCTGGAACTGGAACACGTGTCTACCGCTGCCGCCGGCAGCGATGTCGAGCAGGGCGGTCGTGCCGGCACAACAGAGGGACAGGATGAGGAGCACGTGCAGAGAGCTCTCATGGAAGCAGCAGCAGAGCCGCAAGCGGAACTAGCGTACCATGTCCCTGATGATGGAGTGCACAATTTCAACGTTAATCCGAACCAGAACATGTCCTATTATTATCTCACTAACAGTTTATCACCCGTGCCAACACCTCCACAAGAGACACAAATGCCGCCTACCGGTGGAGACAACCACATCTTGATGCATCAGGAGAACTACTACATCATCAACCACTCCATGAACATGAAGAGTTCACAGTCGTTCCATGTGCAAGAAACCCCGCCACAAGAATTTCTTTCATACTTGGACACAAAGATGGCAGCGCCTCGAGGTGGGGGCAACACCATGGATCACATTCTACAAAACATGTTTGTCAACATTACGCCCTCCCAGGCATCTCCGGTGCCAGGCACAGGCACGTATCTAAGCCCCAGGCGCTCGAAATTGGACGCCTGGGAACGCTCTGCAGAGCTGCCTGGAGATAAACCAAACATATCCCTAAAATCTGAGGATACTTTGTGGAGCTTACATCACCAGGCAAAGCTGCCTGGAAGAGAACTATACAGCCCCTACGTCACTAACAGTTTGTCATTTGTGCCAACACCTCAGCAAGAGACGATGGTGATGGCGCTTGCTGCTAGAGAATACAACCACACCGCGATGCATCAGCGGAACAACGCCAACCACTCCACGAACATGAGGAATTCAGAGTTGTTCCATGTGCAAGCAACCCTTCCACAAGAAGAATTTCTTCCATACTCTAGCACAAAGATGGCAGCGCCTTTAGGAGGGGGCAGCATCACGGACCATCACATGTCAGAAAACAGGATCGTCAACGTGATGTCTGCTGTTGAAGCTCACACTTTCACTGGTTTCTTTCCAAGCATCTCCAACTCCAACTACAGCCATCTGAGCACTAGAATGGATCACCCTGTGCCCTCAAGCGTTTCGTTCCCATCACAGCAATCTCATGGAGCGGGAAGCAGAACTGTCATGCAAGGACCACTTCTGAATAATCAAGTCAACCTCAACCATCAAAATTCTGCTGCTGCTCCTTCCACGGTAGGATATGACCAGAGGAATGGTGTTGGTTTACCCAAGATCGTTTAAGATAAATTGAGAAGTTGCTCCAAAGGTTCAATGGACCCAAGTAGAGAAGTATCATCCCTATAGTTTTGTTTGTGTCTGGGTCGTTGCCAAATGCCAAGTATAGGTGTCATATATATAGGTTATGTCATCGTCCACCGTCCAATGTTGGTGTTTAATTTGTCAATTGTTCCATATCTTGTTGGGTGTCATGTTATTAGTTGTTCCATCGGTCGTTGGGTCTCCATGTTATTGTTTGCTCGGTCTTAGCCCCATTCAGTAAGGTTTATATATACTCTGTATGTTGTTTTTTTGTGTGTCCAAAGTAAAGATCAAACATCGATCGATTTTATTAGCACTATCAACTTGGATCCAGTCATGGTGCAAACTTCAAAGTGAAGCTCATCAAATAAAATGAAACAATGGCAATGCACAAGCTAGAGAATATATGTATGCATGTATGCGTGTGTGAAATTAAGCTTGTTGTGGACAGCCCATCAGTTCATCTTTACTAATAACCGGGCCTCGATGCTGGCTATCTTCACCGTGGCTGCATCTTCACTAATAACCAGGCCTTGATGATGGCTATCTTTACATATGCTGCAAGCGTTTTATCAGGATGTTACGTATGTGTCGCAATTGTTTTTAGTTTTAGGTGTTTTTGCATATGTTTTGGACGCATGTTTTAAATGTTTCATATATTGTAAGTGTTGTATTTGGATGTTTCAAAATTAGATCGGGTGTTGCATCTCCATCCTCGCTTTCTGCTGTCTCGCCTTGGTGTCTACCGCTGCCGCCGGCAGCGATGTCGAGCAAGGCAGTCGTGCCGGCACAATAGAGGGACAGGATGAGGAGCACGTGCAAAGAGCTCTCATGCAAGCAGCAGCAAAGCCGCAAGTAGAACTAGCGTACCATGTCCCTGATGATGGAGTGCACAATTTCAACATTGATCTGGACCAGAACATGCCCTATTATTACCTCACTAATAGTTTATCACTCGTGCCAACACCTCCACAAGAGATGCTGATGGCG
This sequence comes from Miscanthus floridulus, assembly GCF_019320115.1. NCBI lineage: Eukaryota > Viridiplantae > Streptophyta > Magnoliopsida > Poales > Poaceae > Miscanthus > Miscanthus floridulus. The sequence goes on along the minus strand of NC_089580.1, from coordinate 154,651,686 downwards.
CCTACCGGTGGAGACAACCACATCTTGATGCATCAGGAGAACTACTACATAATCAACCACTCCATGAACATGAAGAGTTCACAGTCGTTCCATGTGCAAGAAACCCTACCACAAGAATTTCTTTCATACTTGGACACAAAGATGGCAGTGCCTCGAGGTGGGGGCAACACCATGGATCACATGCTACAAAACATGTTCGTCAACATTACGCCCTCCCAGGCATCTCCGGTGCCAGGCACAGGCACGTATCTAAGCCCTAGGCGCTCAAAATTGGACGTCTGGGAACAATCTGTAGAGCTGCCTGGAGATAAACCAAACATGCCCCTAAAATCTAAGGACACTTTGTGGAGCTTACATCGCCAGGCAAAGCTGCCTGGAAGAGAACTATACAGCCCCTGTGTCACTAACAGTTTGTCATTTGTGCCAACACCTCAGCAAGAGACGATGGTGATGGCGCTTGCTACTAGAGAATACAACCACACTGCGATGCATCAGCGGAACTACGTCAACCACTCCATGAACATGAGGAATTTAGAGTCATTCCATGTGCAAGCAACCCTTCCACAAGAAGAATTTCTTCCATACTCCAGCACAAAGATGGCAGCGCCTTTAGGAGGGGGCAGCATCGTGGACCATCACATGTTAGAAAATAGGATCGTCAACGTGATGCCTGCTGCTGAAGCTCACACTTTCACAGGTTTCTTTCCAAGCATCTCCAACTCCAACTAAAGCCATCTGAGCACTAGAATGGATCACCCTAGGCCCTCAAGCGTTTCCTTCCCATCGCAGCAATCTCATAGAGCGGGAAGCAGAACTGTCATGCAAGGACCACTTCCGAATAATCAAGTGAACCTCAACCATTAAAATTTTGTTGCTGCTCCTTCCACGGTAGGATATGACCAGAGGAATGGCGTCGGTTTACCCAAGATCATTTAAGATAAATTGAGAAGTTGCTCCAAAGGTTCAATGGGCCCAAGTAGAGAAGTATCATCCCTATGGTTTTGTTTGTGTCTGGGTCGTTGCCAAATGCCAAGTATAGGTGTCAGATATATAGGTTATGCCATCGTCCCTCGTCCAATGTTGGTGTTTAATTTGTCAGTTGTTCCATATCTTGTTCGGTGTCCATGTTATAGTTGTTCCATCGGTCATTGGGTCTCCATGTTATTGTTTGCTCGGTCTAAGCCCCATTCCATAAGGTTTATATATACTCCATATATTGTTTTTTTGTGTGCCCAAAGTAAAGATCAAACATCGATCGATTTTATTAGCACTATCAACTTGGATCCAGTCATGGTGCAAACTTCAAAGTGAAGCTCATCAAATAAAACAAAACAATGGCAATGCACAAGCTAGAGAATATATGTATGCATGTATGCGTGTGTGAAATTAAGCTTGTTGTGGATAGCCCATCAGTTCATCTTTACTAATAACCGGGCCTCGACGTTGGCTATCTTCCCCGTGGCTGCATCTTCACTAATAACTAGGCCTCGACGATGGCTATCTTTACATATGTTGCAAGCGTTTTATCTAGATGTTACGTATGAGTTGCAATTGTTTTTAGTTTTAGGTATTTTTGCAAATGTTTTAGAAGCATGTTTTAAATGTTTCATATATTGCAAGTGTTATATCTAGATATTTCAAAAGTAGATCGGGTGTTGCATCTCTCTCCTCACTTTCTGCTGTCTCGCCTTGGTGTCTACCGCTGCCGCCGACAGTGATGTCGAGCAGGGCGGTCGTGCCGGCACAACAGAGGGACAGGATGAGACGCACGTGCAGAGAGCTCTCATGGAAGCAGCAGCAGAGCCGCAAGCGAAACTAGCGTACCATGCCCTGATGATGGAGTGCACAATTTCAGCATTGATCCGGACCAGAACATGTCCTATTATTACCTCACTAACAGTTTTTCAGCCATGCCAACACCTCCACAAGAGACGCTGATGGCACCTACCGGTGGAGACAACCACATCTTGATGCATCAGGAGAACTACTACATCATCAACCACTCCATGAACATGAAGAGTTCACAGTCGTTCCATGTGCAAGAAACTCCGCCACAAGAATTTCTTTCATACGTGGACACAAAGATGGCAGCGCCTCGAGGTGGGGGCAACACCATGGATCACATGCTACAAAACATGTTCGTCAACATTTCACCCTCCTAGGCATCTCCGGTGCTAGGCATAGGCACGTATCTAAGCCCCAGGCGCTCAAAATTAGACGTCTAGGAACGCTCTGCAGAGCTACCTGGAGATAAACCAAACATGCCCCTAAAATCTAAGGACACTTTGTGGAGCTTACATTGCCAGGCAAAGCTTCCTGGAAGAGAACTATACAGCCCCTACATCACTAACAGTTTGTCATTTGTGCCAACACCTCAGCAAGAGACGATGGTGATGACGCTTGCTGCTAGAGAATACAACCACACCGTGATGCATCAGTGGAACTACGTAAACCACTCCACAAACATGAGGAATTTAGAGTCGTTCCATGTGCAAGCAACCCTTCCACAAGAAGAATTTCTTCCATACTCCAGCACATAGATGGCAGCGTCTTTAGGAGGGGGCAGCATCACAGACCATCACATGTAAGAAAAAAGGATTGTCAACGTGATGCCTGCTGTTGAAGCTCACACTTTCACTTATTTCTTTCCAAGCATCTCCAACTCTAACTACGGACATGTGAGCACTAGAATGGATCACCCTGGGCCCTCAAGCATTTCATTCCCTTCGCAGCAATCTCATGGAGCGGGAAGCAGAACTGTCATGCAAGGACCACTTCTGAATAATCAAGTGAACCTCAACCATCAAAATTCTGCTGCTGCTCCTTCCATGGTAGGATATGACCAGAGGAATGGCGTCGATTTACCCAAGATCGTTTAAGATAAATTTAGAAGTTGCTCCAAAGGTTCAATGGACCCAAGTAGAGAAGTATCATCCCTATGGTTTTGTTTGTGCATGTGTCGTTGCCAAATGCCAAGTATAGTTGTCATATATATATATAGGTTATGCCATCGTCCCCCATCCAATGTTAGTGTTTAATTTGTTAGTTGTTCCATATCTTGTTGGGTGTCCATGTTATTAGTTGTTCCATCAGTCGTTGGGTCTCCATGTTATTGTTTGCTCGGTCCAAGCCCCATTCATTAAGGTTTATAAATACTCCGTATGTTGTTTTTTTTGTGTGCCCAAAGTAAAGATCAAACATCGATCAATTTTATTAGCACTATCAACTTGGATCCAGTCATGGTGCAAACTTCCAAGTGCAGCTCATCAAATAAAACAAAAAATGGCAATGCACAAGCTAGAGAATATATGTATGCATGTATGCCTGTGTGAAATTAAGCTTGTTGTGGACAGCCCATCAGTTCATGTTTACTAATAATCGGGCCTCGACGCTAGCTATCTTCACAGTGGCTGCATCTTCACTAATAACCAGGCCTCAATGCTGGCTATCTTTACATATGTTGCAAGCGTTTTATCTGGATGTTACGTATGTGTCGTAATTGTTTTCAGTTTTAGGTGTTTTTGCAAATATTTTATACACATGTTTTAAATGTTTCATATATTGCAAGTGTTGTATCTAGATGTTTCAAAAGTAGATCGGATGTTGCATATCTCTCCTCGCTTTTATGTTGTCTCGCCTTGGTGTCTACCGCTGCCGCCGACAGCGATGTTGAGCAGGGCGGTCATGCCGGCACAATAGAGGGACATGATGAGGAGCACGTGTAGAGAGCTCTCATGCAAGCAGCAGCAGTGCCGCAAGAAGAACTAGCGTACCATGTCCCTGATGATGGAGTGCACAATTTCAATGTTGAACCGGACCAGAACATGTCCTATTATTACCTCACTAACAGTTTATCACCCATGCCAACACCTCCATAAGAGACACTGATGGCACCTGCCGGTGGAGACAACCACATCTTGATGCATCAGGAGAACTACTACATAATCAACGACTCCATGAACATGAAGAGTTCACAGTCGTTCCATGTGCAAGAAACCCCGCCACATGAATTTCTTTCATACTTGGACACAAAGATGGCAACGCCTCGAGGTGGGGGCAACACCATGGATCACATTCTATAAAACATGTTCGTCAACATTACGCCCTCCTAGGCATCTTCGGTGCCAGGCATAGGCACGTATCTAAGCCCCAGGCGCTCGAAATTGGACGTCTAGGAACGATCTGCAGAGTTGCCTAGAGAGAAACCAAACATGCCCCTAAAATCTGAGGACACATTATGGAGCTTACATCGCCAGGCAAAGCTGCCTAGAAGAGAACAATACAGCCCCTACGTCACTAACAGTTTGTCATTGGTGCCAACACCTCAGCAAGAGACGATGGTGATGGCGCTTGCTGCTAGAGAATACAACTACACCGCGATGCATCAGCGGAACTACGTCAACCACTCCATGAACATGAGGAATTCAGAGTCGTTCCATGTGCAAGCAGCCCTTCCACAAGAAGAATTTCTTCCATACTCTAGCACAAAGATGGCAGCGCCTTTAGGAGGGGGCAGCATCGCGGACCATCACATGTTAGAAAATAGGATCGTCAACGTGATGCCTGTTGTAGAAGCTCACACTTTCACTAGTTTCTTTCCAAGCATCTCCAACTCCAACTATGGCCATCTGAGCACTAGAATGGATCACCCTGGGCCCTCAAGCGTTTTGTTCCCATCGCAGCAATCTCATGGAGCGGGAAGCAGAACTGTCATGCAAGGTTCACTTCTGAATAATCAAGTGAACCTCAACCATCAAAATTCTGCTGCTGCTCCTTCCACGGTAGGATATGACCAGAGGAATGGCGTTGATTTCAAAAGTAGATTGGGTGTTGCATCTCCCTCCTCGCTTTCTACTAACTCGCCTTGGTGTCTACCGCTACCGCTGGTAGTGATGTCGAGCAGGGTGGTTGTGCCGGCACAACAGAGGGACAAGATGAGGAGCACGTGCAGAGAGCTCTCATGGAAGCAGCAACAGAGCCGCAAGCGGAACTAGCGTACCATGTCCCTGATGATGGAGTGCACAATTTCAACGTTGATCTGGACCAGAACATGTCCTATTATTACCTCACTAACAGTTTATCACCCGTGCCAACACCTCCACAAGAGACGTTGATGGCACCTGCCGGTGGAGACAACCACATCTTGATGCACGAGGAGAACTACTACATCATCAACCACTCCATGAACATGAAGAGTTCACAGTCGTTCCATGTGCAAGAAACCCCACCACAAGAATGTCTTTCATACTTGGACACAAAGATGGTAGCGCCTCGAGGTGGGGGCAACACCATGGATCACATGCTACAAAACATGTTCATCAACATTACGCCCTCCCAGGCAACTCCGGTGCCAGGCATAGGCACGTATCTAAGCCCTAGGCGCTCGAAATTGGACGTCTGGGAACGCTCTGCAGAGCTGCCTGGAGATAAACCAAGCATGCCCCTAAAATCTTAGGACACTTTGTGGAGCTTACATCGCCAGGCAAAGCTGCCTAGAAGAGAACTATACAGCCCCTATGTCACTAACAGATTGTCATTTGTGCCAACACCTCTGCAAGAGACGATGGTGATGGCGCTTGCTGCTAGAGAATACAACCACACCGTGATGCATCAGCGGAACTACGTCAACCACTCCACGAACATGAGGAATTCAGAGTTGTTCCATGTGCAAGCAACCCTTCCACAAGAAGAATTTCTTCCATACTCCAGCACAAAGATGGCAGCGCCTTTAGGAGGGGGCAGCATCGCGGACCATCACATGTTAGAAAATAGGATCGTCAATGTGATGCCTACTGCAGAAGCTCACACTTTCACTGGTTTCTTTCCAAGCATCTCTAACTTCAACTACGGCCATCTGAGCACTAGAATGGATCACCCTGGGCCCTCAAGCGTTTTGTTCCCATCGCAGCAATCTCATGGAGCGGGAAGCAGAACTGTCATGCAAGGACCACTTCTGAATAATCAAGTGAACCTGAACCATCAAAATTCTGTTGCTGCTCCTTCCACGGTAGGATATGACTAGAGGAATGGCATCGGTTTACTCAAGACCGTTTAAGATAAATTGAGAAGTTGCTCCAAAGGTTCAATGGACCCAAGTAGAGAAGTATCATCCCTATGGTTTTGTTTGTGTCTATGTCGTTGCCAAATGCCAAGTATAGGTGTCATATATATATAGGTTATGCCATCGTCCCCCGTCCAATGTTGGTGTTTAATTTGTCAGTTGTTCCATATCTTGTTGGGTGTCCATGTTATTAGTTGTTCCATCGGTCGTTGGGTCTCCATGTTATTGTTTGCTCGGTCTAAGCCCCATTCAGTAAGGTTTATATATACTCCGTATGTTGTTTTTTGTGTGCCCAAAGTAAAGATCAAACATCGATCGATTTTATTAGCACTATCAACTTGGATCCAGTAATGGTGCAAACTTCAAAGTGAAGCTCATCAAATAAAACGAAACAATGGCAATGCACAAGCTAGAGAATATATGTATGCATGTATGCGTGTGTCAAATTAAGCTTGTTGTGGACAGCCCATCTGTTCATCTTTACTAATAACCGGGCCTCGACGCTGGCTATCTTCACCGTGGCTGCATCTTCACTAATAACCAGGCCTCGACGCTTGCTATCTTTACATATGTTGCAAGCGTTTTATCTAGATGTTACGTATGTGTCGCAATTGTTTTCAGTTTTAGGTGTTTTTGCAAATGTTTTATACACATGTTTTAAATATTTCATATATTGCAAGTGTTGTATCTGGATGTTTCAAAAGTAGATCGGGTGTTGCATCTCCCTCCTCGCTTTTTGCTGTCTCGCCTTGGTGTCTCCTCCTCGTCTTCTACTGCCTTGCATCCTTCTCAGACGTAGGGACGCAGCAAGGGCCGGCGATGGGACACGCCGGGGGATTGCGGCGCTTACGCGAGCGCACGCTATCCTCTTCTGTTTCGCGGGCAGTTAGCGTTTCGGTCCCCTTTAGTTTTCTATTTTACGTGGGATGCCAAGATGGTCCCGTTGGTGGACCACGATGCCAGCCCACGGTTCGATTGGCTGGGATTGAGAGACGCGTCCAGACAAGCTGCGGGCGCCGAACGACCGGACGCTAATGCCCCGATAAATAAAGGGTTATTTGGATCCACGCCATTATAATTCTTCAACTTTGAAGATCTGCCATTACAATTCACCTATTCTGAAACTTGCCTTTACAATTCTTCTTCTACCTAATACTTGCCATTTTCTACGTCTTCCGGGTGTTTGGGCCCACTGTCAGTACGTGTACACATCTTCCGTATGGACCAAAACACCCCCTGTTGCTTCTCTCTCCACTCACTAATGTGTGGGCCCCACATGTCAGATTCTCCTTCAACCTCCATCCATCCTGGAAGGACGGCGTCCGGCGAGATGGGAGGGGCGGGTGGACACTTCGAGCCCGACCTCCCGCGTGGGAGCTCCATCCAGGTCAAGGCCACACGCGAGCTTCGGGTAGGTCTCTCCCCGACGCTGGCAACCATGGCCCGCAGCTCCTGCTCGCTAACCCGCCGCCCGCTGTAGCCGCTCGCTGCTTGCCGTGCTTGTGTGAGCGTGCCCTACTAACCCGAGCGTGCGCTGCCGCTGGCTGCTTGCCATGCTCCCGCAGGCGCGCGGGCGAGCAGCAACAGCTGCCGTCGCCGCCACGCAGATCCGGCCCATCCCTCAGGCTCTCCGCTCACGCCGGCCCTCGACAAGCCCAACTTAGTTGCCGCCCCGAGGCACGGCCGAAACAGGGCGGGCGCGGCCGCCGCCACCTCCCCCGCGTGCTACGCCAGGAACACGGCGAACGCAAACAGCACCACCACCATGCCGAGCAGCATGAGCCCTAGGAACAGCTTGGGCAGCATCTCTGCGCCACCATGGTCGCGCGCAGGCGAGCGACCACCGCCGCCGTCGCCGCCACGCGAGCGCGCGGCCGTGCAGCCGCCGCCGCCCCTCCGGCCCTCCCCCTCGTTGGACTGTGGAGGAAGAGGAGACTCAAGGAGGAAGACTGCTGGAGGTTGAAGGAGAATCTGACATGTGGGGCCCACACGTCAGTGAGTGGACAGGGGGTGTTTTGGTCCATACGAAAGATGTGTACACGTATACGGCCTGACAGTGGGCCCAGACACCTGGAAGACGTAGAAAATGGCAAGTATCAAGTAGAAGAAGAATTGTAATGGCAAGTTTCAGAATAGGTGAATTATAATGGTAGATCTCCAAAGTTGAAGAATTATAATGGCGTGATCCAAATAACCCATAAATAAGTGTACATCAACAGAACCGTGGTGGAGTAAAATGAGGATCAGCTGATGAGGCCAATGCCCTGCCGATGCAGTGGTTGAGATGGACACCGGACGGACGGCGTCTCTGACGACACGTTTGACGTCTTGACGATGGCCTAGGCGGCCGGAGGGGACTGGGGAGGTGGCGTCGTGGCGAGGTGCTGTTCCTGGCTTCCTGCCTACCTGCTGCTCGTCTTTTTATAGCACTACGATGCTTCTAAATGTTTGTCAGTCGATCGGCATGTTTGAGTAAAGCTCAGCTTGTCGTTAAAATGGCACTTGAAGGTAACCATGAACTATTTCAGCACTATAACTCTTTCAGGTATTCGTCATAATTACTGGTTTGGTTTAACATCTCATCTCTGTTGCATATACACAACCAAACGGCCAGCGGTGCACAAACACCAGGAGCAGGAATACAGACCTAGGGCTACAAGACAGAAAAAATATACAAGCACAAAGAATTGTTACTACATATCTGTTGTCCTATGGATAGCTGCTGCTTCGCAAGCAGTGCACCTGCATGAAGCCTACATTTGCAGTCATCACAGACCTATGAAAGCTTCTGCCCACAATAATCTCCTGTTATGAATCTGGTAGTTTTGAGCAGGCGGGGCCAGTCCTGGAATGTCTCGGATGTTTTTGTTATTCGGATGGACGATCTGCAAGAATTAAAAATATATAGTTAAGCTTTTATTCAACTCCCATTTATCGTAGAATAATACAAGATGACACGAGTTCTCCTCGAAGAATGTTGAACTGAAAATATTCTTCTGCACATATACCTTAACAACAATGATAGCAATCACACCCACAACGATAAGAAAGAGGAATGCCATGATACATTTGTCAGTCGCAACCTGCAAAATCACGTGTTTAACTTTCAGTTGGTGCTTGTGCGTTCTCACCATGCGTATGTGTCAAATAGTGAGAACGAGGGAGTACCTGGCGACCAATCTCTTTCACTAGTTGACTAGCTTTCTTCAGTGAAAAGTGGACAGTATCTAGCTCATTACCAATTCTCTTCATTTGCTCTGTCTAGAAATAAAACAGCACTTTGAAGTTAGAAATTCCTCCCAATCTTCTCGTGTACAAATCTTTAAGATGGAAGGTCAACAAAAAAAAACGTTCTTCAGGCAATCTAGGAAAGTATTATTGGAAACTGAGTGGAATGAATAGAGCAATGCAAATAGTAAATAGGCAAGAAATCATAATAATGCTTAGCAAACCCACTCGTATGCCAGCTGGAAAACATGCTTAGAACGTTAGAAGCGGAAAAATTAAAACTCCAGTACCATACTTGCTGTGTTAATGTCGCAGCAGTTTGAGCTCCCGTCTCAACAGTTTGTGCTACAACCTACAAGAAGAATGTCCTGTAAAATTTGCCATGGAAGAGAACTGAAACAAACAGGACAAGGGTGCTTAGTAAGGGAAGTAACCATTTTTGAACGTTCAATAGCTTGATCTGTTTGGTCCATTTGGTTCCTTCCAGCATCAATGAGTTGTTGATTTGTCATGGCTGCAATGTTAGTGAGAGAATCATATAAGAAGAAGTAAAATACCTTGCCCTCAATTCAATTCATATTTTAGGTTATGAACAACAATAGAATGATCGCTCAACTATAGACCACCGGTTATTGGATCTAGTCCTCCGCAAAAACTAAGAAATTCCGCATATTTGGACAAATTCAAGGTGAATTAAAAAGGAGGTTGCTCCTTCAGCAAAACTAGGATAAAGTTGAGCCAAAAGGTCGTGGTTCAAGATAAATTCATGAGGAAGTGGTATCTCTTTAGGATCAACCCCAGCGTCGAGAAATTGGTTAATCATTCACATCCTGATGTGAGAATTTTGTCTTGGGAAATATTTTGTAGTTCAGGCCCCTTTACATGTCAATCAGGCATTTATAATTCACTCATAATTGGAACAGCCAACTAAAATATCATTTGATCCACTTTTGTTGTTTTGACTTGCAGTGCCTCTTAACCAGGTATGAACGCAAGAATCGGGGACAATAGCGTGTTCTGCGACCCAGGGACATCGTCCAAAATCGTCGGCCAGGGTCAAGCAGGACTGACTCCTGATTCTGCCCAGATCACCGCTCCTGCGCTCCACATTGAGGAACATGGGAGATGAGAGAAGGGGTAGTTGATGCGGATTTCTGTTGCTGAGACATGGGGGGGCATGCGGGCAGCTGATGTTGAAGACGACTGCCAGCAGAAATGGACAAGGACTGGATCACACAACTTTGAGAACAGCAACCGCCGACGCAAAATTAAGCCTTCTCCAATGGAACTGGTAGACAAAAGAGAAAAGGACACTGTCGATACGGGACCCACAGGATACCCCGCAAGGGAGAGAGAAGATCTAGTTCAACTAGGATTCTTCCCATGTAAATCTTAGTAGTAGAACTATCAAGTAATCCTACTAGGAAATCTCATTGTAAACCGACTAGGACTCTGGCCTCCTGACTATATAAAGGAGGGCAATGCTCCTGTCAAAAGAGAGAACAGAGCAGATCATAATCAATCCAACGCAAAGGCTAAGGCCGACTGGACGTAAGGTTATTACTCGATCTACGATCGAGGGCCTGAACCAGGATAAATCGGCTGTCTCTTGCGTAAACCATCGAGTTCGGCATACGCCGAAGCCCGAACATACTGCCCCGGGTACCCCCGTGGCAGGCTATCGGTGGTATGCTTTCAAGAAACCGAGTTCTTTTTTGGCAAGGTTCCAGAGCACAACCCAAAACAACTCGGATTACCCCCAGAATTCTCTCAAGAAGTCGAGTTCTTTTCCATTTGGGCTCGGCAACATGACAAAATCCTATCAGGGACAGGTCGAAAGATTTTTCAATCCAAGATTCGGGATACCACTAACAGGAGCTCAGGAGGGTCTCGTGCTAACGATAACATCGCAGGACTGTATCATCCACTGGCCGGATTCCGTTCCTGAGGGTAGCGGAACCCAACTAGTCGGCACAACAACAACAGCTATTTTACCTTACCAAGAAGGAGACTCGATCTACGACACCGAGGCATCCACTAAAGTTATCAGCGACTCCGACAGCATGAAAACTAACGCCAATAACAGAACGACTCATGCACGAGAAGTGCTCATGGTTCGACGACCGCGGTCACCATTAAATCCCCCGGAAGCACCCGATGTCAGATCATCAGATGAATCAGAATCCAACATATCACCCTTTGCCCAGGGCTACGACGGAGAAACAGATAGTCAGAAACAAGCTAGAGAAAGAAAAAACAAGTTGAAGCAAGGGCGCCAACACCGTGCTAGGCAGCGCAGGGAAGCTTGGATCAGATACGAGTCAGAATTGGCTGAGTACGACAAAAGAAAATCGCAACGAGAAGTCGAAGGAAGACGCACGGCGAATACGCCTTACGATAAGATTCGAGAAGCATTAGAAGAACTCGGAGCAACTTCGCATCCTGGTGAGAAGTATGAACAGCTCTAGGACTTGCTCCGATCGACAATCCCGAGAACGCATGAAGAGAAAGCTCGATCAAGACTACCCGCCAGATCAACAACCCACCGGCAAGAAGATCAAAATCAAAGGAAATCCGCTTTCGAAAGACTTGGGCCGGGTGGAAGCCATGACGGAGGAAGTAGGAAGGAACATAATCAAGGCCACCGATTTGAACAACTAAGGAAGACTAGGAGCAGGGTACCTACCCAGACAGCCTCGCAAGATTGTTCCCATCAGAACAACAGTTGGCCAGAGGAAGGCGCCGAATCTGAATTCAAAGAAACCAAGGCACACGACAGGTTCCCCTGCTTCGCGAACAGGCTCGCATTGGTGCGATTACCTCACAAATTCAAACCGTCTAATCACTCCAAGTATGATGGCAAAACTGAACCAAAGCAATGGCTCAGAATATATTCACAATCAATTGAACTAGCCGGAGGAGACGACGATATCAAAACTCTTTTCTTCCCCATGGCACTGGAGGTCATGCCCCTCCAATGGTTCGATAAACTAAATCCAGGATCTATCAGAAATTGGGAGGATTTGCAAAGAGCTTTTTGTGAGAATTTCGCAAGAATCATTACACACCCAATCACTCATGCAGAACTAAAAGGACTCAAGCAAAAGGGAGGTGAAAGTCTTAGAAACTACTATCGACGATTCGGCGAACTACGAGCTCAAGTGCATGACATAACCGAACGAGAAGTAATTGAAGCTCTCTCACGGAATCATGGCTAGATGGCAATTTCAAGACTTCTGCAAAGAAAATCCGAGAAACAATGAAGAATTCAGACGTACAGTAGAAAAGATGATTACTGCAGAAGAAAAAACACGAGAGAGGTTCCCGGACAGAAGCAACCAAGACAACCCGTGAACAAAAGGCATTTACACTCAACCACCACCATACAACTACATCTGGCAACAGCAGACCATCAAAGAATACGCCAGGACCTCGCATCCGATTTCTTCCTGAACAAAACAACACGGATATACGCTCGGAGGCTCGACCAGCACCATAGCCTAATCAACACTAAGCTAGGGAACCCGGTTTTCATTTCAACTACTTCCGGAGGCTCGGAACCAAAGACAAAGGACCAAGAATACAAGAAACTCAAGACTACAACGACGACGATACATCAAGACTCTTCATCCGACTTCTTTTCTAAAGAGAAGAACTCGGAGAAAGCGCGGAGCTGCGGGATAAACCCAAAAGCACGAGGCTCGTACACTCAGTGAGTGCAATTTCACCAAAAAGGAACCCGGACATAAGCTCGGAGGCTGCATGCCGCAAAACTACTCGGATGATGGTTTAATCCAAGACTAAAAGGCCACTTCGGAAGGATGCCGCGAGACTACTCGGACGATGGGTCTTGGGGACTACTTCAGAACACAAATTTTCAAACAACATAAAGGATCAAGACCCTCCAACTTTTTGTTCCAAATAGCAAGAGGCTCGGGGGCTACACTCAGTGAGTGCACTTTTTCTTCGAAAAAGCGCACGTCACCAAAAGACTTCCTCAACACAGACCATTTCAAGACATTACGACAAAAAGAACCCGGAACGAGCCATATTCGAGTTCTTTTTTATAAAACTTCAACGAACAATCGGAACAACTTCAAGACAAGATCCTCCAGCTCCTTGTTCCAAATAGCAAGAGGCTCGGGGGCTACAACCAGATGGATGTATTTTTTCTTCAGAAAAGCACTCACCACTCAAAGATCCTAAGAAGCGCTACAAGGTTTCACTCCAGAAAGCACTCGGATGACATCTTATTCCTACTCAACAAGACTTGAAGGGGCAGAGCGAGACTTTCAGAGCTCAACCATGAAGTGCTCGGGGGCTTGTCGATACGGGACCCACAGGATACCCCGCAAGGGAGAGAGAAGATCTAGTTCAACTAGGATTCTTCCCATGTAAATCTTAGTAGTAGAACTATCAAGTAATCCTACTAGCAAATCTCATTGTAAACCGACTAGGACTCTGGCCTCCTGACTATATAAAGGAGGGCAATGCTCCTGTCAAAAGAGAGAACAGAGCAGATCATAATCAATCCAACGCAAAGGCTAAGGCCGACTGGACGTAAGGTTATTACTCGATCTACGATCGAGGGCCTGAACCAGGATAAATCGGCTGTCTCTTGCGTAAACCATCGAGTTCGGCATACGCCGAAGCCCGAACATACTGCCCCGGGTACCCCCGTGGCAGGCTATCGGTGGTAAAACATCGACAGACACCATGGGGAATCAATTTTACTACTTCCAGGAGCGAGATATTGGTTACCAGTGGTTGATTTGGGGTTGGCAGCGTTGGGTTGCTTGAGCATAGAGAAAAGGCAGGGAGCAAGGCAGAAGGAAACGGCGATTCCCGTAGGTTACTTTAGGTGGGTAGTAGGCTGAATGGACTAGCATAGTGGCCCAATTTATTGTCTTCTTTTGCTTTTATATTACTTTGTATTGATCTTCTACAACTACTTATGTGTGATATATCATGGCTCATCGACTCAAATTGTTGGGGCCTCACGTTACGAACTAACCCCTTCAATCCAAGTTTCTCTACCCTGACCTACGACCTGGTTGACCCAGAGTTCTTGTGGCTCACAATCTTGTAAACTCAACTTTTCTTTACTTTGTTAATGAAAAATAATATTTCCTATTATAAAAATTTATAAATTTCATATCAGTTTCTTTACAGGAGTATTTTTTTTTTTTTAAAATCCAGGAGTGGAGCCTAGCAGTAGCAGCTCTAATGTTTTAAAATATCATAAGTTAATGTCAAGGATATGATTGTATGCTCTGTGAGCTTGGACATGCTTGAAGTTTTACAAAGCAATATAAGATTATCTATTGCAAGTTTGTAAAGAAGTTAGAAACTAATTTCACCTGATGCCATTTGAATATTGTCCTCAGCAGCAGGCTCACTACTTCCAGCACCCATATCGAAGAGCTCAACCCTCTTATTGTTGTTACCAAGGCTACTTTGATATCTGCAAGAAACTTTTAGAATTAGCCTTAAAACGTACAATAGGTACCAAGTGGCACAAATATGAAGGAGGTATAACAGTTCAAAGTAGAAGTTTCCTGATTTTGTTAGTATGCATCTTTGTAATTGAGATAAAAAAAAACAGAGAACTAGAGACGTGCAAAACAACAATTCCCATTTCAAGAAAGGACTTTCAACTTACGTTTTCCTCAAGGTGACATAGGAATTCAACTCTTTGATCTGTACAGTGCACAAGAAACATTACAAAAGTGCGCAGGGTGAAATACAATGAGGCTACTGGAGTTACCAACCATGAACTGTTTTCTGTCATTTAGCTGCTTGTTGATCTCAGGTGGATTATTTGACTCCTCATCTTTGAGAATGCGATCAAACTCTTTGATCAGGCTGGAAAGGTAGAATTGAAATTATTAAATAAAAAAATCTTCGAAAGGGGAAATCTTCATAAAAAACAAAGATCGGGTAATATCATTTCTAATTCAGCTTCACCCAAATAAGGGTGTTTAAATCAGAAATAACACAAGTAAAATGGAGGAATATGGATTACTGGGTACTTTAGTGCATGCATTGAAATAAACACAGCAATTTTGCAATGAGAGATTCTACAGTACTGTCCAGCTTGACCTACCGCTTGCACTCCTTCATTTTCACAGTAAGATCTTCCAGCTGTTTAGCTTGCCTATTTGAATCTTTAATCTTATCCATCTTTTGAAATCCATTTCTGCATAAAAGTAGATATCATGGAATAAAACTTCCTGTCAGGACTCAGGATTACAAAATCTACATCAACACATATGTTCCAACATCACAAGTATAAGAGGTGTCCCTGATCAGAGTCTACATCAACACTGCTATTCCAAATTGAAACTCGGGTTGGATCTCGCACAAGAAATGGACTACGAATGTCAATATTAGTTCATAGTAAGAATGCAGGCATCGAAGTCTGCCAAAAACTGCTTGCAACATTTAGCGATGACTAATATAAAACTGGGAGGGGCAAGGATAGATATTCCATTTTTAATCAGATCAGTATTTATTTAAATAACAAGGAAAGCATCAAAATACATCCTGACCCTTGGAATATGGTCTGAAACCATTAAGTTTCAGCGACAGTTAACATCATCAAAACATTCCATAAATCATCTCCCAGTGACCAGAAAAAGGTAGGAAAGATAACATCAGTCCAATTCATTAAATTGAATCATCTTACTGCTATAAGCACAGACCAATTCACAGTATCTTATGTCATTCAAGAATGACAGATTGGCATTCAAGCTAACATTTCCAAAACCAAATATCCACTTAGATTTGTCATGTAAACACCAAACAAATTAAGCTCATAAGCTTTCCTTTTAAAAAATAAGTTAAGCATTTATTTCCAGACAAAGAGCAATTCAATTACCAAATCCACTCTAAGAATTCAAGTTCAGTAGTGGTCAAGGAAATTACATAGTATAATCCTACGACGCATGGATACGTGTGGTAGGGTCCGTATCCCATATCAGATACGTATCCAATATGGATATGGCCCCGATACGCGACAGATACGTATCAGAGAAGTATAGGTTAAAAAAAAATACAGAAATATGTCATACGTCAGCCGACACTTATCTGGCCGGTTGCTCGATATGGCCCAGCCCAATAACCACTAACGCCCTGTTAACCCTACATTCCCCTGCATGCCTGCACCAACCCCGATCACTCTCGCGCCGCCACCCACCACCCACACGCACTGCCACCCACACGAGCAACCACCTCCAGCCGCCGAAGAGACACTGGTGTGGAAATTCCACCGCGGAGACAAGCCTCCGCCACCGGCAACTCCGCACTGCGCCACGACCGTGCCCGCAGGCCGTGATGACTTCAACGCGCCACGACTACCTGTGAGTTTATTCCCATTTGGCCTTTCCATTCTCAATCTAGAATTCTCGAAGTAGTCTTCCTGCTCTCAATCTAGATTCTAGTCTTCTCTGTTCCCCTTCAACCCTTCCCGTCTTCCCGATAGCAACAAACTTGGGTTTGGGTAGTGATAGAACTAGTGCTAGGCCTGCTGATATTGCAGAGGAGAATGAAGAAGAGGAGAAGGGAAAAGAAGCTAGGATTGCATGAACAAGCCTTTTTCCCCCCACTTGAGCAAGAAATGCAGTTCAATGTTCCTTTTGCCTGCTACTGCAACACTGATTTTATTATTTTAATATATACAATTATTTATACTTATTAAAAAGAACACTAAAATGTATCAATGTATCAGGGTTTTGGGAAAAATACTATCTGCGCATCTGTATCACTTGATACCAATACATGTATCAGTACCCGCTCGATACATACACATATCCATACCCATGCTGCAAAGGTCTAATCATACAAAAACGTTTTTGC
Organism: Miscanthus floridulus; assembly: GCF_019320115.1. Taxonomy (NCBI): domain Eukaryota; kingdom Viridiplantae; phylum Streptophyta; class Magnoliopsida; order Poales; family Poaceae; genus Miscanthus; species Miscanthus floridulus. The sequence continues at coordinate 154,634,540 of NC_089580.1, read as the reverse complement.
TACTTTGCAACTATGTAACTTGTATAGATATGAATTTGGCTGTTGTGAAAAAAAAAGGAGACATAATAAACCAATACAGCCGTTGCAGAATCTGATACACCGGTTCCAATACCTGATTCAGGTGTGAACAGTGGTGGCAACAAATTGGGCAGGAATAAACTTGCGTTACCAAATACCAACTGATGCAGGGATGCTTAGAAGTGGTACAAATACGGAACCGTGCACCATCTACATTACTGGTAGTGTTAAATGCAAAGGATGGAAGCAAAACCCATCTTGAAGGACCATGAGTATCTTGGCACCAAAATTACAGCAACCAAGGTTTCTGTTGGAACCAGTAAAATACGCTTGATACCACAATTTTGTTGTTGATTCGGTGCTCCGTGGCTGAAGCTCCTAAGTCCTAACGCGGATTTACTCCCTTGTCGTACCAAACCTTTTACTCTTCCGATCAATGGTTGCTTGATTACGAACGATTCGCTTTTTTTCGAATTCGAATTCCCTTAGGTCCAGAGCTGGCCCAGAGCAAGTGGAAAGTGCACGGCAACCTCTCTCCGCTGACGCGTCCGGCGCCCGCAGCTTCGCCAAGGCACAGTCCAAAAGCAGCAGAGGCGAGGGAGGGGAGATCATGAACTCACTGGAGGGCGCGGAAGATGTCGTGGATCTCGCCGTCGATCTGCTCGAGCTCCGGGGTCATGGGCACGTCGGTCGCCATGGCGGCCCCTCACTCCAACCCGGTGTCCCCTTCCCGGATTGAAAAAACCTAGTACGGGGACCTCCTCACGCCGCCATTCCCGGTGGGGTCCGGCGGATGCGTAGGGCGGCAACCCTCGGACGCGGAGAGGGACAGGAGGAGACGGAGAATTGGGGCTGGGGAAGGGGGAGGCCGGGAGGGGGACGGGGAGGAAGACGACGAGGAAGAGGAGGAGCAGTTGGGGATTTGGGGCCAGAGTGAGTAGGGTAGGGCCTAGGGCTTGGCTCCTGGGCTGGCTGGCGTATTAGCTGGGGTTTAGAATTTTAGAGTAGAATCTGGGCCTTGTTTAGATCACCTCCAAATTCCAAGTTTTTTCACTCTCTTTCCATCACATCAATTTTTAGCCGCTTGCATGGAGTATTAAATGTAGGTAAAAAAAATAATTAATTGCACAGTTTAGTTGGAAATCACGAGATGAATCTTTTGAGCTTAGTTGGTCCACGATTGGATAATAATTATCAAATAAAACGAAAACGCTACTATTCATCGGGTTGAATTTTTTTGCAATCTAAACATGGCCCTGGTGAAACAGCGCGGCCGAAGAAAGATATCGTTGTTAACGTCGGGGTGCCAGCTGCTCCTATCCTAACTGCTAAAGCCCAGATGACGTGTCTATCCTCTTTCATACTTCAGTTCAGAATTTTAGATTGGATACAGGGTTGGTTTATGAATGCGTCGATCAATCATATAGATAGATACATCGAGCTAGAGAGACACCATTTATTCCTATGCCTATATCTACTTGTTACGAATGTCAAATTGTATCTCTCGCTGTTGGTCAACATCGATCAATCATATAGCTGATACAATAGATGCAAGTGTCTAGTCTATCATCGATTAATAGATCCACTCGTGTGGGAGACAAGCTCATCGTGACAGCCATGAGATGTAGAGTTTGTGTTGCTCCTGTTGCGTGCTTGTTGTCCCGCACAGTGGCCGTGGAGATTAAGTTGTTGTCGTCGCTCTTGACAGCATTGTTGATCACCGTAACATGTCTTCTTCATATTTGCACTACCCCTACCTGTTTTCAGAGGTTTCCTGTTGTGTTGTGGTACGCCTCTGCACGCGGCAAGAAAACCCCAATGCCTTTGTTGCCCTGCTTCATCAGGTTTGGAGCATTGTGAACAGTTTGACTCTACCTCGGCTTCGGAACAAACTTTGGAAGACCAATGGCTATATTAAGCATTCTTCTGTTGCTCGTACTACAAGGCAACACTTTTGCCCTCAATACGTTGGCGTCGGCGTTAGCAGCGGTGCGAACCCAACCATCGTACCTATAGATCTGCAGACGTGAGCCTCGGTGATGGTAATGGCTAGAGTTGATCACTCGGGCCGACGAGAGGACATTATGTTGGAATTGGGATCTTTTTACGTCGCCGATGATGGTGGCAAGACGCCAAGAGATCTCATCGACTATGGCTTTACGGCGTAGCTCTTCATAATTGGTAATGCCAATATCCTAGAAATCAGACGTTTGCATAAGCAAGTACTCAACTACACCTGGAAATCGTTTTGTAAGAACATTTGATGTATTGCTTTTTATTTAAGGAAATTGCAAAACAACCCCACCAAATCACCTTGAGTTTGTTTTCCCAACGTGATTTTGTACGGAGTACGTTTTGTGATGAGCGTTGCTTTACTGTACATTGTACAGGCCTGGATGCTGAAGCAGCAGCAGCAGCGCGGAGCACAATCCACACAACTGTTCTGTTTAACCCGTTTCAAGACTAAAAGGATAAAAATGGCTCTGATTGCTTTAGGGTCTTTTTTATATGAATTTCATGGAAAACAAGGAATTTCACAAGAACATTAATTATTAGGGCCATGTTTAGTTTGCCAGATTCCAGAATTTGGCACTATGCAAAAAGAAGATTCCCCGTCACATCAAATTTGTGGTACATGTATGGAGTACTAAATGTTGACAAAATTAAAAACTAATTGCACAGTTTGGTTGTACTTTACGAGACGAACATTTTGAGTCTAATTAGTCAACGATGGGACAATTATTACCAAATAAAAACAAAATGCTACAGTACTCAGCAGTGTCGCTACAGTGCCGAAAATTTCGGCGGCGCCGAATCAGGAGGCCAACTAAGGCCATGTTTAGTTTCCTCATTTTCTAGAATTTGGCACTATGCAAAAAGAAGATTCCCGTCACATTAAACTTGTGGTACATGTATGGAGTACTAAATGTTGACGAAATCAAAAACTAATTGCACAGTTTGGTTGTACTCTACGAGACGAACATTTTGAGCCTAATTAGTCAACGATTAGACAATTATTACCAAATAAAAACAAAACGCTACAGTACATGAACAGTGCCGCCGAATCCGACGGCGCCGAATCGGCCTCCAACTAAACACGGCCTAAACGCGGCCTAGGTTTGATTTCAAAAGTCAAAATCTTTTTTTTTTGGAAAATGGGAATTCCATTATCTACCGGATTGGACAGATTGTCACGTTCTCTACTATCACACAAGTGGGCCTTCCGCGTGGGCTATCAGGCTGGAGCGCGGGGCAGGTGGGGTGGCTTTGGGGCTGCTCAAGCAACCGGGACCACCTACAGATGAACAACGGTTGCTCAAAAAAAGAAAAAACTACAGATGAACAGCGGCACAGAGGTAAGGGACAGAAGAACATAACCTTGAGCTCGTCTTCTACCTCCTTCTAGGTCCAAGAATCAATGCTGTTCTTGCTCTCTTATCCTAGTTGTAGCTATATCCTATCTCTACTCTATGTGATTTCTTTGGGATTGTACACCCAACTGCTGTAATTGTGATTTGGTGTTCTAGAACCAACACTTAGCGAGATTATTGCTTGACACTAGGTTCTCCACTTCAGACGAAGTGATGGCCGAGGCCTGAGAACACTTACAGCCAATTGCAGGTAAGAGTACATGTTACATGAACGAGGAATATGCCTCACCGAACAGGAGATAAAATTCGACACATAACTCCCTTAGCTCTAAAATAAATCAGCCCTCTAGTTGCAGGTTGTAATCATTCCTCTCTATCCTAGCGCAGATCATTTTGGACCCAGTTTAGTTCTAAAATTTTTGGCAAAATGGGCATTGTAGCATTTTCGTTGTTATTTGGCAAATAGTGTCCAATCATAGTCTAATTAGGCTTAAAAGATTCGTCTCGTGGATTTCGTCTAAACTGTGTAATTAGTTTTATTTTTTATTTATATTTAATGCTTCATGCATACGTCCAAAGATTCGATGTGACGGTGAATATGAAAAATTTTGCAAAATTTTTGAGGAACTATACTGAGCCTTGGTTGCAATCCATCCCATTCACATGTACGGTGACACAAATGCACACGCAACGATTCATCAGATCAGAAATTCACAGAATGAACCGCGTCGGATGCATGCAACGATCGTATCGGATGGACAGTTACGGACACAATCAGCAAAGATTGCCGCACCTTTTTCTGTGATGTGACGTGCTGTCTGAGTTGCAGCTGCAGCACCTAGTTTTAACCGAAAACAAGCGGCTGCACCCACCGTTTTGCTAGAGGGTGCAGTGTCCAAATTTGGAGGTAACTGACAGACCGAAGCCATATTTAGATGTAATATCTTTTTACTACGAAAAACGGCCTCTCCTCTAGAGTTTCTCCCGAAGTTATTTGGCAGGAATTGTCCAAGAAACTACAAAAGTTACAGTTCAAACCTCTAAAAAAATCCCTGCCAAATAAAACCATCTCTATATTTCTATCATGAGAGCCATTCTATGAATATTTTCTTCGTATATATCTCATGTCTTTAAAACGGTCTAAAATTCGTTCTCTATACTATAATGGTTTATCATAATTTTTTTTTGTGAAAAAACAAACATGATAGAACTACTATATATTGAACTTTGAGAGAGATGTAGGCTCTCCATTAGGAAAAAAAAGTGAGATGGTAGTTCTACTGTGTGTTCGGTTTTGGGACTACTAGAGGTAGGTTGGACTCAACTAAGAGAGATGGGATGGAATGGAATGGAATGGAATGAACTCATCTCACGTTTGGTTGAGAGGGTTGGGTCTATTCTAGTTCTATGTTTTGTTTTTAAGTTTCTTGTAGAAGTGGGATGAGCCAATGAGGCACTGACTTTATGGGGCTTGTGGAAGCCTCTCAACTCTCTTCTTCTACCTCCAACAGGTCACCCACCATACCCCCGAGCTCCATCAACTGGAGCGCGTCGTGTTTGATCTCGAGCACGCCCCAATGTCGTGCCGTGAGCACCACAACAACGCCACGTCGTCTGCTCCGTCCACGACATCGCGCTACACCATGCGCGCCCACTCTGCGCGCTAGATCTCCATTGTGCTCCCCATGCCGCGCGCACGCTCCTGATGCCACATCACTTGCAGGAGGTCCGCCGCGCCTCTCGCGAGAGCTTCTAACGCTGTGTTCGGCCGCTCCACCTATGGGAGCTTCGTTGCACCATGAGCTTCGCCCGCGGGAGGTCAATCGCGCCTACGAGCTCCTCCATGTCCTCGAGCATTGCCCTCCATGTCACGCCTGAGCTCCAGCAATGTCGTTGCTCGTGCCCACTTGCCCACACAAGGAAGTGGGTTCGATTGGTTTCTCCATTTTGGAGGAATATAATGAACCCACATCCAAGGAGGAAATTTCCTCAACCGGATGAACCCAATCATCTAGTTCTCGAATCGAACACCCTCGAAAATTGGGTCCGACTTGACCCAACCTACTCTGACCCTTGAGCCAAACACACGATAGAGAGCGGAAAAAATATTGGCTTAGAAAGCCTAGTAGAGTCTGATTTTTCTGGTTTATAGTAAAGAGCCATATAAAGAGTCTCTTAGGGAGATGCCCTAACATGAGTACATGACGTTCAACCGAGTTGCCATGCTGGATCTTTTGTTTTCCTCCTAACAACCACAAACTTAAAGTACTCCCTTATTCAAACTAAGAATGTAATTTTAAGATAATACTAAGTCAAAATGTTTTAGGTTTGACAAAAATTATTAAAAAAACTAATATTTATGGTACTAAATAAGTGTATTTTAGTTTTGTCATTGAATGTATTGATCTTATCCACACGCATTTATTTGAGTTGAAGTACTGGCTTCTATTTTTTTATACATAGGCTGTGTTCGGCTCACAAAAAAATCACTGCAGCGTCTGAAAGTTACTGTTTATGGATAAATCTGTGAGAGAAAAATACTGTTCCGGATAAAAAAAGAAGCGAATCAAACCGGGTTTGGGGTCAGCCGAACAGGGCCATACACGCTATATATAGGTGTGGGCTTCGCGTCAAAACTAGACTCTGCAATAAAAATTTCACGTTCACACCTTATAATTTTGGTTTAATTGACCAAAACATGCTAGAAAAAATAACTCATTATAATAGCTTGTAACTTTTGTGCATGTTTTTTTATAGGAATTTTTCAATTCCATTACTCAACCATGTCGGCTAAATCACTCGACACCAAATGCAACATACAATCCGGCACTCCGCTCGACACTAGAAGCACAACCTCTTGACAAATTCTTACTATGGCAGCAAGTTCATGTGCTACAAGATTATACTAGGTGCATATGTGGAACCCACATCAAAAGCTAGACCCTAAAAATAAAATTCTCTCGTTCACACTTAAAAAATTGAGCAAATTTGATTAAAATTTTCTTGATATGACTCAGTATTGTTGAAAGGAAAACTGACGATGGATGAAAATGACTGTGTATTGATCGATGAACAGTGTACAAATATTTATACAAGCCCAAGGAGCAGTTGTCTGTTGATGAAAAGGTGTCTCTACCGTAAACCGTCATTAACAGTTGCTAATGATGGGATTAACTAATTGATCACAATTTATTTAATCTTAACAAGTATGACAGTGGAGGAGACTAGTGCGGCTAAATTTTTTTTGCGAGATTAATTGAAATTGGTTGGTAATGACTTGTTATAATAGACGACTACTTTGTGCATATTAGTGGTGCTAGATATATGTGTAGGCTCCACGCTTGATCCCAAATCTATTACTGGGAGATTTTTAGAATCCAAATTACGTTCACTTCTTTCTTGACATTGACAAATGAGATCCCGTACTTTACTTGCCAGTTGCCAAACGCAGCGAAGGCCCCTCCGCCAAGCGCAATGGCATATACGATTTGCCGAATCCCGGACGGCCCTACCTGTCAGGTATAAATGGCTGTGGACTCGTTGTCCCCTGTAACCCTGTTCCTCGGCATCCCCCTGTTCCCTTGCGCGCCTTCCCAATACGCCTCCATAGGCCATACGGACGGTAATCAGGACTACGGGTCCACCTGTCATCAAGAAGTCCCTTCCCGTTGCCCCCGCATATATATGGCCATGCAGCCCGAGCCCGTCGATCCGGCACGAGGCCTGTTTTTTTGGCTCGGCCCAAGCACGGGCCGGCCCGGAGGAGCAGGCCGTGCCTAGGCCTTACCCCAGGCACGTGACCCGGCGCGGCACAGCCCGGTCCACGGCGCATGGCCTGGTGGCGGCCCGGCCAGCCCGCCTAGCCCGCCCCTACCCCAGCCCCGAACTGCCAAACCCTATCCCTTTTTCTCCCCCACGCAGCCCCCTCCCCACGCCACAGTGCCGCTGCCGCACTCGCTCCTCCTCCTCACCTCTGCGTCGACGCCGTGGACACCCCTCCCTTCCCTCGCGTCGGGCGAGGCGAGCACGGACATGGGACGCCTCCTCCCTCTCCTCGATGTCATCGGCTCCTCGCGGGACCTCTCCTCTCCTCCGGTCGCCTCCTTCACGCCCCCCCCCCCCCCCGCACAACTGGCCGGCGACCGCCTCCTCCACGCCCCCTGTACCACCGGCTGGCGCCTGGCGACTTCGAGCACGGCGGCGTCGAGCGCACCAGCGTGGTGGCCGGCCTTGAGCGACTCCTCCGGATCTAGCTTCGAGGGCGTCAGCCTCCTCCACCGCTCCACGCCTCCTGCTCCTACGGATCCGGGTCGAGCTCCTCGTTGACGAGCGCGCCGGCCTCCTCTGGATCCGGCGTCGACCCCCTGCACCTCTCGGGCTCCCCTTCGCCCTTCCCCTCTCTCTCTGTCGGCAGCCAGTGGGCCTCGGGCTGGCACGGCCTGTGAAATTGGCCATGCTTCTCGAGCCGGGCCGGCACGAAAATCGGCCCATAGTGTCGTGTCTGGGCCGGAGGCACGACCCGGGGCTTTGTGAGGCACGGCGTGGCGTGCCGGCCTAACCCCTATCGGGCCGTGCCGTGCCGGGCCGGGCTGGCCCATTGGCCATCTAAACACCCGCACCGCCCGGCTCGGCCACTCCTCGGCGCGCCACGGGGGGGAAGCTGACATGAGTGGCCCACATCCCGGCGGCTTACACTCGGCTCCACCACAGCGCGCGCGCTCTCTCTCTCTCTCTCCGAGGTTGCCGTCTCCACACTTCCACAGTCCCCACCCCACCCATCCACACCCATCGCATTTTGGGCTCTCCGCTTCCGTCACACCTCCTCCCTCCTCAACGGCAACGCCGCCTCCTCCTCCTCCTGCGGCTGCGGCCCACACTATATATACCATCACGTCGATGCGCCGCTCCGCTGGCATCGCCATCGCCGTCGCGCCACCGTAGACGGCCTGACATTTTGTCATCCCAATTCCCGCAAACCTCGCGCGCGGGGGCGGAGGAAAAAAAAAAAGGAAGGATGGCGTCGGAACCGGTGGCGCGGGCGGTGGCGGAGGAGGTGGCGCGCTGGGGCACGATGCGCCAGACCGGGGTCAGCCTGCGCTACATGATGGAGTTCGGGGCGCGCCCCACGGAGCGGACCCTCCTCCTCGCCGCGCAGTTCCTGCACAAGGAGCTCCCCATCCGCATCGCGCGACGGGCGCTCGGCCTCGACTCGCTCCCCTTCGGCCTCTCCACCAAGCCCGCCATCCTCAAGGTTGTTTCCTTTTCTGGCCTTCTACTTCCTCGTCAGTCGTCGTCTCTCTGTGAATTGGGTGCTTGGGCGGGCGGTTAATTTAATTCTATGCGCACCTTCTTCCTATATATTCCTCCTGCGCTCAATTTGTTGCGGGGAGCGATTTCCTTCCTCGTCGTTTCCGCTTGATTGAAATTTGGGGTTCGGCGACGTTTTGCTTCGGTTTAATTAGCGTCATCTTCACATCTTAATTTTTTTGCGAACGAAGGCTGTTTCGTTTTTCGCGAGTAATACGCCGCTTGTTTATCTCGGATGTTCACAATACTATAATAGTTCTGTTATGATACAGTGCTCCGCACTTAGATTTTTTTAATATAATAATGTGCATGTTCCATTTTATATCTGTTGCCAGTTCTTGCCTCATTGGGGAAGAATAACATGGACAATGACCGCTATTATTGTGGAGATGGTCCCGTTCCTAGATAGTCTATCGGTTATCCTGAATGACCTGCCTTTTGCAACTTTTTGAGCCTGACATATTTGTGAACTACTCCCTATAAAGGATTGTATTAGTTCCGGTTAACATGGTAGTTGACATGTCATTTCGATCTCTCCGTTTCACTAAAATACACCATCATATCATTCTTTTCAATTCCAACCAGCTTCTTTTGAAAATTAATTCTAGTATATCTTAGTATAATGAGGAACTTTAGAACATTCTTACCTCCCAATTTTTCCTCGTAGTTTCATTTGAATCTTTGGCTTCTTGAACATTTCGCTTCGAGAATCAGAAGCACCTAAACTCGCATGTTGCAAGTTTTTTAAAGTGGTATTCACAGAGTTGAACAAGCTAGCAAATTCTTGCACGTGAAAGCATCCATTTACAGGACTATTTTTGGTCTATTTGCCTCTGCTAAGGTGAGAGATTGGTATGTGGAGTCATTCCGTGACATCCGGTCCTTCCCAGAGGTGAGGAACCAGGAAGATGAGCTCGCCTTCACCCAGATGATCAAAATGATCAGGGTGCGGCACACCAATGTGGTGCCTGCGATTGCATTGGGTGTGCAGCAGATGAAGAAGGACTTGGGCGGTCCAAAGGCGTTCCCCCCTGGAATCCATGAGATCCATCAGTTCCTTGATCGCTTCTACATGTCAAGGATTGGGATCCGGATGCTGATAGGTTAGTGAGCTTAGCACTCCCATCTTTCTCATGTCCAGTTCTCAGAAAGGTGTTTGGTCAGTCTTGGTAAGATTTGCACTTTAGGTATTAACACACTGTTGATAAAAAAAGCAATATGTCTACAGCCTTAATTTAGGCATCTGTTACCTATGAAAGTTCACCTTGCTGCTACTGCTTTCTTTCTTGCCCAAAGAAGAACATCTGAACCTGTCACTCTGTCTGATAGATTTCTGAATGACATTTCAGCCATCATTTATTTGGAAACTTCAGTTCGGGTGTAAACATGTAGGCACCATAATTTTGTTCTTATAATAGTTAGGAAATAAAAACTGTATTTCTTGGCTGGATACCAGAAGTAACTGTTGTAATGTTCCTCAAGATCTAGCAGTTAATGGATAACCAATTATATCATTTTTTCATTTTAGACAACAACGGTTGCCATATGGTTACTTTTATGACATCAATTCAAAAAAGGAAAAAAAGAAGCATTTGTGCTTCTGCTTTTGTCCTGATATGGAGTAACCGTTCTGGTTTGCTTGATTCAGGGCAGCACGTCGCTTTGCATGACCCTGATCCAAAGCCTGGTGTGATAGGGCTTATAAACACAAAAATGTCACCCATGACAGTGGCTCGAATTGCTAGTGAAGATGCACGTGCTATTTGCATGTGGGAGTATGGATCATCTCCTGATGTTGACATATATGGTGATCCGGGTTTTACATTTCCGTAAGTCCCTATACTGAAGGCTTGCTCCCTGCATTTGCTTTAATTAGATGCCATCGTACTTTAGTTCAAGATTCAAATGTATCTCTTGACATATTTGAGTTTTCTTCTTCCCCATCTTTTTTTGTGAACATATTGCTTGGCTTGTTTGTATCTGCCATTTAAATTGATATTCATGTCTTATTATTGTGTGTTGTTAACCATTCTACTTGTACTTCACTCTCTGTAGAACAATCTTTGGCTGAGCTGTAATAATTTAGAGCCTGTAACTGCTGTGAACACCTGTATGTCCTGTTTGCAATGCATGGTGGACTGGGGTCTTGTTGGCCCTGGAACTCTACATGATCTTTTGTCCAACAGAAAAGTAAACCGTGGAGTCTCTCTGAATGATATTCTGAGCTATTCTTGAACTCTTGATTGCAGATATGTTACACCACATCTACATCTCATGATTTTCGAGCTGGTGAAGAACTCCCTTCGCGCGGTACAGGAACGGTATATGGATTCTGATAAGCTTGCACCTCCAGTTCGAATCATAGTTGCTGATGGAGCAGAGGACGTAACTATTAAGGTGTAACTCTATCTAAGATTCCCCATTACCTTTTCTTATTGGGAAGTTTGTAGTCTCAAACATGGTATTGAAGTTTTTATTTATTTATTTTCAAATTCACAAGCTTGCAGTTTCCATTATTTTTATGTATATGTTAATTTATCCTTCGTGGTACTTGTGGTAGGCAAAGAAAACAAAGGTAATTGTAGAGAACTAAAGTTGTGAGTCGACTTTAAATCTGAGTGATGTTGACCTTTGTCAGTCTTATATGTGCCTGAAAGATAAATAGACATTGTTGTCGTGCGAAGTAGTTTCATTTTTGCAGCTGACCTTGATCTTGATGCTGAACTTTTCTTGTCTTGGCATGGTTCCATGGTGGTACTTGTTGCCAAAGGAGTAAAAGAGATTTAAGCGAAATTGACTCCATTTATTTCTTGCTGGCCTGAGGATACAAGACCCATATTAATAGTCATCCAGCAATGTCAGCTGACTTTTTTTCTCTGATTATAGCCAAATGCAACTGGCAGAGACGTAAATCAAGTGCCCTTTATGATGCTAACAGATAGCCAATCCAACTCATTGACCAAAGCCTTTTGTTAGAATTTTCTCTCATTAATTGTGATATTCGGCTGACAAACTTGTATCTTCTTCACCTATATCAGCAAAAATCAATAGTTTCGATTATTCATGATCTGGTATGGAGTATGAACTGTTCGACTAAACCATACTTTTGCAGATTAGTGATGAAGGTGGTGGAATACCAAGGAGTGGCCTCTCAAGAATTTTTACGTATCTCTATAGTACAGCAGAAAACCCTCCTGATCTGGATGGACATAATGAAGGAGTAACTATGGCTGGATATGGTTATGGGATCCCTATTAGTCGTCTTTATGCTCGATATTTCGGTGGGGACTTGCAGATCATCTCTATGGAAGGATATGGTATGCACATACTTAACCTTTTATATTCAGATATTGAGCACACTGAAGAATGTGGCTGTATTCATCTTTCTCTTTGATTTTCATAAATCAGTATAAAGTTTAGACTTTCTGAATGCTGATTACTCCTATTTTGTAAAGTGCAAGTGAAGGTTAAAATATTGACACATAAACCTTGGGAAGTTAAGCATGTATGCCAATTCTTCCACATTATTTTAGCTTTCCTAATTTACTATGGAACTTACAACATCTGAAATTGAGATTTTCCATTAGCATTGGATCACAATTACTATATTGCTGCATCAGCTTCCATCTTACAGAAATACAGCATAGATACACTCTTGTCATTCAGTTGATCACTATTATTTTTTTCATTTTCATGTAGGAACTGATGCTTACCTCCACTTATCACGGCTGGGAGATTCAGAGGAACCCTTGCCTTAATCGATTCAGAAGAAACCATTCCTGTAATTAGGACTCTATTGCTTTCTCAATTACTGTGCTGGTATGCAAATATAGTTCCTGGTTCTGAAGGCCAGCCGCCTATAGTTTCAGATGTTTGTGTCCTACTTGTTGTCTTTGTTGTTCATTCATCATCTCGATGGAATGTGATCATAATTCAGAATCGTTTTGCTTCTGGTTTGTACTGTCATTATAATTGTTCAACCTCCAAAAAATAGTTGCCGTCAAGCACCCGAGGCATTTAGTTTGAGTAACGGGATTCACCATAAGTCTGTAAGCCTGTAACTCCAATGCCTTCGAAGCATGTTTTTTTAGTTTCAGACCACCTTGTTCGATATAATACGAGGGATGATCTTCTTTCACTGAAATCATTCGATGAATGGTATTGTTAAAAATGGACCGACTCATTGGAGACTGGGTAATTCTTTGAACCAAATGCCTGCCAAAGTATATCATTGGTCGGAGGGTGAGATATGAGATTGTTCGTTTTTCCCAGGGCGGCTGATTTCATCTGTATCTCACAGGTAATCTGTTTGTCGATATGTCAGCTTCAGAATGCAACATCTCTGGTATCCAGTTATCATGCACATGTGGCGTGGATTTGGTTATGTTTGTTCGGCGTTTGTTTTTGGACCCTGTTGACGACATGTTAATCAGTACTCCTAATTCACAATATTTTTTCATGTACTAGGTAAAAATGTAAAATATAAAGCCACGTTGGTTAAACTGGTCAGTTGATGGTCGTTCATGACAATCAATCTTTTGAACCTTTTTAATTGAGATTATTAGTGTGGGATATTCGTGATTTTTTTGCTTTAGAGAGCCGTGGATGCGTCTTTGGTTGGATGACGAATTTGCTGGCAAATTTCTTTTGGGCGTGACATTTTTTTTTATCTTGATGAGACGGTGCTCTTTTCTTCTCTACACTTGTCTGTAAAACGATACTTTCATGTCCCTGACTTTAAATAACTGCACATCTCATTTTTCAAAAAGTTAAACTTTTTATTGTAACGAAATATATATGAAAAATGTTAATCTTTATAATGCATAATAAATATTATTAGACCAGTAGTAAAATATATATATTTTATAATAAATAAGATATAAATGTTGGTAATATTTTTTTGTAATTCTATAGGTTAAATCTAGAAAAGTTTGACTCATTAAAAACAAGATGTGTATTTATTTATTTAAAAAAAGGGGAGTCTAGCGAACTTTTGTCTCTGGCTGAAATCGCGAACCAGACAGGCTGAATGTCGAAATTGCGCAAAGTAAAACAGATCGAGCTTTCGTTATACGGAAACACAAAACAGACAAGGATTGATCTGAACCATTCAATTTAACTGATGTCTCTGCCTCCTTCCTTGGCGGAGACGGCGCCGGCGTCAAACGAATTACAACTCCACCCGTCCCGACGGCTCCACCGCCGGCGAAACCCTAAGCCATCCCTACGATTAACCACCCATCGGACCCGCGGATGCAATGGGAGAGTGCGCGCCTACGGCGGCGGTCGCGACGGCGTCGACGGCCAAGACGTCGGTGTGGTGGGACATCGACAAGTGCGCGGTGCCCCGCGGCCGCTGTGACCCGCACCGCATCGCCCACAACCTCATCGCCGCGCTCGCCGCTGCGCGGTACGTCGGCCCCGTCTCGATTGCTGCCTACGGCGACGCCGCCCGGGTCCCCCCGCCCGTCCTGGCAGCGCTCTCCGCCACCGGCATCTGCCTCAACCACGTCCCTGCCGGTACAGTACAGACTCTCCCCCTCTCCTGCTCTCAGCCCATTGCCGCCTAGTTGAATACGCGCTGCTAATCGAATCCCTTTCACCTGACGATTGGCAGGGAGCAAAGACACCAGTGAGAAGAGGATGCTTGTCGACATGTTGTTCTGGGCATTCGACAATCCTCCACCGGGCAACTACTTGCTTATCTCAGGCGATCAGGATCTCTCTGACCTCCTTCACAGACTTAGGATGAAACGCTATGATATCCTGCTAGTACGACCTCCCAATGCATCATCTCAGGTGCTTGCTGCTGCAGCTAAGAAGGTCTGGCTCTGGGAAAACCTTACAGCAGGAGAGCTGCTGCTACCAGAGCCTCCGCCTCCAAGAAGTGTGCTAGGTTGCAAGCTGCATCTGAATAGTTCTGATACCTTGAAGTGTTCACATAGTAAGGTTCTTTTCGATTATGGTAAGAGTGATGGTAATGGAAAGGAAGGCACTCAAATTAGAGTGAGAACTCTTCAAAAGTATGTTAAGAAGGCAAGTTATTCATCTACTACTGAAATTTGTCAAGATCGTGTAGTGCCAGCTGGTGGAGTTTCTAGAAGTTCTACTGGAAGGACACTGAGTGAGGTCGACCATTATTCGGTTTCATCATTATCATCATCAAGTTCTGACTCAACAAAACATGCAAAAGCGAATACCTCAGTTCCACCGGAAAATCGTACTTTGTCCAACTTGTCGTCTCATAGACATGTCCTGTTTACTCATTCACAAGCAGAAGCAACAACCCAGCCCGTCCTTGCTGATAAGCCTGGCATATCAACTGGGTGTTTGCCAAGAAATGCAACTCTTAATTTTGGTGCTAGTAATGGTCAATGTAATCAAATGTCTCAGCATTTCAGATACTTTGAAGCACAGAGTAAGCTTCATTCCGAGTTTACACCAGGCAGTTATAAGGGAAAGGCAGTCGATCGACATGTGTCGAAGCCACTTCAGATGTATGTAAAGAAGAAGACAAACATCACATTTGGTTCTGCTAACAAGCCGGTTGGTTCAATTGGGGTTCCTGAATGTCCTGTAGGAAAGAGTACAATTGAGCTAGACCAAGCTTCTGTTTCAGCATCGCCAACTTCTACTCAGTCCCATTCATCAGCTCAAAGGCCTATAGCTTCTGCTCATTTGCATCAAGTGAAAGCACCACATGAATCCATCCTTGGTAAGAAGCCTAGCACATCAGTTGAGTTGCATCAAGTGAAAGCGCCACATGAATCCATCCTTGGTGAGAAGCCTAGCACATCGGTTGAGCTAGTGAGAGTACCACATGAGTCCTTCCTCAGTAAAAAACCTAGCACATCAGCTGAGCATGCATTAAGAAATGGGACACATGATTCTGATGTTTGTGCTATCAAATATAATCCAACATATCAGCAATTCAAATGTTCTGAAGCACAGAATAAGCTCAACTCTTGCTCTAATGTGGGTGATAACAATGGGAAGTTAGGAAATGAATACAAGACCAATAAAGAGCAACCCTATGCAAAATGGATAAATATTTTCACAGCTTCAGCAAGCAATGAAATAAAGCCGTCTACTAGAACTTTTGATAATTCTAACGGAAGTACTTCAAGCTATCCAAGTCAATCTTTGTCAGCATCGTCAAGCTCCAAATCGCTTCAGAGTGCAAGGGTGAATGACTCAAATCTGCTGTTATTAGATCAGATACCTTTACTTACTGACAATTTGCATCAGGATGGAGCAACATCCATTTTTGGTAAGAAGAATAGCACATCATTTCAGTGCACTGCGAAAAGTGGAACTTTCGTTTTTGGTGCTAGTAGTGGCCAGAACCATCAGACATATCCGCATGTCCAGTCTTCTCTGCTATCAGAGCAATATAATTCAGGTACTAGTATAGTTCATGGTCATGCTGACTCAATAAATTTGCATAGAGGCAGCTCTGCTTCGCCATCAGTAGAACAAAATGGTGTTCCGTTTGCACAAACACGAACATGGTCCAGTGGCTCAGCTTTTGAAGGTTTGGATGATATTTGCAATAGTTTTAGTAGACTGAATATTTCTGAATGCCCTCAAGGAACTACTGAGACCAGGCCTCAAGGTCCACCTACTAATGGTCCTTCGATGGGAATACCAGATAATTCTGGACATCCTGTAGGTTTTCACGAGAGCAGATCATCTTTTCACTTGGATTCTAACTCCAGCTGCTATCTGAATCACTCTAGTGACCCTCAAAGTGGCCAACCTCCTTTCAGTGGCTATACTTGCACAGTCGGGCACCAACCTAATATGTCCAGTGATATGCAAAGCTCTGAACACTCTGGAGATAAGCCAAGACATCTGTCAAATTCTGCTGAGCCTGAAGTAGGAATAATATTGCAAGCTTTGGACATATTGAAGACTGAAAAGATATTCCCAACAGAAACAAACATTGCAGACTGTATATGTTATGGAGAGCTGAATTTAACAGGTTTTGATGTTAAGAAGGCTCTTGAACTTGCCATTCGACATGAAGCTGTCGTTATGAAGAAATTACTAAATGACATGCCATTATTTGTTGCAAAAGACGAGAGCCTCTGGAAATGTGTGAATGTAACAAATACCAAAGCAAAGAATCCCACAGAGGAGCTAGAGGCAGTTTATAAGTACATTTCATCCCCCGATGGCCACTCTGCAATGATGAATTCTCAGTCAAGGTCAGTATTTGTACCTTCTCTTGTGTTAATCATTTCATCATTTTATTCTGGAATGCCAGCAACATATTTGCATTTCCTTCTGGTAGGTACCAAGCTGCAATGATCTTGAAGAGATCGTGCATGCAGCAGTATGCACTGGGCGACATTCTCCAGGTTCTGCATATCGTTGTTGTTCGAAAGAAATGGCTTGTGCCTCATTCTTCAGGCTGGCAGCCGCTGTCCTTATACACAACAGCGGATACTGCAACTACTGATGCTCCAGGAAAAGTTAAATCTTCTTTTCCTGTGGTCGTCTCAGGATAGATATCTTGATGTGCGCTGATGAGTGGCAGCCAGAAAAGATGAAATGATTAGTCATAATAGTATTATGTTATCGGATAGGTTTGTGTGACAGTGATAGGTCAATCAAGGGAAGTCTGTGTATCAAAGCACGTGAATACCCTGCTGAATTTGCCCCAAATACTACCGGAGCAACGAATGTTCAGCATTTTTGCTATCTGCGTAGTAAGTTCTATATTATTTCGAGAAGAGCAAGATAAAATACAAAAAAGCTCTCTTTGATGTGTCTCCTGTGTGGCTCTGGCACAATTGTGCCTGAGGTTGGATTGAACTTGGGTCTGTGCATCTCTTACTTGCGCTACAGAATGTCAACCTCTCATATTCTTTGTTGCTGAACACGACGATGCTCCGACTCCAAGGACCAAATTATGGCTAAGTATGGCTTCGTCTTCTCGTCCGTCTTGAGAGTGTCATGTGACTGTTACAACTTACAACATGCGAAATTCTTTGATGCACTCCTATAGATTCCTCGTATGATCGTATCCATGTCTGGCTTGTCGGGTTGCATCAACAGCCAGCGGTGAGATGATGTTCCATGTGCAGTGAAAAGACTGACATTAGCAGCTGAGCTCATACATTCTTTTGTAAATTTTAAATAGGATAGATAGGCACGGTAGGACGACCTTTATATAAGTTATTATATATAAATAAGAAAGACGACGCGGCTAGTCTGCAGTGCAGATAGAAAATCAGAATTACAGACGAAAACCCCTCTTTCTGCTGCTGCTCGAGCCTAGATAAATCTACCAGTAAAATGATCCTTTCTTATGGTTGGTTATGGACGATGCTCTATCTGCAAGAAGAAGACCGACGCTGGAGCTGCTGAATGAACCCAAGATGATCAAGTGTTCATGCCTCCGGCGTGCGGCGCGGACCTGAGTTCCTCCAGCGCCGCCCTCGCCTGGTCCTGCAGCAGGTCGATCCGACGCAGGTACACCTCCAGCTCCCGGATCCGCTGCTGCCGCCACTTCTCCCCTTCCATCGGCACCCCGGCGATAGGGGGCGGCGGCTCCAGCCCCAGAAGCCCCGTGGTGCCGCCCCCGCCACCGACGCTAAGCATCGCGCGTACCATCTCCTTGAACATCGCCGCCAGGATGGGGTTCTCCGCGGTGCTGCTGCCGGATACGGCCGTTGCCGCTGACAGCGCGCCCGGCAGCCCAGAGGCCGGGTCCACGCTGAGGCCGCAGCCACCGTCCATGACCGCCGCCGCAGTCACCTGCGGGTACGAGGGGAGCGCGTCCTCGGTCATCACCGGCATCTGCATGTGCGCCGGCGGCAGCGCGAGCGTCTCGGCGACCGCGTCGGCGGGGAAGTCGCCCGTGCGGCGGCGGCGGCGGCCACGGCGTGGCCTCGAGGTCGGGGACTTGGCGGAATCCCCGTTTGCGGCGGCGGCGTCGATCCCGAAGGTGGGCATGGCGAAGGCGGCGTCGTGGGCGTTGCCGCCGCCCTCGTCGTCGGAGTCGCGGCCGTGCTTGTCGGAGGCGGGGCGCCAGATGGTGCGGGCGATCTCGAAGATGGCCTGCTCGTGCGGGGAGCGGAAGGTGAAGCCGGCGCCGGCGACGCGGAGGCGCTCGACGCAGTTGCGGTACTTGCGCTTGAGGCGGCGGATCTTCTCGACGAGCTGGTTCTTGGTGAAGCCGGTGTTGAGGCGGCGGCGCATGTCCTCGTAGAAGGGGGTGGTGTCGTACTGGTGCGACGCGAAGGAGGTGCCCCGCTGCGCCGTGAACTCGGCGAAGG
This sequence comes from Miscanthus floridulus, assembly GCF_019320115.1. Lineage (NCBI taxonomy): Eukaryota > Viridiplantae > Streptophyta > Magnoliopsida > Poales > Poaceae > Miscanthus > Miscanthus floridulus. The sequence continues at coordinate 154,615,558 of NC_089580.1, read as the reverse complement.
CGCGCAGGATCACGATCTCGTCCTCGTCCGTCCACAGGCGCTGGAACAGCGGGCGCCGCTCCCCGGCCCCGGACGCGGGGGCCGCGGCGACGTGGGAGGAGGAGAAGACCGGGTTGGGGTTTGGGTCGACGGGGAAGTCGAGGTCGTCGGAGTCGCCGTTGCCGTACGCGTCGGCGTCAGGGAAGGAGGAGGAGACCATGGCGCCGGCGGCGGAGGGGTCGTCGACGGTGGGGAACATTAGATCGGATCGGATCGGATCGGGGGTCGATCGGCTCGAGTCGGGAGCTAGGGTTGGGGGTTTCCGCTGGATTGGGCTCGAGCTCGACCGCTTGCGCTTGCGCTTGCGCTTGCGTTTGCGACTGCAACCCAACCTTTGGGTTGGTTTGGTTAGCCTACGCGTGAGCGTGACCGCGGACTAGCGGTATGGTTGGACCGGGGGGTCCTGGTTACCACGCCCCCGTCCTTCTCTTGAATTGGCTGCACCGCACCACCACTGGAGGTGGGCTGGGCCCAATCTTCCAGAGATTGAGGCGGAAATTGCGAAGCTGTCGAGACCCCCTAAAATGGGCCATTCGATTGGGCTCCCACCAGCAATGAGAATGAATACACACTTCACAATGCCAGCCCATCCTCAGCCTAGACGAAACCAACATCACGATTTGGAAGAGTGACCGTCATATATAATTTTATAAGTATAAATAATCTAAAATAAAATAAATAGATTGTCAAAGTATAATTTGGAAGACCGTGTGATGTCAAGTTGTGTCTTATAACAGAAGAATGGAGGGAGTATGTTTTTTATGGTCACCGTAGAAATCATGTTGCCATTATTATTGCGTTTTGTCTGGATGGCATGCTCATTAGTCATTACTGGAGTGTCATGTATGTTGCTATTATTGCGCTTTGGAGTTTAAAGCAAACTTTAATGTTTTTTGGGCATTGAGATTGTTAGAGAAAACATTCTTTGAAAATTGAAGTGAGTGCACTTCCATTGTAGTGCACTATTTCAACCGTCAACCAATTATATACTGCATCCATCCTAAATACATGTATTTACTTTGAATTTTCCTAAGTCAAATTATCATAAAATTTGATCGAATTTATAGACAAAACAATATTATTTATGATATCAAATGACTCTCTTAGATACATTATGCGATATATTTTTATATACTCATTTAAAGGCGTAAATGTTAAGACTTGTCTCTATAAACTTGAGCAAACTTATAATAGTTTGACCTAAGATAAATAATAGTGCATGTCATTCTCGGAATCTACAGAAATTTGAAGCCTTACATTATGGTAAATCATTTTATGTCCCATTGCCTCGAAAATCTATATTTAAACGACACTGCTATAGCGCCCGGGCGCGCGCGGCTGCAGCGCGTTTCCACGCCTTGTTTCGCGCGTCACGCGAGGCCCGCACCGCTCGGACGTCGTCCGCCCGCGCCTGCGTTTCGTGCGCCCACATGAGGCCTGCGTTGTTCGGACGTTGCCTACACCGCCGTGCGGGGACCGCTCGCGCACCCCATGTGCAACACCTGATCTACTTTTGAAACATTTAGATGCAATACTTGCAACATACAGAAGAAGACAGATGAAACACCTGAAACATGTGTCTGAAACACTTGCAAAAACATGTGAAAGAACACTTGAAAACCATTGCAAACATACGCAACATCCAGATAAAACATTTGCAACACATGTGTGAAACATATGCAACATCCAGATAAACACACTTGCATCATATGTCTGAAAAAAGAAGATGAAACATTGGGAACAGACGCTTGAAACATACGTGTATAAACCATTGCAACATATACACATCTCGATCTACTTTTGCAACATCCGTATGAAACACTTCCAACATGCCTCTGAAACATCTAAACTTCTGGAACATACGTTTGCAACACGCGTTTTTCAGCGCAACATGGCATGGACGGCGTGGCGAACTGAAGCGGTGGAGGCGGGGCGCGACAGCAGATGGCGGCACCCGACGCGGTGGAGGCGGCCATGACAGTAGGATGGAGGCGGCCTGCTGCGGTGGAGGCAGTTGTGGCAAGACTATATCTGGGCGTTGTGGCTCGGGGACGGCGGTGAGGGAGGACAGGGCCGACGGGACCGAAAAGCTTGGTAACGAAGACGGTGGCATGGCCCTGCACCTCGACGCCGTCGATCCATTACAGCAGCACGGTGCAAATCTGCGTAGGCGACGGGACGCGGCGCGGGCGGAAGCGAGCGGCGTGTGCGGAGCGAGGCGCGCGGGCAGGAGCGAGCGGAGCGCGCGATCAAAGCTTTTGTGTGTGTGGTTCGATGCATCCGATGGGAACGTGACGTCCGAACGCATATTCAATAGAGCAACGTAGAAATTAAGGAACCGAAGGGAAAAAAACACACATTTTCCCGTTGGTAGCGTTATATATACTCCTAAACGTGACCAGAGTCCTAGTCCTAGGCTCCTAACGCTCGTTTTGAGTGGAGGACGGCCGCCGGGAAAGGGAAACGGAATCTCCTAGCCGATGGCATGACTACTGATCATACTTTGCCATGAGAAATTGCCCAAATAACCGGAAACGCCCCCTAGGATGTTTGTGCCGTGGAACCTGCCGGTGTCCTCCGTCGTAGCAGTATAACGCACATCCCCACTGCAACAAACAACAGCGTCGCACCATGAAAAATTTGAAATAATCATGTCAAAAGAGCCCGCACGAATTGAATATTGGGTCGGGAACTTGGCATAGGCGTCGTCATGCTATCTTAAGCCACAAACACCACCTTTTTTTATGTGACGACCATCAGTCAAGTACAGGTAGAGGAGCCGGCCGATTGATCGGTGCCCACGCACTCGACCGTCCATAGGAGGAGGAATCGTTTCCTTCACACAAGCAAGCAGCTGCTATCTAGAGACATGATAGGCGCTACTATATGTGTTAGTGCAAAGTCGAACTTATATATTCGATTGTGTTAGTGCAAGCCGTGCGTGTGTATATTCGATTGTGTACAAGTAGTGACTGGATAGAGACCGGCGGGCAAGAAGCTCAAGCTATGCATGCATGTCATCCCTGCTGCTGCTTAAAGCATGCAAAAACGCCACCGACTGATCACCGATCGATCCATGTCGCCCAGGAGTGCAAGCAAACCAAGCAACGCCACTTTTCCCCCCCGGAAACAGATCGACTATCCTTTCAAGCAACCGTTCCAATTCCTCGCGCGTTCCCCCGTCCACACGATGCATATGCGCTGCCAGCAACTAGCAAGCACGTACTGGGAGCTATAGATCGTTGCACTGCATCATATGATTCGTATTCCTATCTCTCGCCAAGTAAAGCCAGCTGAAAACATTGCAATTGATTTGCCACCGCTTGTCGCACACAGCAAGATTACACAGCAGATCGATCGATCCACAAACTAGCTCACCACTGTATCTGTAGTACTAACCAGCAAGCAGCAACTGCAACTAGCAGCTAGGCATCGATAGATCGATCGATCGGACCGATCAAATCAAAGAGATTATATATGGCGGCGCCACGGAGCTTGACCGTGAGCGTGGCGGACCGTGCGCTGCGGGGCGTGGCGGACCTGATCAAGCTACTCCCAAGCGGCACGGTGTTCCTGCTCCAGTTCCTTTCCCCGCTGGTGACCAACAACGGGCACTGCGCGACGTTCAACAAGGTACTCAGCGGGACGCTGGTGGCCCTCTGCGGCGCCTTCTGCGCCTTCTCCTCCTTCACCGACAGCTACGTGGGGTCCGACGGCCGCGTCCACTACGGCGTGGTGACGCCGCGGGGCCTGCGCACCTTCACGCCCGACCCGGACGCCGCCGCCCGGGACCTGTCGGCGTACCGCCTCCGCGCGGGCGACTTCGTCCACGCCGCGCTGGCGCTGCTCGTGTTCGCCACCATCGCGCTCCTCGACGCCGACACCGTCGCCTGCCTCTACCCGGCGCTCGAGCTCAGCGAGCGCACCATGATGGCCGTGCTCCCGCCCGTCGTCGGCGGCGTCGCGGGGTACGTGTTCATGCTGTTTCCCAACAACCGGCATGGTGTCGGGTACCAGCCCACGACCGCCACCGAGGACTTCCAGCACAAATACTAGCCGGTTGATTTGCGTGGTCTCTGGTCGCTGTGGTCCGTGTGTTTGTTAAGTTCGAATGCTTGGCCGCCGGGTCTCAAATTAAGAGTCGGGACTCGAGGCAAAGCGTGTCTTTGCATTGTCTGATTTATTTGCTTGGTGGTGTGGTGTGTCGGCTTGCGCGTTGTTCCTGTCTTTGGCGGCCACAATACACAATTAATGTTCCTCCTTTTAATTAGCTTGTCAAATAAAATCAAAACCATTGCTTTCTTGCGCCAAATCCAAATAGTCGAAGCGTGCTAGCTTCTTCTTCACTCGACGCATCTTCATATTGAACTCATTACCAAACCGAACTATCTGACGGGCGAAGAGGATTCGTCAGTCATCCGCAAAGAAACCTTGAAACTACAGGCTCCATCTCTGACTGCTTGACCCGTTGCGTCAGGTCAGCTTTTGCTTGCACTCAACGCTGCGTCAGCGTCTGGAACACTTAGGCCAGCTGTGTCATCACCACAGTAATAAAGTATTATATATTCAATTGATGATGATTTGCAAGTAACTTCCTGCACCGCGGGAGAAGGAAAAGAGCTTGCCGATCGACGGAAGGGCATGCATGCTGATGCTGCCGACGCCGCTGCAGGAGACTGGGGGAGAGAGTGGATGAAGCCGCGACGAAGAGGGAGAGCTTAAGACAAGAAAGTATGTATGTATATAACTAGCAGCTTCCTGCATGCATCCTCAAAACAAGCCTAGCTACAACTACAACTGCGGTGGACGACTCCTTTAATAGTCACCCTTCTCCTCCTCCCTATACTTACACTTAATTACAATAAAAAAAAAGAAAAAAAGATGTTGTTTCCAAGCCGGAATAACCCAATCGTGTACACTACTACTGCTAATGCACGGCCTTGGCGTGGTCCGGTCATTCATGTGGCGCGTTGCTGATCACTAGCTAGCTCCTAGTCGTCCCTCTTGATGATCACCCAGACGGCGTAGATGATCCCGGGCAGGTAGGCGAAGAAGGACAGGATGAGGCAGATCCAGAACTCCACCTGCACGTACGGTACGGTATGGGGCATGCATACCAATACCAAAAAAAGATTCATCAGCACGACGTGAATTCAATTTCCTCCGGCGTGCGTGCGTGATGCATGCATGCCTCCGTTCGTCTGTTCCTACGACGACGACGTACGTCGAGCGACAAGGCGGCGGATCGTCGACGAACCTTGATGCCGTGCTTGAGGAATACGCCGAGCGGCGGGAGGATGATGGCGAGGATGAGGCGGACCAGCGTCACCGTGTTGTCGTCCGCCATTGCTGCCGCCGCTGGCTGCTACGAAGGAGGAGATCTCGTATGGGGGAGCCAGAGGCCGGGGTCGGGGAGGGACGAGCTGAGTCACGCACGGACAAAACTGGGACCCCATTTCGATCCGGGGCCCGCCTTTGCCCTTTGGTGTTTGTGTTGCCTTCGTTCATTAAAAAAAAAAGTAATTTGATGAACGGATGCTACTGCCTAGGAGTACAGCCTACACTCCCTCTTATAGATGGCCAAACAGGCCATCCCAGTACAACACGGGCATAATATCACCCTTTAAGCCTTGGGCCCGGCCGTCGGTTCAGCGAGCCCAGCGTGCTCCTGCCGGCCTATGCCCGCACGCTGACTGCGATCTCGCAGCCGCGCCTTGGCCTCGTCGCGAGCAGGTCGCCGCCGCACTGCTGGAGCGTCGTCGCCGCGTCAGGGTCGGGACCAATGGAGTGAGATGGCGTTTCGCCGTTAGGTTTTGACGCGCTTTTCCAACACCGCCATGCGCCGTTGGATTCGTGAGACTGGACACATGACAACTATTTATAGCATGGAGTAAATTGACTTTTGGTGGATTCCTATCTAGGTCCTCGAACTGAAAATGCTACAGTCTGGATCCTCGATCTATCTGTCTCATTCACCACCAGTCCAAAAACACGCCACGCATGCCCCAAAAGATGACATGGACATGCCACCGTGCAGACTAGACACGGGCCCGTTGGCTACTTTGCAAAAAAAAAAACCGCTCCATTTCTATGTCGCACTACTAAGCCCATCGTCTCTCTCCACTGTCCACTACTTCTCTCTCTCATGGTAGCCAATATTAGTTTGATCTCCACCAATTGGCCCAGTTGGGGATCAACGTCCTGATTGGGGGCGTCCAACCACACCATGGTTGGTGGAGCCCCGTCGCACAACACTATAAAGAGAGGTAGGGACCAGGGCTCTAACTACGAGGTTGACCACCAATAGCAAAACCTAACCCGATCTAAAGAGGGTGCTGCCAGCGACGAGAAGACCCACTAACTTCGCCGTCACCACCGGACCGCGGCACCTCGCGTCACCGTCGCCTCTGCATCGCCACCACTACGCTAGACTCCACCGCACCGAGCTCCCACGACACTGGCGTCCACGCGGCTGCATCGCAACTGTGCCAGGGCGAAGTAAAGGAATCATTTTCTCCATCTAAGTAAGATGTTTATCCCCTGATCTACGTTTCAGAGGTACTCTATTCCCTTCAATGGTATCAGAGCCGGGTTGCCAGTGTGTAGATCTAGTATGGGGTAGAGAATTGAAAAGAAATCGAAGAGTAACAGAGGGTTCTATCCGGTTCGAATCGAAACCCTAACCCTAACCGGGTAAAAGAAAATGAAAAGAGACCGGGGGGTGGCAGGCGTCACTTAACTGCTGGTCACCACCGCCACCGCGTGGGGAAAGGTGCCACACCGCCGTCTTCGCCGGCGCATGGCAAGAAAAGAACAGAAAACCCTAACCCTAACTTGACGTAACCCTAACCCTAATCCCCAATTGGATGAGATCCGAGAAGAACAGAGAAGAAGATCCAAATCAGAGAAGAAGGGGAAAGGGGAAGGGGCCTACCTTGCCATGCACCGCGTTGCCGCCTCGCCGGCGCACGGGAAGATGGCCAAGCCATGCAAGCTCTGGCCAAGGGCGCCGCCGCTAGTCCGCTCGATGGAGGCACGCTCACCCGCGTGGGGAGCGCGCGTCGACGAAGGGGCCGGCAATGACGCCATGTTGCTCGGTCGCCGCTGCTGCTCGTTATGCTGAGGGCTGCTGCGCTAAGCAGAGAGCAGCTGTGCGCGCACGAGAGAGAGAGGGCGAGAGAACAAATGGCTAGGGTTTCGGGTGCTGGCCGCCGTGTCGCGGTTTTTGATCCTCCGAAGCGCGCGCTCGACCATCCGATCTGCATCAATGGTGCGGAAGCAACGGGCCGGAGGCAAGCCCAGGCGGGCATGAGCGGGCGAGCCGCTTTCCCGGCCCAGGCCCAAGTTGCGGCCTGGGTGGGAGCCGCGCGCGCGCAAGGTAGGCCGGGCCGCTTTCTTGGTCAGGCCGAAGGAACAGTACTGATTTGAGTCCATTTTTCCTTTTCTTTTTCCAGTAAATCGTTATTTCCTGGGAAATGGATAAATGGCTCAAAGAAAATAGAAAAGAGATTTTTCCTGTGGGCAAAATTCATTAAATTGAATTAGTTTTTCCGCTGCTAAAGAAATAGTTTATTCTCCGGTTATTTTGAACCAACGTGATATTTAATTGAAGAAAAAGAGATTTTGACATGATTATGATGTTGTTATTTTCTGGCCAACGTTGTTAATAACAATATCGTAATTTTAATGATTTATGCATTAATTCTATTTCTGCTCAATGGTGATGTAGAATTAGTGTAGATGACAATTGTATGTTTTAATTTTGACCAACGTTAGAACTATGGCATGCAATTGTTATTATTATGTTTATGTTCTCACTCAATATGAATTGTGTTTTAAGCGGATACAACTTGATGGGTTATATCAAAGAGATCCCCACTCTCAAAGATGACAACTACACGAAGTGGAAGAAAAAGATTGGCCTGACCTTCATCTTGGCCGAGGTGAACTGAGTAGTCACCTCACCGTGTCCCACTGAGCCTGTGGCACCGGTGAGGGAGACAAACGAGGCTGATGCCGCTTGTGTAACTAGAGAGAGGGATTTGCATAGGAAGTGGGTCACTGTCAACAAGAAATGTTTGGCTGTGATAAAGAACACGATTGAGCCTGCAATTGTGGGCTCAATCCCAGAGTGTGACACGGTCATCGAGTACCTCGATAGAATAAAGAGTCAGTTCACTGGCTCTTCAAAGACATATGCTACCCAGCTGATAAAGCAGCTGGTGACAGAGTGGTACTCTAGAAATGGTGGCATAAGAGAGCACATACTATTTGTTATCACTACGTGATGATGTGAATGTTGTATGCGATGATGGGAACACTGCATGCGACAATGAGAATGTATCCTCGTCTACGGATGTAAACAGAAAATGAAAGAGAGCTCACGATGCGTCGTTGAAATTATGGCACTGTCGTTTAGGCCATATTTCAAGGAGGAGAATAGAAAAACTAGTTAAGAATGATATTCTTCCTCCATTAGAGTTCTCAGATTTAGAACAATGCAGAGAATGCATAAAAGGAAAGTATGTAAAGAAAATTAAGAAAGATGCCAAACAAAGCACGGGAATTTTATAGATTATTCACACAAACATCTGTGGTCTATTTCCTGTAAAGAGTGTGGATGGTTATGATTCGTTCATAACATTCACGGATGATTACTCCCGTTATGGCTACATTTATCCAATCAAAGAAAGAACAGAAGTATTGGATAAATTTAAGATATTTAAGGCAGAAGTTGAAAACCAACACAATTTAAAGATTAAGATAGTCAGGTCCGACCATGGGGGAAGGGTACTACGATCGGCATACCCCATATGGCCAAGTTCCTAGACCTTTTGCAAGGTTCTTACAGGAGAATGGCATAGTAGCCTAGTATTCTACACCGGGCGAACCTCAGTAGAATGGAGTAGCTAAATGACGCAATCATATCCTAATGGATATGGTGCGCAGTATGATAAGTTACTCCACCTTACCGTTGAGCCTGTGGATGGAGGCGTTAAAAACTAACATTCATATTCTCAATAGAGTACCAAGTAAGTCGGTGCCAAAACACCGTATGAGTTGTGGATAGGAAGAGTACCCTCACTAAACCACTTATGTGTGTGGGGGAGTCCTACCAAGGCCAAAGTATTTAACCCAAACATTGGGAAACTAGATCCCAAAACAGTAAGTTTCCATTTTATTGGCTACCCAGAAAAGTCAAAAGGTTTTCATTTCTACTGTCCAGACAGACATACAAAGTTTATGGAAACACAACATGCTGTCTTCCTAGAGGATGAAATGATGAGGGGGAGCATGGTAGCTCGAGAAATTGACCTTGAAGAGAAGCAGGTGTATGCGCCCACTCCGATGATTCATGAGCCATTTTTCTTACTACCTGCTGTTGCTGCACCGATAGTGCAAGATACTGTGGTGCCAGCACCTATTGTTATTCTGCCTGTGGCAACAATGAATGACGATGAGGAACCTATTCTTTAGGATCCCGTAGAACCTATTGCCACACAAGAGGGGGGAGCAATATAACAGAACTGACCAATTATACAAGATTAAGTAAAGAAATCTTCCGCCGAAGCAGATAATTTAGATAACTTAATCCCGTATAACCCGGTAGTCCGTGAAACCACGAAGGATTTCAATCCAATCGACATACAAACCAAGATCATACAAGTTTAGGAATCACCGTCATATGTTACATAAAGTTCGCAATGACAGTTGGATACATCGGAGTTTAGAACATAAAGTTATTACAACCCAAGTTCAAACTAAAATAGTGGAAGCAAATAGTTTTAAAGCCACACACACACTTTTGGTTCAGATATAGTGTCGGTAGGTAGTCATCTCCAACAAAAGCATCAGATGAGAGATACGGAGTGACCATTGTCCTTGGTCCTAGTTGTCGCCCATCACCGGGTATAGGTAGTTAATGCAATAGCCGTAGTACATTTGACCATCTACAACAACAATGAGAATAACGCCCTGAGTACGAGAAGGTCCTCAGCTAGACTTACCCGTCTTAAACCAAAATAAAGCGACACCAAGGATTATGCAAGCCTTTCTTTGGTGGGCTAGCTGACTCGTTTACGAAAAGCATAAGCTATCATGAAGAAACCATTTTAAGTACTTTGCATCATCTTTATTATGACCTATCCATCTAGGTAAGCACCTATACTATAGCAATCACTTGATTAACCAATAACATCTAGTTACCAACTTAGATTTAGCATATCCCATACCATCCAGATAACCATCAGTGTTCCATCATAATTACTATGATGCTGTAGCTCGAGTCAAGTGCTCACTATCAAGGAGCAATGGCGATTCAAATCGATTCCTAACCAGCTGGTGATTTATTCCTCACACAAACCACACTCACCGATTAAGTGAGCTACAGATCACTAATGACACTTTCCAAGTAGCCACGGGATAACAGTCATGGACCGCACTACCCAGGGACCGCCCGATAGCCAGGACACACCTTGGGCTCACTCTTTGCATCCTCATCATACCCCCTTCAGCACTAGTCTGCCAATCCAAGTTTATCCCAGCTCGAATAGTGTCACTAGCTTCACGGTCGAAAGGGACTTTATTTGGCCAGCTAAATGTGAGGCATACGTTCAACATGACAAGAGGGATGAGCAACGATCGGTCCTTAATCAACATAGACAGAAAACTAACAGCATCCTAGAACCCTGTCTGGTTGCCTCCAACTTTTCCGTCCGGTCTCCAATTATCCATCACACATGGTTAATTCCAGGATATCATTCTTTCCAAAGCTAAATTCTTTCGGTAACCACCTATAAATGTAGGTGACCGGAAATCACCGATTGCTACCGGTCTAAGCAAGGCTAAGCAGTTATTCAATCCCGACCTAACAGGGTAAAAAGGTAATAAGGTAGGCAAGGATAGTAATAAATGCATCAACGGTTTCAATCAACTCCTACAACTTAATGCAACAATATATAAACTCATATATAGAAAGAATTGCTTTTATAAAGTAGGAGACTTAGAATACTCCGGGGCTTGCCTCGTTCGAACGAACTAGGTTGATGATCCACGCACTCGGGCAAGTCCTCTCCTTACTCCTCTTCCTCTGGTACCTCCTGTGCCTGGATTTCTTATGGATCTATCCTGGTCTGCTCTTCCTAAACTGCTACTAGCAACTCCTCCTGTGATCCTATATGATGTAGATGTATAAGTGCTCATACATAGGTGCATCGGAGAGATGACATGTAATGATCATGATGCATGGAATATAGATGAACATGTTTAACTTTATTGAACATAGTAGAAGTAAAGCTCTTATACAAGGTAGCCAACATCATCCAAGAACATGTACTACTATACTACTACTACAACCACTGTACTAACATGCCAAGTCACCACAGCAAGCTAAGATGCTTCAAAGATACACCAAAGCAAACATTATTAACTAAACATGCATTAAAAAGGTTAATTAAACCCTAATTGAAACTAGGTTTGAACAGCAACACCTATTTTGGTAGCACAAAAAAATCTAAGAAAATTACAGTAGCATAGTACTACTCTAAGTAGACTACCATAAAAGTTTCATGGCATTTGGATAAGTAAAATAGCCTACACAAAAATGACAAGCTATGGCATAAATATGAGCATGAAAATACTTTGTATTATGAAAAGTATCAAACAACATATTTAATATTTTTCCTATGTTCTACACAGTTAACAATCACTGCACAAAAATTATCATACACATGTTTTATACAATTTTTGCTCTCTATCAAAATAACAAAAATCATCAATTAAAGGCACTTGAACTACACATCAATATTTCTCTATAGAACATGTATGACATATATTTTTCCTACAAAGTACATCAGTAAAGGAGATTAACAAAACTAGAACCATATTTTTCTGATAATTATTCTATTTACTAGACATTTTCTATGATAACAGCAAATACAAGAATTAAATAAAACCCTATACAAAAGTATCACAAAAACCACATGCAATATTTTTCTACTATAGATCTAAGAATAAGAAGCATATAGAAATTTGTTTCATCAACTTGGGAGCAATATTTTTCAATTTATGAATTTCCAAAGCATTTAAACAAAATCTGTAAATCGTTTCTTTTATTCCTTCTGAAAATCCCGATTCAAAAACGCTAGATCCACCGGGATCTGTACACGCGCGTACACACACAAGGGCTAACAAATGGGCCTGGGGGGCGGGACCCCACCTGTCAGCGGGAGAGGAAGAAGGGCGGTGCTGACTACGGCTAACCTCGCCGCTGGCGAGGTCTCCGGCGAGGAGGTCTACTCTATCGCACTCTCCTTCGCAAGGCGAACCTACTGGTGCAGCTATCGTGGCTAGTGGAGCTCGGGAGCAAGCTCACCGACATCCATGGCGGCGTGGTGGCCCGGTTCAACGTCGGCCGGCCATCTCCGGCCGAGATGAGGTGCGGGAAGGGGCTTGGGAGCTCCACCGTGTCAGGGCTATGCTTGAGTGCGTGAAGATAGGGAGAGAGGTGGAGCAGAGAGGGGGAGTCCACGGAGCGGAGCTCTCTAGTGAGCTCGACCACTACTCTGGTGAGGGATTCCCGAGGAAGGGAAGCTTCCCATGGCTTACTGAGGGGAGCATGGGGTGCGCGAGGTGGAGGCGGAGCTTTGGGCGAGATGGAGCGGTCGATGGCGAGCTGGGGTGGCCGGGCGAGCCAACTCCGGCGATGCGCGTGCGGCGGCGAAGCTGCCTATGCGTGCGGGAGCTATTGCTGCTGTTGTCCGAGCGAGGACAAGGCGAAGGAAGGGAGGGAATGGCAGAGTGAGGGAGCAGGGCGTGCCCGGGCCGACAAAACGGTTAGGGCGTGGCGACGTCGGCGGTGCATGGCAGCCACGTGGCGGTGGGACTCTACCGCGGGCACACGGAGGTGCGGCGCTGGCGCTGGCGCGGGTGCGCGCGCTGGCGGGAGCGCAGGTGGGCTAGGCCAGCTTAGCTAGCTGGGCCAGAAGCAGAGCGGCGGCCCAACTAAGGTAAGAATTGTTTTTTTTCATTTTCTTTTCTCTCCCAAATTCATTCAAATGAAATTTTAAACCTTTTCAAAGCAGTTTCAAAAGTTGGACCCAAAATAGAAGTTGCTTAGAAAAATGTACTCTACAACTTTGCCAAAAAGAGTAAGGCCAAAATCCAATTAGATTTTGAACTATAGATTTAAAGTTAATTTGAATAAAAAAACTATTTTAGATGATTATTTTTAAAAGCAAAATTTGAGAAAACTTTGAATATACACCTTGCTCCAAATTGCATCCTAATTACTTCTAAGTGGTCTAAGTGATCAACCAAGGTACACACATGGCAAAACAAACATACCATCCAATCTATTAAAACAAAACTATGCAACATACATGTTTCATTAGTATGTTTCAATTCTATATTTCATGTCATGCTTATGAATGCATAATAATGATTATGCTCATGATTTGCAAAATGTTAATGCATGCTTAACACCGAGGTGTTACAAGCAACAACAGCCTCAAATAGAAGATATGCCAAATGTGGAGGCCCCTAGAAGGTCTCAAAGAGTTAGAAAATCAACTATTCCTGCTGACTATGAAGTATACAACACTAAGGAATTTCAAATGGAGGATGATCCCACCTCATTTGAAGAAGCCATGAGAAGTGATCATTCATCAAAGTGGCTTGAGACCATGGAAGATGAAATGAAATCTATGAATGCCAATAAAGTTTGGGACTTGTAAATAATTCCTAAAGTAGCCAAAATAGTAGGCTATAAATGGGTCTACAGAACAAAACTTGACTCTCAAGGGAATATAGATAGATATAAAGCGCGTCTTGTGGCAAAAGGTTTTACGCAAAGAGAAGGCATTGATTACAATGAGACATTTTCTCCAGTCTCATGTAAGGATTCCTTTAGAATCATAATGGCATTAGTGGCACATTATGATTTAGAATTACATCAGATGGATATAAAGACAACTTTTCTCAATGGGGACTTGAAGAAAAATGTTTATATGGCACAACCAAAAGGTTTTTTCATAGAAGGAAAAGAACGAATGGGATGCCGCCTAAAGAAATCCATTTATAGATTAAAACAAGCTTCAAGACAGTGGTACTTGATGTTTGATCAGACAATAAGAAATTTTGGGTTTAAAGAAAATGTAGAGGACAATTGTGTCTATGCAAAGTTTAAGAATGGGAAGTTTATCTTCCTTGTCCTGTTTGTGGATGATATCTCACTTGCTAGTAGTGATGTCAGTCTACTACTAGAGACAAAGAAGTTTTGTCCTCAAAATTTGATATAAAAGATCTTGGCGAAGCTTCATTCATTCTAGGGATCGAGATTCACCGAGATAGAAGTAAATGGGTATTAGGACTGTCACAAAAGGCATACATAGAAAAGATCTTAAAGAAATTCAATATGCACACATGTAGTCCCTCACCTGCTCCTATAGTTAAGGGCGGCATATATGGGGATTTTCAATGCCCCTGAAATCAGTATGCGATCGATCAAATGAAAATGGTTCCATATGCTTCAGCTGTCGGAAGCTTGCAATATGCTCAAGTATGTATGCGCCCTAACTTGGCATTTGTTACCGGGTTACTTGGTAGATTCTAGAGCAATCCTAGAACAAAACACTAAAAATTAGTAAAGAAAGTCTTGCGTTATTTGCAAGGAACAAAAAGCCTCATGATGACATATAGAAGATCAGATTCACTCCATATAGTGGGATATTCAGATTCTGATTATGCGGGAGATGATAGAAAATCCACATCTGGATTTGTATTCACTCTCGTAGGGGACCTGTTTCATGGAAAAGCTCAAAGCAAGCCGTCACTACATCGTCCATAATGTATGCCAAGTTTGTAGCGTGTTATGAGGCAACGGGGCAGGTGAACTGGCTAAAGAAGTTCATACCCGGTTTGAAGGTGGTTGACAACATCTATAGACCACTTAAATTATACTACGATAATAATCCGGCAGTACAATATGCTCACAACAATAAGTCAAGTGGTGCTACCAAACACATTGACATAAAGTATTATGTTGTGAAAGAAAAAGTCCGAGATCATGTCATAAGTCTTAAGCATATAAGTACCAAAAAGATGCTCGCGGATCTGCTTACAAAAGGCTTACCACCCAACATGTTCAGATAACATGTAGCCGGCATGGGTTTAAGAGAAAGCCTATAATTCCTGGACAAAAGGAGACACAAAGTTAAGTATCTATTTCAGAACAGAGTGGTGTGTTGTAGTTGTTAAATCTATAGGCAATTGACCGTGATGATGAAACATACTCTATGCGCTAATCTGTAATGGAATGAACAAAAGTAAATAATATGAATTTGAAAGATGGTGTGAGATCAAGGGGGAGAATGTTAGTTTGATCTCCACCAATTGGCCCAATGGCCAATTAGGCCCTTAGATCAACGCCCTGATCGGGGGCGTCCAACCACTTCATGGTTGGTGAGCCCCCATCGCACAACACTATAAAGAGTGGTGGGGACTAGGGCTCTAACTATGAGGTTGACCTAAGCCACCATGACCCACCAACAGCTAAACCTAACCCGATCTAAAGAGGGTGCTGCCAGCGATGGGAAGACCCACTGACTTCGTCGTCACCACCAGACCGCGGCACCTCGCATCACCATCGCCTCTACCTCGCCACCACTACGCTGGACTCCACCATGCTAAGCTCCCACAACACCGGCGTCCATGTGGCTGCATCGCAACTGCGCCAGGGTGAAGTATAGGAATTAGTTTCTCCATCCAAGTAAGATGTTTATCCCCTAATCTACATTTTAGAGGTACTCTGTTCCCTTCAGCCACGACGGCGTCCGTTGCTACTTTTGCGTCACGCTGTCCCTGCAATCCAGTGGGAGGAAGAATTCTAGCATGCACTCATCCCGGTCGCCACCACCACTGCCGTCCATGTCCATGGACGCGTCATCATCGTGAACCAGCTATGCGCACACGGTGAGGCAGCCGGCCTGGCTGTAGAACTGCATGTGGTGCCCAAGCAGGTATGTGTCCATGGAGTACTTGGTCACGTCGGTGTAGAAGTAGGTCCGGTAGCTGCAGCCGCTTCCTCGATGAGCCCACATCTGATGGAGCGCAGGTGGTGCTTGATGTAAGCCTCGTGGAGTTGGGTTCTCATCGGCGAGGTAGAACGGAGTGCCAACCACCATCAGGGAGGCATGCTCTATGCCGGTGCTGCAGCGTCTACATCTGGCCCAAGCCTATCGACCTCGGTGGTGAAGTGGAGCCTAGGCGAGGTGGTGATGACTTGCAAGCTCGAACACGGTGAGGCAGGAGCTGGTGGTGGGGTGAAGGATGAGGAGCACGAGCGCCGCCAAGATATCGTAGATGAGCGCATAGCTGATGCACGCGTACTAGAACAGGAGGTGGCACCGCGACTGCGGGTCTGCGGCACCCTAGGTGGCCAGCATGCGCCGATTCCCATCCTGTGCCGGTGCCCTACACCAGCATGCCACCGCTGCTACCATGGCCTGCCGTCGTGGTCCCCGTCCACATCGCGCACGACGTTGCCAAGCTAAGGCCGCGCCGCGACCTGACCAATGTCACACCCCCACCTCATCGGCCTCCGCTAGGGCCAGGATGGGCTCGCGTCGTGCTCTGCTCCAAGAAAGGTCGAGCCGTACCAACACCGTGCCGGCCTCGACTTGCCGTCCATGTCATGCAGAATTGGGACATGCCTAGGTTCCCACCATCACACCAAGCTCCTTGCTGACCTCGGGCTAACCAAGGCCGAGCCACTTCTTCACTAGAGCTGTGCTTGCCCTACTGAGGAACCATGCCGACCTAATCCACGCTGAAGCCGCTGCTGCCTTCTTGATGTTTGAGTCCATAGGCATGCCTCCTTTATCCTCGGCATAGCTGCGTGCCCCTGTGGTGCACCTCAGCGCCGCCTCCCTACCAAGCACTGCCACGACCCCACCGTCGAACTCTAACCAGGAGCACTCCGAGCCACCGCTGCGAAGCCAAGAGCCACGGCCACGAACTCCTCTACAACCGGTGTGTTCTGGTAGAGCCAAGCCAAGCACGGTAGCACAAAGGGCTAGCCTTGGGTGGGCTAGCACGCTTCAGTCCCCATCCAGTGTCGGCGCCCACACCGGCGGCCTCCTGCACGCCTGTAATAGAACCAACCAATTATACAAGATTAAGTAAGGAAATCTTCCGTCGAAGCAGATAATTTAGCAAACTTAAGCCCGTATAACCCGGTAGTCTGTGAAACCACGAAGGATTTCAAACCAATCGACATACAAACCAAGATCGTACAAGTTTAGCAATCACCGTCACATGTTACATAAAGTTCGCAATGACAGTTGGATACATCAGAGTTTAGAACAAAAAGTTATTACAACCCAACTTCAAACTGAAATAGCGGAAGCAAATAGTTTTAAAGCCACACACACACTTTTGGTTCAGATACAGTGTCGGTAGGTAGTCATCTCCAACAAAAGCATCAGATGAGAGATACGGAGTGACCATTGCCCTTGGTCCTAGTTGTCGCCCATTGCCGGGTATAGGCAGTTAATGCAATAGCCATAGTACATTTGACCATCTACAACAACAATGAGAACAATGCTCTGAGTATGAGAAGGTCCTTAGCTAGACTTACCCGTCTTAAACCAAAATAAAGCGACACCAAGGATTATGCAAGCCTTTCTTTAGTGGGCTAGCTGACTCATTTACGAAAAGCATAAGCTATTATGAAGAAATCATTTTAAGTACTTTGCATCATTTTTATTATGACCTATCCATCTAGGTAAGCACCTATACTATAGCAATCACGTGATTAACCAATAACATCCAGTTACCAACTTAGATTTAGCATATCCCATACCATCCAGATAACCATCAGTGTTCCATCATAATTACTATGATGCTGTAGCTCAAGTCAAGTGCTCACTATCCAGGAGCGATGGCGATTCGAATCGATTCCTAACCAGCTGGTGATTTATTCCTCACACAAACCACACTCACCGATCTAGTGAGCTACAGATCACTAATGACACTTTCCAAGTAGCCGCGGGATAACAGTCATGGACCGCACTACCCAGGGACCGCTCGATAGCCAGGACGCACCTTGGGCTCACTCTTCGCATCCCCGTCATACCCCCTTCAGCACCAGTCTACCAATCTGACTTTATCCCAGCTCGAATAATGTCACTAGCTTCACGATCGAAAGATACTTTATTCGGCTAGCTAAATGTGAGGCATGCGTTCAACATGACAAGAGGGATGAGCAACGATTGATCCATAATTGACATAGACAGAAGACTAATCAGCACCCCAGAACCCTGTCTGGTTGCCTCCAAGTTTTTCTGTCCGGTCTCCAATTATCCATCACACATGGTTAATTTCTAGGATATCATTCTTTCCATAGCTAAATTCTTCCAGTAACCACCTATCAATGTCGGTGACCGAAAATCACCGATCGCTACTGGTCTAAGCAAGGCTAAGCAGTTATTCAATCCTGACCTAACAGGGTAAAAAGGTAATAAGGTAGGCAAGGATAGTAATAAATGCATCAACAGTTTCAATCAACTCCTATGACTTAATGCAATAATATATAAACTCATATATATAGAAAGCATTGCTTTTATAAAGTAGGAGACTTAGAGTGCTCCGAGGCTTGCCTTGTTCGAACGAACTAGGTTGATGATCCACGCACTCGAGCAAGTCCTCTCCTTACTCCTCTTCCTCTGGCACCTCCTGTGCCTGGACTTCTTGTGGATCTGTCCCAGTCTGCTCTTCCTAAACTACTACTAGCAACTCCTCCTATGTCCTATATGATGCAAATGTATAAGTGCTAATGCATAGGTGCATCGGAGAGATGACATGTAATGATCATGATGCATGGAATGTAGATGAACATGTTTAACTTTATTAGACATAGTAGAAGTAAAGCTCTTCTACAAGGTAGCCAACATCATCCAAGAACATATACTACTATACTACTACTACAACCATTGTACTAACATGCCAAGTCACCATAGCAAGTTAAGATGCTTCAAAGATACACCAAAGCAAACATCATTAACTAAACATGCATTAAAGAAGAATATTTTATTTCATTTTAAACTAGGGCTACAACAGCAACATATACTTCTAGTGCTCATAAAAATCTGAGAAAATTACAGTAGCATAGTACTACTCTAAGTAGACCACCACAAAATTTTCATGGCATTTGGATAAGTAAAATAGCCTACACAAAAATGACAAGCCATGGTTGATAATTAAGCATGAAAATACTTTGTACTATAAAAAGTGTCAAACAGCAGATTTGGTATTTTTCTTATGTTCTACACAGTAAACAATTACTGCACAAAAATTATCATACACATGTTTTATACAATTTTTGCTCTCTATTAAAATAACAAAAATCATCAATTAAAGGCACTTGAACTACACATCAATATTTCTCTATAGAACATGCATGACATATATTTTTCCTACAAAGTACATCTCAAGAATAGATCAACCAAATTGGAATCATATTTTTCTGATGTATATTCTATTTAAAACACATTTTTTAAGAAATCAGCATTTATTCAATTTAAATAAAGCTACACAGAAAAGTATCACAAATTTGACATGCAATATTTTTCTACTATAGATCTAATCACAAGAAACCTAGCAAAACTTATTTCAACAAATTTGGAGCTATTTTGAGTAAGTTATGAATTTCCAAAGCATTTAAAAAAAATCTATAAATCATTTCTTTTATTCTTTCTGAAAATCCCGGCTCAAAAATGCTAGATCCACCCGGATCTGAACATAGACGTGCACCCCAGCGGCTGACAGTGGGCCCTCTAGCCCCACCGGTCAGTCACTATGGCAGGGGAGGCGCTCGGCCGCGGTAGTTCTCCCCGCCGGTGAGCTCACCGGCGGTGAGGTCACAACCGAAGGCTTCCCCGTGACAAGGCGGACCTAAAGGTACATCTACCATGGCCAGTGGAGCTCGGAGCAAGCTCACTGGCATCCATGGCGGCACGGTGGCATGGCCCGACGCCGGCCAACCATCTCCGGCCGAGATGTGGCGCGGGGAATGGCTGGCGAGCTCCACCGCGTCAGTGTGGTGCTGGTGCGCGTGAAAAGAGAACGAGAAGGAGGACGGTGGGGTGAGGTCCACGGAGCAGAGCTCTCTGGTGAGGAGGAGCTCACTCTGGTGAGTGATTCATGACCGGTGAAGGCTTACTGAGGTGAACCAACATGAGCACGGGGTACGCGAGGTGGAGGCGGAGCTGCTGGCAAGATGGAGCGGTCGATGGTGAGCTGTGGTGGCCGGGCGAGCCAACTCCGGCGAGGGAGCTAGTGCGAGCGGTGGCGAAGGCGAGCGTGCACTCTGCTGCTACTGTGCTGTGGCTGGCGGAGTGGAGAGGCGAGTGGGGAGCACAGTGCGGTCGGGCAGGTGAAGGCGGGCGCATGGAGTGGCGGGGCCCATCGGGGTGCCACCCATACGCCGTTGCCGGCAAGCGACGGCCATGCGGCGGCCGAGTTCTGTCAACGGCGAGCTGTGGTGGCCGAGCGAGCCAACTCCGGCGAGGGAGCTAGTGCGGGCGGTGGTGGAGGCGAGCGCGTGCTCTGCTACTACTGTGCTACGGCTGGCGGAGTGGAGAGGCGAGTGGGGAGCACGGCGCGGTCGGGCAGGTGAAGGCAAGCGCGTGGAGTGGCGGGGCCCGCTGGGGTGCCGCCCGTACGCCGTTGCCGGCGAGCGGCGGCCACGGGCGGCCGAGTTCTACCGCAGCAGGCGACGCTGGCGCGCGCTAGCACGGACGAGCGAGCAGCGGGCGCGGAGGCAGGCTGAGCCGGCTTCGGCCGTGGGCCGAGAAGCGAGGGCGCGGCCCATTAAGGTGAAAAATGTGATTTTCCTTTTTATTTGCTTCTCCAAATTCATTCAAATGAAATTTTGAACCTTTTCAAAGCAATTTCAAAAGTTGGACCCAAAATAAAAGTTGTTTAGAAATTGAAACTCTACAACTTTGCCAAAAAGAGTAAGGCCAAAATCCAATTAGATTTTGAACTATAGATTTAAAGTTAAATTTAAATCAAAAACCCTATTTTAGAAGATTATTTTTAAAAGCAAAATTTGAGAAAATTTTGATGAGGACATCGCCACACTGGACACACCGACGCCATGGTCTTCCCCAAGTTGCAATTCGTTTCCAACTCAGCTGCCACGTCGTCCTCGGATTCAGCAGACACGTCGTCACTGTTTCGGTCATAACTTCCTCATACGACATCGAAACGGGCCGTTCTTGGATGCGTTGGAAAGGGGACGACGATGCCGTCGTTTTGGATCTGGTCCCAGCTCCAGAAGGTCCGTGGATCATTCTGTGTGACCACGGCAAGGTGCTGCGTCACCTATTTGGGCCAACTTGGCCATGTATCGTGTCGCGCCTTAAGCCCAAGTTGTGGGCGCCCAACCCCTGGCCGTCCCCAACCCTAGGTTGAGTCTTAGACTATAAACACAGCCGCCGCCGCTGCTACACAATTGGGTTTTGTTTAGAGTTTAGTTTTCCATCGAGAAACTGAATCGTTCATTGTAACTGTGGTGATAAATCCTTTTACAGTGATCCAGGGCCCCCGTTCTTGATCTCCTCCACTGTGTCGATTAGTCCTTTGGAACCGAGTTCTTGAACCCTCTATTCATATTCACGTCATTCATATTTGCAATTTCAGATTGCGTGTTTTACCTTCTTGCTTGTGCTCTTCGATTCGCTTGCAGGAAAAGCCTTCTTGGCGAGGTCAATCAAGTTGTGCTTGGTTGATAACCAACGGAGTAGTGGTGTAACGGTTGCAGGGTTCGAATCGTGTCTGATTTGAAGCCGGATCGCCAACGTCGAGATCTCCACAAATCGAACTTACCGGCTACCTCTCGGAAGATCGGGCCTGTACTCATCAAATTTGAATACCAACCTTGCTCCAAAATACATGTGAAACATTTCTAAGTCATTTGTACTCCCAAACAATCATGTTAAACATTATTACAAGCACAAACACGACCCAGGTTCATTTAAACAGTAATGCAACATACATGTTTCACGAGCATGTTTCATATGTTTCAAAGCATTGTTTTAGTTATTATTTAACATGATTATGCATGTATGATTATGATGCTTGATGATGCATTATGTTCATGATTTGCAGTGCCTAAATGCTTGCGTAACACCGGGGTGTTACAACACCCAGGGAGAGAGACGAAGGGCTTAGGAGTGAAACAGAGAAATGGATGTGGGGTCTTTTTGCAAAGTAGGCAACGGGCCCACGTCCAATCTCCACGGTGGCACGCCCACATTGGCTTCTGGTGCACGCGTGGCATGTTTTGGACTATCGGTAGATGAGACAGATGGATCGAGGACCTAGTGGTAGCATTCTTAGTTCGAGGACCCAGATGGTAATCCACTAAAAGTCTAAGGATCTACGATGCAATTTACTCTATAGCATGTATGTAGGAGGCACGGTTTCCACTCAATTTTCCCGTTTGGGAGCCCATGTGGGGTAGGGATTATACGTGGTATATAGGCATCTGGGCTAGTGCCTTTTGATTGGCCGTAGCGGACTAGGCCATGCTAAGGTTGAGGCCCAAGCATGACCCTATATATGGGTTGGGCTAGCATGGGCCTGACGGGCAATGGGCCATGCCATGTTTGGTCTAGGCCAAATTCCTGCACCATGGGTAGTGCCGTTGGGTCACAGGCATTTTGTCAGCGTTTTTGCCTCGGTTTAAAAGGATTGAAATTCTAGGTTTTAGAGAAGAAAACCAACGTCATTAGGAAATGACAAGAATACCTCTTTTAAAAAAGTTACTAACGCTGCCATTTGCAGTCATGTTTAGTCCTATCTGTAATCATAGCACAAACACGAATAAGGCTAGATGGTAGCACAAACACAAGCGTTTCTCCAGCGGCCTTTACAAATTGCCAGCTCTAATTGAAGTAAGAAAATAAGAAAATTTTGAAGATTGTGACATTGACATGGTAGCAAAAATGTGAGAGGAGTGACACAGATGCCATTGGAGGCTGTGTGAGCTTGGCATAAAGATGGCAACAGGCATAGATTATCCACGTGCCCATAGGCATAAACCCGCTAAGGCGAAGGTACATGTTTGGAGTTGTGCCCACGGGCATGGCGTGAGGGCATGTAATTGAACCCAATGGGTAAAGTCTGGCGGGTACAAAAAACTTGTACCCATGCCCGCTAGACCCACGAACCCACTCTAGAGCCCTGACATGTGGGTCCCCTATGCCAATAGTATATAAGAAAGCAAACTCTAGGGTTCATGTTCAGCATTTCTATTCTATCCCCTCCACCTCCCCACCCTAGCCGTCACAGCCCACAGCCCATAGCCCAGGTGCCAGGCCGCCAGCGCCACTATGTCACCACACCCCAGATCTTGTCCGCCAGTGGCCAACACCAACCCATAGACGAGCTCCGACCTCCGGTAGTCTAGCGCCCTACATTTGACTCGCCGGAGCATAGGACCTCACCATGTCCAGCCCTCCAGGTATTGATTTTTCTTCAATCCCCTTTGTCCCTACTACTGATTTGTACTTATGTTGCATGTATTAGTTAATGTTTGTATGGTCAGTAGCTAGTTCTGTAGATTAGTTCAGTTCTAAGAATTTTTCATGTTCATGTAGTTCTGAGGATTTGTGATGGACACCCCTAGAAGTAGCACGCAGCCTGGAAGTAGATCTAGGCCTTCTGGACCTATCCCTGTTATTACAGCTAACCCTGAAGTGATCCGTGTTGATGATGAACCTGAGGAAGATGGGGCTGGTGGTGGTGTAACTCAGTCACAAGGCTCACAGAGGAAGCTTACTTCTGCAGTCTAGGCAGATTTCACAAGAGTTTGAGATGATGACGGTGTGTGGAAGGCTAAATGTAAGCATTGCGGCAAGAATCTTTTAGCAACAAGAAGGAATGGTACGAACCATCTACGTACTCATGTGAAAATTTGTATCTATAGAAAAAAGCCATGCAAACAAACTTGAGGTTTGCAGCCACTGAGAAGGGGGCAGTGGCTGTAGAAAATTATGTTTTTGATCAAGAGGTAGCTAGGAAAGCACTTTACTCTATGATTGTATTGCATGAGTACCCTCTGTCCATTGTGGACCATCATGGATTTCACAAATTTGTTAGTGCATTGCAACCCTTGTTCAAGGTAGGTACTAGAAACACTGCTA
This sequence comes from Miscanthus floridulus, assembly GCF_019320115.1. Lineage (NCBI taxonomy): Eukaryota > Viridiplantae > Streptophyta > Magnoliopsida > Poales > Poaceae > Miscanthus > Miscanthus floridulus. The sequence continues at coordinate 154,591,310 of NC_089580.1, read as the reverse complement.
GAAAGGGAATCTTGAGTTTCTATGATATGGAGAAAAGGAAAGCTAAGATATTCCTTCAGAAGATGACTTCTCGTGTTGCTATTACAACTGGTATGTGGATAGCTGATAACCAGAAAAGAGGATACATAGCTATCACTGGACATTTTATTGATGACTCATGGACTCCTAGAAGCTGCATATTGAGGTGATTACCTGATTTTTCTTGCTGCACCATTTTTATGATATGGATTCATTGGTTTTTCTTGCTTGCTAAAGTTTTCTATCGTTTTTAGGTTTATTTATGTGCCATGCCCTCAAACAGCAAGTGTTATTTGTGATGCATTGCTCAAATGCCTCCAGACTTGGGATATTGATTGCAGGGTGTCAACAGTGACCCTTGATAATTGCAGCACCAATGACAACATGATTTTACAAATGGAAGGAAGGATTGGAGCAGCTAATATGTTGTTGGGTGGCAAGCACCTTCATATGCGGTGCTGCGCGCACATCTTGAACTTAATTGTTCAAGATGGCTTGGAAGTGATTAAGAAATCTGTTGCAAGTATCAGGGAAAGTATTGCTTATTGGGTTGCTACACCAAAGAGGTATGAGAAATTTGTGAAAACAGCACAACAGCAAACGGTTGAATTAACTAAGAAGTTGTGTCTAGATTGCAAAACTAGATGGAACTCGACTTATATCATGCTTAGTATTGCTATACCTTATAGGAAAGTTTTTGAACGGTTAGGAACCCTTGATCGAAGCTCTGATTGCCCTCCAGAAGATGATTGGAATTTTGCTTCGCTTGTTTGTGAGAAATTAGAATTGTTCTATCAGCTCACTACATTGTTTTCTGGAACCAAGCATGTGACAGCTAACATCTTCTTCCCCAAAGTATGTGAGATCAAACTTAAAATTAATTCTTGAAAAGAAGATGAAAATGAGATAATTAGGAAAATGTCCATTGCCATGATAGAGAAGTATGATAAATATTGGTCTGACATCCAAGGTCTTATGGCTTTAGCTGTTATTCTTGATCCACGTCTTAAGATGATAATGTTGGAAGCTTGCTACATTGCTCTATTGGGTGAGGATGAAGCTGATAAATATGTCAAAAAGAGCTATGAGTTGCTAACAGAGTTGATGCTTGAATACCACGTGCAAACTAGCCAAGAGGGTGTGGGTACATCATCTTTTGGTGCTGTTTCTTCTACTGTTAGTGCAGCGGCTGTGCTGTCCATATTCAAGTCACTTGCTGCAAATAAACAAACTTCAAGTTTGTCTAAAGCCAAGAATGAGTTAGATCGCTATTTGGATGAAGAACCACTTCCTCATAATGAGAGTGAATATTTTGATGTTCTTGGCTGGTGGAAGGTTGTGGGAACTCGTTTCCCAACTTTGAGGATGATTACTCGTGATATTTTGGCTATTCCAGTCACCACAGTAGCTTTCGAGTCAGCTTTTAGCACTGGTTGTAGAGTTTTAAGTGAGCATCGCAGCCGTCTTACTCCTCAAATGGTGGAAGCTCTTATGTGTAGCCAAAGTTGGCTTCGTCACTCGCTTAAAGGTAATAAGAATGGTCATTTTTTATGTTTCATATATTCTAAAACCTGTAATCTATAGGCTGCAGCTACTAACATTGATGATGATAATGTTGATACCTTTTGGTCTTGCCTTGAAGACATAGAAGAAGAAATGAAGGAAGAATCATGCATCACGAGTGTCGACTCTGATTGATAGCAGCTTGTTGAAGTTGAACTATGTATATTGTACTCCTGTGTCCTGTGTGACGGTGTGAGTGTGATCTATAAACCACAATTGGTGTAGAATTTGATATTGCCATGTACCGTACTGTACTGATGTTATCCAATTGCCTTGTTAGCTACTTAGTAGTTACTTTTCACTCTCTGTTTTTTATATCCGGCGGGGTGGTGGGTGTGCCCGTGGGTATTCTGTGCCTGCGGGTGGCGAGGTGCGGGCACACTATTGTACCCATCGTGGGTAATGGGCGTGGGCGCGGGTGTGGGTTTATATACAATGTATTCGTAAAAATTGTGTCCATTGCCACCTTTAGCTTGGCAGCTTGCTGCTTGAGAGCTCGCTAGCACGTTCCTTTTTTTCATTTTCTGTCTTCTCTTCAGTGATTACTAAGATACATTTTCAGCTATGGATTTCTACAGTGGACACGCCCGGAGAGCTCCAATGTCACCGTGATTTCTCTAGAGAAACAATAAATAAATCGGAAGTGACCTAGGGGATGAAGCTTCACAGGCTACCACATCAATGACCTGTCCTGTTCGGGAGGCCGTATCGTATCGTGGATTATTTACTGCTGGCTGGTTTGGTATGAGAGAAAAACACTGTTTCTGGCTGAAAATTTATGATCGTTTACAAGCAAGCGAGCAGGCTGTTAATGCTTGTTTGGCTACATTTCAATCCAATCCAATCAACATATGTTGGGATGGATGGAGATGGAAAACTACCTAATTTTGCATCCTAATATATGTGTGCTGGGCATCAATTCTACCTGGGATTGTGTCGGTGTTTTGGAACCGGGGGGCCCTCAACCAACGAGTGAATTTGTACTGCGTGTCCCTAATCCCGGATGGTGATGCAAAGAGACACAAGGTTTATACTGGTTCGGGCAATCGAGGCCCTACGTCCAGTCTGAGAGATTGATCTTGTATTCCTTGCACCGGAGTGCTCGTAGTAGGGGGTTACAAGCTGAGTGAGAGAGGGAGCTAGCCCCAGGTCTCGGCGAGGGTGGTGCGAACTGCTTGGGACGTTGCTCCCAAGCAGCGTGGAAGTGCGTGGTTCTATCGGTGTGTTTGTCTTTCCGCCCCCCCCAGAAATGGCCCTGGCTACCTCCTTTTATAGTTACAAGGAGGAAGCGAGAGGTACATGAGAAGGCTACTATTTGCTGACGTATTCCGCTCCCAGAAGCAGTATGGCGTCGTGGGAGTTCCCGTCGATGTCTAGTCGGTATGGTCTTCAAGGCTGACGACATGCTGCGCTCTTGTACTTTTGTTGACTTGGTGAAGTGCCGAGGCCTGGTGGCTGCTGTAGTAGGCTGTGTCGAGACCTATCGCGCTGAGGCCGAGACCCGCTGTGCTGAGGCCTGCTGTGCCGAGGCCTTTAGCGGGTGGCAATGTGAGGTCTGGGCGGCCATCGTCGATAGTTGATTTAGGCGGAACAGTGCCGAACATGCGTCTACAGGATATGGTGCCCTGTATCGTCAGTAAGGGATGGTAAAAAGGCGATTTTGACCGTTGTCCTGTCGCGGCATACTGCCGATCGTGGCTTACGTAGTGAGGGCAGCTGGGTGCATTAATTGGATGCGATAGCCTGCCAGAGTGACTTTTGAGGCGGAGGTGACGAGATTGCGGGACGAGCCCAGCCTCGGGCGAGGCGGAGCATGGCCAGTTCGCCCGAGGCCCTACCGGGAGTCTCGGGCGAGGCGGAACTCGGTTAGTTCGTCCGAGGCTCATCGGGGGTCTCGAGCGGGGCGGAGCGGTCGGTTCGCTGGTCCCGAGGTCACAGGAACCCGGTTCTGACTCCCCACGTCGTGTCCGTCCTTGGTGCAGGAGTTTAGGCAGCACAGTAGTCGGTAACCCTTGCACAGTCCCGTCGTGGATGGCAGGGTGCTGACGTGACGGACGTCTGGTCTGCCACGTCGCTGCACTGCGCCGTCGTGTGATTTGTCGGAGTGGTTGAGTGCCTCGATGGGACGTGCGGAAGTGACATGCTGGTCGTACTCGGTCTTGTGCGTCGTGGGGCTCCAGTACGGCTTGATGCAGGACATGGCGGGCGACGTGCGGGTTGCCGTGTAATGACGTCGTAGGGGGCAGCGGCTCTGCAGATGCCGAGGCCGAGCCATCGTGGGGGGCTCGGTGGTCATGGACCCTCAGGCTGCTGAGCCCGTGAAGCAAACTGTCGAGGCCTTGGGGGGAGTTATTGGCCTTGGGTACTGATTCCGAGGCTACAGTAGCCCAGATGTGGCTCCCCACGCTGCATTGTCCTTGGTGCAGGAGTTGGCAGCATAGTGAGGCATGGGCGTCACGGTGGTTAGTACAGTGGCGGGTAACCCCTGCCCAGTCCTGCCTCCTGTCCCATCGGCCATTCTGCTGTACTGTGCCGGGCGTGCGGCTGTTGTCAGGGGTAGCAGTTGGCTGAGTTGACGTGACACGACGTTTTGCCGGAGGGACGGGAGAAGGAGGAGGTAGCGGAGTGCTGCCGAGCCCGTCTTGCGCGAGACAGAGGGTCGGTGGCCCGGCCGAGGCCTTTGGCGGAGAATCGGCCGAGGCCCGCGGCGATGGGGCCTCGGGCGAGTCGGAGAATCGGCCGAGGCCCGCGGCGATGGGGCCTCGGGCGAGTCAGAGGATCGGCCGAGGCCAGCAGCGTTTGGCTGGTTTCGATCTTTACGAAGTCTAAGCAGTCGTTTTTTGGATCTTGCTTAGGGTACCCCTTCTCACGGTATCCGACAGTAGCCCCCGAGCCTTAGGGGGAGTGGAGGCACTCCCCCTGAGGTTCTGACGAGAATTGGCTCTTGATAGTTCCTGTCGGGATGGTGTTTTGTTTTCGAGGTTTCGGTGGGTGCGCGCGAGCGCACCCGCCGGGTGTAGCCCCCGAGGCCCTGGAGGAGTGATTTCACTTCTCCAGGGGCTTTTTTCTCTTTCGAGTGGGGAGTTACATTGTGTTTGCCGGGCCCGTGGGTGCGAGTTCGGATCGTAGGGCCTCGATGATGCTGCGGGAAGAGCCCCTTAGCCTCCGCCTGGAGCGAGAGGGCCGTCAGGGGTTCACCCGGCTTTTTGTACGACCCTCGCGCTTCCTTTTCGTTCGGAAGGAGGGTTTGTATTGCCGAGCCCCCTCGTGTGCGAGCCCAAGTCGCTGGGTCTCGGCAAAGTTCGCAGGAGGAGCCCCCGAGTCTCTCGTGCGGAGGGAGAGAGCGGTCAGAGGTCCCCCTGGCTTTTGGTTCGCCCCTCGCGCGTGAGGGTCTGTCGGCCGAGGCCCCCTCGGGTGCGAACATAGGTCGCGGGGTCTTGGCGTCTTTTGCAGAAGGAGCTCCCTAGCCTCCGTATGGAGCGAGAGGACCGTCAGGAGTTCTTCCGGCTTTTTGAACGACCCTCGCGCTTCCTTTTCGCTCGGAAGGAGGGTTTGTTTTGCCGAGACCCCTCGTGTGCGAGTCTGAGCCGCTGGGTCTCGGCAAAGTGTCGCAGGAAGAGTCCCTTAGCCTCTGTGCGGAGCAAGAGGGCCGTCAGGGATTCTCCTGACTTTTTATTCGATCCTCGCGCTTTCTTTTCGCTCGGAAGGAGGGGTGGAATGTGCCACGCTACCCTCGGTGGGCGCGAGCGATGGCACTTCCGGTGAGCTGTTATCGGGTAAGTCCGAGTGGAGGCCCGTACCCCGTTCGCTGGGGGTCGGCTAGCGATCCGAAGACGCACTCCAAGAGTACCGGAGGGTTTCTCTAGTGGGTGCCGAGGCCGTTCGCTGGGCCTCGGTGGCTCGGTGCCTCCCTACGGTGGGATCCCATTCGGAGACCTCCCTGCCGGTCTCGGACACGATACAGGGCGCGCTCATACAGGCTTGCCCGTAGTCGTCCCTGACTCTTTTGCCCTGGGGCGGCTGTCGAAACCCCCGGGGGCCTAGCCTTCGAACCCCTAGACCGTAACGGGCTTGGGTCGCTTGTCTTTATCTCGGGTGCAGGAAGAGCCCCCGAGCCTCTGCACGGAGCGAGAGGGCGGTCAGGGGTCCTCCCGTCTTTTTTGCCCGTCCCCCGCCCGTCCTTTTCACTCGGACGGGGGGGGCTGTTTGCCGAGCCCACTCGTGTGCGAGCCTGAGCTGCTGGGTCTCGGCAAAGTTGCAGGAGGGCCCCCGAGTCTCTCGCGCGGAGCGAGAGAGCGGTCAGAGGTCCCCTGGCTTTTGGTTCGCCCCTCGCGTGTGAGGGTCTGACTGCCGAGCCCCCCTCGGGTGCGAGCCTAGGTCGCGGGGTCTCGGCGTCTTTTTGCAGAAGGAGCTCCCTAGCCTCTGCACGGAGCAAGAGGGCCGTCAGGAGTTCTTCCGGCTTTTTGAACGACCCTCGCGCTTCCTTTTCGCTCGGAAGGAGGGTTTGTATTGCCGAGCCCCCTCGTGTGCGAGCCCAAGTCGCTGGGATTCGGCAATGTGTCGCAGGAAGAGTCCCTTAGCCTCTGCACGGGGCAAGAGGGCCGTCAGGGATTCTCCTGACTTTTTGTTCGACCCTCGCGCTTCCTTTTCGCTCGAAAGGAGGGTTTGTATTGCCGAGTCCCCTCGTGTGCGAACCCAAGTCGCTGGGACTCGGCAACGTTTTGCAGGAAGAGTCCCTTAGCCTCTGCGCGGAGCGAGAGGGCCGTCAGGGATTCTCCTGACTTTTTGTTCGACCCTCGCGCTTCCTTTTCGCTCGGAAGGAGGGGTGGAAGATGCCACGCTACCCTCGGTGGGCGCGAGCGACGGCATTTCCGGTGAGCTGTTATCGGGTAAGTCCGAGTGGAGGCCCGTACCCCGTTCGCTGGGGGTCGGCTAGCGGTCCGGAGACGCGCTCCAAGAGTACCGGAGGGTTTCTCTAGTGGGTGCCGAGGCCGTTCGCTGGGCCTTGGTGGCTCGGTGCCTCCCTACGGTGGGATCCCATTCGGAGACTTCCCTGCCGGTCTCGGACACGACACAGGGCATCCCAAGCGTCTCGCTTGCTTGGGCCTCGGCCTCGCATAGGCTCGCCCGTAGTCGCCCCTGACTCTATCGTCCTGGGGCGGCTGTCGAAACCCCTAAGGGCCCAGCCTTCGAACCCCTGGACCGTAACGGGCTCGGTGCCCGGTTCCTTTGCCTGAAAGGAATCGGGTGGGGGTTACCTCTCTCCCTGCGGTTAGCAACGGCAGGCGCGCCTTTTGAGGCAGCTTTTTCGGGGAGGTGAAACAGCGCCTGCTGCTGCTGCGGTTGGGCGCGACGTGGCGTCAGTCGACGGGACGTAGCTGCACGCGCAATTAATGAGGAGGGAGTGGGCGGTAAGACCGGATCTGGATAACCGCGCCGGATTTTCTGGGGGAAACTTCCCCGATTTCGTCGCCTGGCGGTTTCGATTCGTCCCTGCATAAATACGCAAACAGCCTCGCCCTCTCCCTCCTTACCTTTTCCACGTTCGCTTTTGCTGCCTCCGTGCCGTCGCTGAGAGCATAGAGCGCCGGGGAAGAGAAGTGCGAGGGCGAGAGATCGAAAGAGAGAGGGAGAGAGATTACCGCCGTAGCAGCGTCCTCCGCCGCGCAATGGCTGGTGGTCCCGTCATCCTCTCGGCGGATCCCTAGGAGCGGTCCGACGTCACCGAGGAGAAGCTGCAGTCGCTCGTGGAGGCCGGTCTTCTTCGCCCGATCACCGACCCCGACGAGCCAGAGTGGATTGCTCCGGGGGACGAGTCGGAGCCGAGGCCGCGCGACGGTTACGTGGTGAGCTTCGTCGTCTTCCACGAGCGAGGCTTCGGGTCGCCGGCGGATAGCTTCATGCGGGCACTCCCGCACTACTATGGCGTGGAGCTGCACAATTTCAGCCCCAACTCCATCGCGCAGGCGGCCATCTTCGTCGCCGTCTGCGAGGGGTATCTGGGGATCGCTCCCCACTGGGAGTTGTGGCTCCATTTGTTCCGAGCGACGTTCACCTCCAAGCCGGGGGGAACAAGGGGGGCTCGGAAGGCGCAGAGGGCCGGCGGCTGCACCCTCCACGTGCGCCAAGATCGGCAGTCCCTCTACATCCCGGCCCAGCTGTCAACGTCCAATCGTCGTTGGTATGACGGCTGGTTCTACCTCCGCAACGACGGCGGAGGACTTCCCCCTTATACCGGGCGGGTTGTAGAGAGTCAACCAGAGAAATGGGGGTACGGCGTCATCAAGGTCGACCAGCCTAGGCTGGAACCGCTCTTGAGGGCCTTGGGGAAGCTGCGTGACTGCGGCCTTTCGGCGGCCGTGGTCGTGGCGGCCTTTCACCGCCGGAGGGTGTTGCCGCTAATGGCCCAGCGGCGGCGGCTGTTCGAGATGACGCCGAGCGACCCGGTCGCCGGTATCAAGATGTCCGCCTTCGCCCTTACCGACGACGAGACCCTGCGTCGGGTGAGGGAGGCGGTAGACGGGAAGCCGAGGCTCGATGACTTGACGCCGTTCCCGATGCGCCCGTCGCGGGGGTATGTCTCGCTGGTAAGTTGGATGTTGTCGAGGCTTTCGCGTCCTTCTTGTTTTTCGCCTTTTTGGTCTGTTGTCTTACTTCGTCGTTCTCACAGGGGATAAGAGACGTGCGAGGCTCCCCGCCGCCCGTTCCTGAGGACGCCCGGCGGCGATCAGTGAACAGGGCGCGTGCCGAGGAGGAGAAGAAGAAGAAAGATGCCCAGGAGGCGAAGCGCACGAAGAAGATCCTCGCGTGCGAAAAGCTGGACGCCCGTCGCCGGCGCCAGAGGCTCGACGGTCTCCCTTTGGAGCCGTCTCCCTCGTCGTCGGTGTCGGATTCTTCGAGCGACGGCGGCGGGCGCGAGGTGGGGACGGCCTGCCTGGAACACCTCCCCGACATCAGGGAGATGGTTCCCGGGGCGCCGGCAAGGAGCCTGACGCCCCTAGGAGGAGGAGGAGGTGTCCCGGGGCCAGTGGTGGCCCGTCCCGGCGCCGAGGCCGGCACACCCGAGGCGCGGGTGTCGGAGGAGCGTGCCGTCGGCCCGATGGGTTCGACGGTGGAGGTTGAGCGGGTGACGGTGGGGGCGACCCCATTATCTCCGCGAAGGGTCGAGGAGGTGCCGGGGTCCGACAGGGACCAGCTGGCGCTGGTGGACACCGAGGCCGCGCTGCTGCCACCACCGCCGCCGTTGCAGAGGAGGCGGACGGTGTCGAAGCGGTTGCATCCCCGTTCGCGGTAAGCGTCTTTCCTGGCGGAGTCCGCTTCTTGTTTGCCCCTTGGTTGCATGCTGACCTTGGGAGTGTCTTTTCTTGCAGCCAGACGCTTCTGGTGGGAGACCCTCCCTTGGCGCCCCGTAAGGCGCTCAAGGTGAACGTTGGCTCTTCCGCCCATCAGGTAGCGGAGGCGCAGGCAGGCGTGCGACGCGGCGCGGCGTTGGGTGAGGCCGTTTCGGAGGAGGCGGCTGCCCAGGAACAGGGGGCCGAGGCGGCCGCGAAGGAGGCTGGGGCGTCTGCCATTGCCGAGGCCACTAAGGGCGAGGCCGGAGCCCCCAAGACCTCCGACGTCAGGGCGGTGGACGCCGAGGCCATCAAGGTAGAGATGGCGGAGGCCAGAGCCCTCGTGTCCGTTGAGACCGAGGCGATGGAGGTGGAGACGGGGCAAATTTTGGCGCCGCCCCTGGTTCAGACAATCTCGTCTGATGATTCCTCCCGAGGGAAGGAGGCGGCGGACGTCGAGGCGGCCAGTACCGCGGAGCAACCAGTCCCAGATCCCGCCGAGGGGAGTTCGGCTCTTGTCCGGCTACGGCCCGAGCCTCGCGGGTGGAACTTCCCGCGTGTTTTCTGGCGGAACCGGGCTGACCCCGAGGGGGAGCCCGTGTTCGCTCTTGAAGATACTGCAGAGGGGGGGCATTGGGACACCCTCGAGCAGTACCGCCAATTGGCAGTGCGGTCGCTGCAGACAGCGATGACTATTATGGGTCAGGATTTGCCCGGTGTCACGCGGGTAAGTACTTTCCCCTCTCGTGCCGCGTTGTTTTCTCTCCGAGCCCGCTCGCAGTGTTTGACGTGTGTTTTTTGTTTTGCCTTCTTAGGAGCTCGAGACCTGATCCCTTGGGAAATCGGTGTTCCTGCGAAATGAGAGGGATATTGTCGGCGCGGAGTGCGGAAGTGGAGGACCTCCGCCTTCGTTGTGCTGACATTCAGGCGGAGTTGGCCATGGCTAAGGAGCAGTCCGCCCCTCTGGTGGCCAAGATCAAGGAACTGGAGGAGGAGCGAGACTCCTTCAGGCTTCGGGCCCAAGAAGCGACGGCCTCTGCGAAGGCCACAGCCGGGCAGCTGGGTGCGGAGCAGAGCGAGCATCAGGCGACAAAAGTCGCCCTGGCAGAGGCTACCAAGGCGGCCGAGGCCTCTCGGGTCGAGGTCTCAGCCTGGAAGGGCAAGGCCGAGGGTAAGTTCCGCTGAACCATGTTCCTCGTTCCATTTGCTCTTTTTGTCCTGGTTCGCGCTTGACTCCTGACCCCTTGTTGCGACGTAGATCTGGAGAAAGAGGCCTCCCAGGCGGCTGAGGCCTCCGTCGCGGCGCAAGCAGCGCTGGATGTCGAGGTCCGGGAGCACGAGGCGCTGCGCAGCGCTGTCCGGTCTGCCTGCGAGGCTCTGGACGTCGAGGAGGTCCAATCAGCTAGCTCCCTTGGGAGCCGCCTCATCGCGTTGAGCGGCCACGTCCGCGAGAGACTCCGAGGGGCGTTGCACACGGGTGTCAAGCGCGCCCTGGCCGTCGTCTCCTCGCACTACGCCATCAACCTCGAGGCTGTCAGCGACGGCTATGTGTTGCCAGAAGATGACGAGGAGGCTGATGCAGAGGTCGTGAGGCTGTTGGAGGCGGCCGAGGCACCTGGCACCGCGTTGGCCAAGCTGTTCGAAGAAGAGGTGGTCCCTCCCGCGCCAGCCGCCGATCCTTGAGCTTTGACCTGGGCCAAAAGGGGCCATGTAACCGGATTGAGTTAGTTGCCGAATCGTGACGTTTTTTGTGGCCGTCGAGGCCCTTAAAGTATTTGCGTATGTGTGCTTCTTAACCGTTTTCCATTCTATTTCTAAGTCCGTGCCCTCTGTCTCGATCGCGAAGAAATCCCTCGGAACCTAAGCCGTCCTTCGGCGAAGGGTGGTGAGGGAGCTGCCGTAGCCCAGAGGCGTAGGCCGTTCTCACGACTCGGCCGGCCCTTTGGCCTCCAGACAGGCTTTTGGTCTCTGGGTTTCTTGCGAAGGTCCCGTCGGAGCGCGAGAGAGTTTGGCGTGGAAATTTTCGGAAAAACGGTTGAGAAATGGTGTCCGGGACTTAGGGGGGTTCCCCCTTTTTAGCCCCCGAGGGAGGCTCGACTTTGCAGAGGCAGAGCCGAGTCTCCCTTATTGCGTTATAGTGACGTCGAGCCCCTATCGATAGACAACCTCTCTGCAAAGAACTTCCTCGGAACCTAAGCTGTCCTTTGGGCGAAACGGTGGTGAGGGAGCTGCCGTAGCCCAGAGGCATAGGCCGTTCTCACGACTCGGCCGGCCTTTTCGCCCTTGAGACGATCTTTCGGTCCTTAGGTTCTATACAGTCGATTTGTCTATAAGGGGGTTCCTCGAAAGATTATAACAACTAAAGAACGCTTCTTTATTGTATTTCGAGAAACAATGTAAACAACGTTTGGAAATTTAAGGGTAGAAACGACGTAGCTGTTCTATGTTCCAAGCGTTGGTGAAGATTTCGCCCTTCTCGTTGGCTAACTTGTAGGTCCCGGGCTTCAGCACTTGAGCGACGATATACGGCCCTTCCCAGGGTGGGGTCAGCTTGTGGCGGCCCTTGTTGCTCTGCCTCAGTCTCAGCACCAGGTCGCCCACCTTCAGGTCCCGGCTTTGGACGCGCTGGGCTTGGTAGCGTCGTAGGGCTTGCTGATACCTGGCTGAGTGTAGTAGCGCGACGTCGCGGGCTTCCTCCAGTTCGTCGAGGGCGTCTTCGCGGGCAGTGCGGTTGCTTTGCTCGTTGTACGCCTGTAGCCTCGGGGAGCCGTATTCTAAGTCAGTGGGGAGGATGGCCTCGGCTCCATAGACCAGGAAGAACGGTGTGAATCCCGTGGCTCGGCTCGGGGTATTTCTTAGGCTCCAGATGACTGACGGGAGTTCGGCAAGCCATTTCTTGCCAAACTTCTTCAACTGGTTGAATATTCTTGGCTTAAGGCCTTGTAGGATCATGCCGTTGGCACGCTCTACTTGGCCATTCGTCCTTGGGTGCCCTACGGCCGCCCAGGCCACCCGGATGTGGTGGTCGTCGCAAAACGTTAGGAACTTGCGCCCGGTGAATTGTGTCCCATTGTCAGTGATGATGGTGTTAGGAACCCCGAACCTGTGGATGATATCCGTAAAGAACAGCACCGCTTGCTCGGATTTGATCTGAGCGATCGGACGAGCCTCGATCCATTTGGAGAATTTGTCGATAGCTACCAGCAGATGGGTATAGCCCCCGGGTGCCTTCTGCAGAGGCCCAACCATGTCCAGTCCCCACACAGCGAATGGCCATGTGATGGGGATGGTTTGGAGGGCTTGGGCCGCGAGGTGCGTCTGTCGAGCATAGTACTGGCATCCCTCGCAGGTGCGTACTAGCTTTGTGGCGTCGGCCACCGCTGTTGGCCAATAGAAACCTTGGCGGAAGGCGTTACCTACGAGCGTCCGAGGCGCCGCGTGGTGCCCGCAGACTCCCGCGTGTAAGTCCCGAAGTAAGGATTGGCCAGCCTCGGTGGTGATGCATCGTTGGAGAATACCAGATGGGCTGCGCCTATATAACTCGCCGTCGCAGAGGACGTAAGTCTTGGCGCGTCGCGCAAGCCGTCGGGCTTCGGTTCTGTCAGCAGGAAGCTCTCCTTGGACGAGGCGATCAAGGAGAGGGACTCGCCAGTCCGTTCCTTGGTCGGCCTTGGGAGGCTCTTCGTCAATCGCCATCGCCTCGGGCTCGGCTGGCGGGGTCTCGGCGGCAGAGGGGGCCTCGGGCCCTGCGGTGGGCTCGGCCGATGGGTCCTCTTCCGTCGCCGAGGCGTAGTCGACGGATGGCTTGTGGAGGTCTCTGGCGAAGACGTTCGGAGGGGCCGGGGTCCGTGCCGACGCCATCTTTGCCAGTTCGTCCGCGGCCTCGTTGAACTTTCGTGCAACGTGGTTGAGTTCGAGACCGTCGAACTTGTTCTCTAGATGACGTACCATCGCGCAGTACGCCTTCATTTTGGGGTCATGGCAGCTTGACTCTTTCATCACCTGATCGACGACGAGCTGCGAATCACCCCGTACTTCGAGACGCCGTACTCCAAGTTCGATGGCGATTTGCAGGCCGTTGACGAGGGCCTCGTACTCGGCGACATTGTTGGAGGCGGCGAAGTGAAGCCGGATCATGTAGCGCATGTGTATTCCGAGGGGCGAGACCAGGAGCAGGCCCGCGCCGGCCCCAGTCTTCATCAGAGACCCGTCGAAGTACATGGTCCAGCATTCTGATTGGATTTGAACGGGTGGCAGCTGTGTGTCGGTCCACTCGGCTACAAAGTCGGCCAGGACCTGTGATTTGATCGCTTTCCGAGGCGCGAAAGACAAGGTCTCCCCTATGAGTTCGACAGCCCATTTGGCTATTCTACCCGACGCCTCCCGGTTTTGGATTATCTCTCCCAGAGGAAAAGACGACACCACAGTCACCGGGTGGGACTCGAAGTAGTGACGCAGCTTGCGTCGGGCCAAGATTATGGCGTAAACCAACTTCTGGATGTGGGGGTAACATGTTTTAGTCTCGGAGAGCACTTCGCTGATGAAGTAGACAGGTCGCTGGACGGGCAGAGCGTGTCCCTCCTCCTGCCTCTCGACGACTACGGCCGCGCTGACCACTTGGGTCGTCGCGGCGACGTAGAGTAAGAGGTGTTCGCCCTCGGTGGGCGGAACCAGGACGGGGGGGTTAGTGAGCAGTGCTTTGAGCCTGGCGAGGGCTTCCTCGGCCTCGGCGGTCCAAGAAAAGCGCTCGGACTTTCTCAAGAGGCGGTACAGGGGTAGGCCTTTTTCGCCGAGGCGCGAGATGAAGCGGCTCAGGGCCGCAAGGCATCCCATGACCCTCTGCACGCCTTTGAGGTCTCGGATCGGGCCCATGTTGGTTACGGCCGAGACCTTCTCCGGGTTGGCCTCGATCCCACGTTCCGAGACTATGAATCCCAAGAGCATGCCTCGGGGAACCCCGAAGACACACTTCTCGGGGTTGAGCTTGATGCCCTTCCTTCTGAGACATGTGAAGGCAACCTCCAGGTCGCCGACGAGATCGCCGGCCTTCCTGGACTTGACTACGATGTCATCCACGTAGGCCTCAACGGTTCGTCCGATATGTTCGCCAAAGACTTGGATCATGCACCGTTGGTAAGTGGCCCCTGCGTTTCTGAGGCCGAACGGCATGGTTACGTAGCAATATATGCCGAATGGGGTGATGAAAGAAGTCGCGAGCTAGTCGGACTCTTTCATCTTGATTTGGTGGTAACCGGAATACGCATCAAGGAAGGAGAGGGTTTCGCATCCTGCGGTGGAGTCGACGATTTGGTCAATTCGTGGTAGTGGGAATGGGACTTTCGGGCATGCTTTATTTAGACCAGTGTAGTCCACGCACATCCTCCACTTGCCACTTTTCTTCCTGACTAGTACAGGGTTGGCCAACCACTCTGGATGGGATACTTCCTTGATGAACCCGGCTGCCACGAGCTTCTGCACTTCTTCGCCGATGGCTCTGCGCTTCTCCTCGTCAAACCGGCGCAGGCGCTGCTTTGCCGGCCTGGAGCCTGGCCGGATATCTAAGGCGTGCTCGGCGACCTCCCTTGGTATGCCTGGCATGTCCAAGGGACTCCATGCGAACATATCGACGTTTGCACGGAGAAAGTCGACGAGCACGGCCTCCTATTTGCTGTTGAGGGTGGCGCTGATCTTCAGTCCCCGACCGTCGGGGACGGTGGGATCGACTGGGACGACCTTGACGGCCTCCGCGGGTTCGAAGGTCCCGGCGCGCCGCTTGACGTCGGGAACCTTGCTACCAAGCTGGTCGAGATCGGCGATGAGGGTCTCGGCCTCCACGATGGCCTCGGCGTACTCGATGCACTCGACGTCGCAGTCGTATGCATGTTCGTACGTGGACTCGACGGTGATGACGCCGTTGGGGCCTGGCATCTTGAGCTTGAGGTAGGTGTAGTTGGGGATCGCCATGAACTTGGCGTAGCACGGGCGCCCCAAGATGGCGTGGTAAGCCCCCTTGAATTCAACTACCTCGAAGGTGAGGGCTTCCTTACGGTAGTTGGATGGGGTGCCAAAGCAGACGGGTAAGTCAACGCGTCCGAGGGGTTGTGTGCGCTTCCCTGGCACGACGCCGTGGAAGGGCGCGGAACCACCTCGAAGCCGTGATTGGTCGAGCTCCAGGAGCTCCAGAGTGTTGGCGTAGAGGATGTTGAGGCCGCTGCCTCCGTCCATGAGTACTTTGGTGAGCCGGGTGTTGCCGATGATCGGGTCGACGACCAGCGGGTACTGCCCGGGGTTTGGAATGTAATCAGGGTGGTCATCCCGGTCAAAGGTGATTGCTTCCCGAGACCAATCGAGGTACCGGGGGGTGGCTACCCTGACCGAGAAGACCTCCCGGCGTTCCCTCTTTCGCTGGCACGCCGTGAGGCATGCCGAGGGTCCGCCAAAGATCATGAAAGCGTTGCGTACCTCGGGAAACCCATCATCTTTATCACCGTCCCTTTCGCCGGCGCCCCTTTTCCTGGCCTCATCGTCGTCGGGGAGCCCAAGCCTGGCGTAATAACGCCGGAGCATGGTGCATTCCTCGAGGGCATGCTTCACCGGGCCTTGATGGTAAGGACAGGGCTTCTTTAGCATGTCGTCAAATAGCCCGGGGCCGCGGGGGCCTCGGGGATTCCTGCGATCTGTTGTGGCGACGTGAACGGCCTCGAGGACCTCCTGCTTCCCCGGGCGGCCCTTCTTCTTTCTCTTAGGGACGCGGGTGGGCGAGGCCTCGGGGGCCTCGTCCTTCTGCTTCCCCTTGGCGTCGTTGTTGGGGAAGATGGCCCCCACCGCCTCTTCGCCCGAGGCGAAGTTGGTGGCGATGTCGAGGAGCGCGGCGGCAGAGTGCGGGACGTTGCGCCCTAACTCTCGGACCAAGTCCCGACAAGTGGTGCCGGAGAGGAAAGCCTGGACGATCTCCGAGTCACCGACGCTGGGTAGCTCGGTGCACTGTTTGGAGAAGCGCCGGATGAAGTCTCGGAGAGACTCGTCCGGCTTCTGGCGGCAGCTCTTAAGATCCCAGGAATTCCCAGGGCGCACGTAAGTGCCCTGGAAGTTCCCGACGAAGATCCTAACCAAGTCGCGCCAGTCGTGGATTTGCGAGGGGGGGAGATGCTCAAGCCAGGCTCGCGCCGAGTCCGTCAAGAGTAAAGGGAGATTGCGGATGATGAGCAGATCATCGTCCGCGCCACCCAGCTGACAAGCCAGGCGATAATCGGCTAGCCATAGCTCAGGGTTCGTCTCGCCGCTATACTTGGTGAGGTTGGCCGGCTGTCGGAACCGGGCGGGGAAAGGAGCAACGCGGATGGCCCTGCTGAAGACCCGAGGTCCTGGCGGCTCAGGGGAGGGGCTGCGGTCCTCACCACTGTCGTAGCGACCGCCTCGGTGCGGGTGGTAGCCTCGGGCGGCTCCGTCGTCGTGGCGCCGTCGCCTGCCAACTACCTCGTGGTCGCCTTGTACCTCGCGTCGGTGTCCAGGTCGGTCGCGCACCGAGGGGGCCCTGTCGACCGTCGGCGCGCGAGCGGGCTCGGGACGGACCGAGGCATCCTGGCCTTGGCGAGGTCGTGCCGTGGGTTGCTCCGAAGTGCCTCCGCGCCGGCGGGAGGCGGAACTTTCGGCCTGCTGCACTGCTGCGGTCTCGAGGAGGTCGCGGAGCTCTCCGCGGACCCGTCGCCCTTCGGTGGTGGAGGGCTCGGGCATCGCTCGGACCAGCATCGCAGCAGCTGCGACATTCTGGCTAGCGCGGTTAAAGATTGGGGGTGGCTCTCCGCCCTCGTTGTCGTTGATGCGGTGATGAACATCGCGGGCCCGCCCTCGGGCTCCTCCGCCCTCACCGCGCCCTCGCTGCTCCTGCTCGAGAGTGTCCCGGAGCTGTTGCAGAAGGAGTCGGTCCTGTTCGACCTTGGCCTGAAGCTCGCGGAGCTGCTCCAGGTCTGGGCGACGATGCCCCCCGCGGACGAGATTCTCGTTCCGTGCTGCCGGGGCTACGAGACGTGGAGGTGTGGCATCACCCGCCCCCGCCCGGGGCGGTGAATGAGTGCCTGTCCTTTCTTCCTCTTCGCCCACCGTTGGCATCCCGAGCCCGACGTGGAAGCACTCACGGGATGGATCGTAAGTCCCTTCGTCGTCGGAGTCGGAATAGCCGAGGCAGTAGTCGCTTGCGGCCAAGAATTGGCGTAAAGCCCCAGGGTTGTGGAGTTCGGAGAAATCCATCCCGGGCCACGCCTCGTCCTCGTCCGAGGGGTCGGAGTGGGTGCTCAGGTCGAGAGCGAAGCGCTGGCGGCGTTCCGAGGGGTGCTCGTGAGCGGCAGCGTAAGCGTAGGCGTAGGAGGTGGCGGCATTTCTCAACCCAAAGGGGTATGGGAACGGGGCTGTCTCCAGATTCTGCCCCGCCGGGGTCGGTTCTTCAGGGAGTGGCGGAGCGGGGTTAGATGACTGGGCATCGCCGTAAGCCCCCGGCGATTTTCCTTTGTCCAGGCTCAGGTCAGACAGGCCCCCAGCTAGGGACCTCGTACCAACAGCTGGTCGTAGGATATCGGCGGGGAGTGGTGTGCCGCCCCGGGCTCGCGTAGCGTCGGGGTGGCCTTGCTCGCGCCGTGCCTGGCGAGCGTGGCGAGAGCGGCCGCCCGGGCGCCGCCTGCGCCTGGGCTGCCGGGGCGCGACTTCGTCGTCGGACGGTGGGGTTCGAGGAGTGAGGAGTACCATGTCGTACTCATGCCCTAGAGACATGAACTCTAGGCTCCCGAACCAAACTATGGTGCCGAGACGCAATGGTCGTATGTGGTCTGCCATCCGGAACTTGCTAGGATGACGAAGCTGACACGCAGAGTCCCCTACCTGGCGCGCCAACTATCGGTGTTTTGGAACCGGGGGGCCCTCAACCAACGAGTGAATTTGTACTGCGTGTCCCTAATCCCGGATGGTGATGCAAAGAGACACAAGGTTTATACTGGTTCGGGCAATCGAGGCCCTACGTCCAGTCTGAGAGATTGATCTTGTATTCCTTGCACCGGAGTGCTCGTAGTAGGGGGTTACAAGCTGAGTGAGAGAGGGAGCTAGCCCCAGGTCTCGGCGAGGGTGGTGCGAACTGCTTGGGACGTTGCTCCCAAGCAGCGTGGAAGTGCGTGGTTCTATCGGTGTGTTTGTCTTTCCGCCCCCCCCAGAAATGGCCCTGGCTACCTCCTTTTATAGTTACAAGGAGGAAGCGAGAGGTACATGAGAAGGCTACTATTTGCTGACGTATTCCGCTCCCAGAAGCAGTATGGCGTCGTGGGAGTTCCCGTCGATGTCTAGTCGGTATGGTCTTCAAGGCTGACGACATGCTGCGCTCTTGTACTTTTGTTGACTTGGTGAAGTGCCGAGGCCTGGTGGCTGCTGTAGTAGGCTGTGTCGAGACCTATCGCGCTGAGGCCGAGACCCGCTGTGCTGAGGCCTGCTGTGCCGAGGCCTTTAGCGGGTGGCAATGTGAGGTCTGGGCGGCCATCGTCGATAGTTGATTTAGGCGGAACAGTGCCGAACATGCGTCTACAGGATACGGTGCCCTGTATCGTCAGTAAGGGATGGTAAAAAGGCGATTTTGACCGTTGTCCTGTCGCGGCATACTGCCGATCGTGGCTTACGTAGTGAGGGCAGCTGGGTGCATTAATTGGATGCGATAGCCTGCCAGAGTGACTTTTGAGGCGGAGGTGACGAGATTGCGGGACGAGCCCAGCCTCGGGCGAGGCGGAGCATGGCCAGTTCGCCCGAGGCCCTACCGGGAGTCTCGGGCGAGGCGGAACTCGGTTAGTTCGTCCGAGGCTCATCGGGGGTCTCGAGCGGGGTGGAGCGGTCGGTTCGCTGGTCCCGAGGTCACAGGAACCCGGTTCTGACTCCCCACGTCGTGTCCGTCCTTGGTGCAGGAGTTTAGGCAGCACAGTAGTCGGTAACCCTTGCACAGTCCCGTCGTGGATGGCAGGGTGCTGACGTGACGGACGTCTGGTCTGCCACGTCGCTGCACTGCGCCGTCGTGTGATTTGTCGGAGTGGTTGAGTGCCTCGATGGGACGTGCGGAAGTGACATGCTGGTCGTACTCGGTCTTGTGCGTCGTGGGGCTCCAGTACGGCTTGATGCAGGACATGGCGGGCGACGTGCGGGTTGCCGTGTAATGACGTCGTAGGGGGCAGCGGCTCTGCAGATGCCGAGGCCGAGCCATCGTGGGGGGCTCGGTGGTCATGGACCCTCAGGCTGCCGAGCCCGTGAAGCAAACTGTCGAGGCCTTGGGGGGAGTTATTGGCCTTGGGTACTGATTCCGAGGCTACAGTAGCCCAGATGTGGCTCCCCACGCTGCATTGTCCTTGGTGCAGGAGTTGGCAGCATAGTGAGGCATGGGCGTCACGGTGGTTAGTACAGTGGCGGGTAACCCCTGCCCAGTCCTGCCTCCTGTCCCATCGGCCATTCTGCTGTACTGTGCCGGGCGTGCGGCTGTTGTCAGGGGCAGCAGTTGGCTGAGTTGACGTGACACGACGTTTTGCCGGAGGGACGGGAGAAGGAGGAGGTAGCGGAGTGCTGCCGAGCCCGCCTTGCGCGAGACAGAGGGTCGGTGGCCCGGCCGAGGCCTTTGGCGGAGAATCGGCCGAGGCCCGCGGCGATGGGGCCTCGGGCGAGTCGGAGAATCGGCCGAGGCCCGCGGCGATGGGGCCTCGGGCGAGTCAGAGGATCGGCCGAGGCCAGCAGCGTTTGGCTGGTTTCGATCTTTACGAAGTCTAAGCAGTCGTTTTTTGGATCTTGCTTAGGGTACCCCTTCTCACGGTATCCGACAGATTGCTTCTGGATTCCCAGATGGACTCAAACCTTGACAAGTATCGTGCAAAAATTTCATAAAAATTAATTCAATTTCATAGAAAAAATGCAAGATCGGAATTTTTTTCCCAAACAAACCCTTAAGTCCTCTTCAACATCTGTGCCATTCATTATATTCGCCCTGTTCGCTTGACCGTTTCTGTGGCTTATAAGCCGGCTGATGTTGTTTTGTTGTGAGAGAAAAACACTATATCATGACTGATAATCATGGCTGATACGATCAAGCGAACAGGGTGATTAGTGGTGACACTAACGGCCATCCATATACCAACCACCGTTCACCACCCCTCCCCCTGTCTTTTGCTTGAAGACGTATGAGCTCCGAGGGAGGGTAGTGGTCACTATAAAAAATATTTTAGAAGATAGCCCCTAGTTAATAAAGTTGAGCATTTTAGAAGTTTTGGTGGCCAGCGGTCCCAGACGGACACCCGCCTTAAACATCGATAAGTTTTGGTCCTGTGGTGCGAATAGACCTGTGGTCACGCACAGGTGTGTGTATAGTGTGAGTGTAGAGTGTGTGGATTGTGTGCGTCTAAATTGTACTCGATAAAAAAAAAGAGGGGTGCACTGGGGGCTGGGGGCTGGGGTGGAGTCAGAGGTCCTGTGTTGATTGGGTGCAAGTGCAACATCGCTCATCACTCATCAGCGATGACAAACGGGCCCTTCTAGATGGTGCTGCGTGGTTGTTCCTATAGCTAGGCAAAGGCAACCGTGTGGTAATCCTGCTTGGACATGGTCATGACTCATGAGCTCGCTATCAATATTATGATGATTTGTGGTTGCGGCAGATGTCAAATTTGGGTGGCTCAACGCGTCACATTCGCGTCGCAAAATAACCGAGAGATAAGGATGACGATGATTTCTGCATAGCCAGTCCTGTCTGAAACAGTTCTCCTTCGCTACTTGGAGCAGTTCTTTTTTCCCGCTTCGACACCGCTCGGCAGTACGGCACGGACTCACGGAGGAGCTGCAATGGGTCAAACCGAATCAGCAACGGTACTTTCAACCATGATGATTTGATGTGAGAGAATAATATTATTTGTTAACTGAAAAAATATGACTTATAAATCGAACAAGCTAAACGAGGTGGTCAGTCTCTCAGTCACAAGCCCACACACGGCACGGCACCGCCAGTCCGTCCCCGCGCGGGGACACAGCGGACCGGACGCCATGTCGCCATATACCGCCTCTCCCTCCGGCTCCTCCCGTTCCAAGGCCTGACTTCTCCTCCACACAGCTCGCTGTTCGCCAGGCGGAGTGCGGCGGGCGGTGTGCCTGTGCGGGAGCGGGAGACCGGGACTCGGACTGCGGCGTTGGTCACGCGTGGGAGCCGGGAGATAAGTCAACAGGAGGCGGGAGATAAATTGGGCCGTATCCAAATCGGCCCAAACGCGTCCAATACTGATATCCACCTTAGTACGTATCCAAAATTCTTTCCCTTCATCAGAAAACAAAACAAAAACCAAAATTCTTAGTACGGTCTGGATACGTATCCAAAGCGTATCCAAGACGTATCCGTATCCGATACGTGTCGGATACGCGATACGGAAAGTATCCGCGCATTATAGATGGCAGTCACGAGAACGCATGGGCCAACACGCTATCAGACCCCTCCTACTAGCTTGTCAGTGCCATGCTGTTAGGCTCAGGGATCGGATGGGGAAGAGAAGAAACATGTGTGTCAACTTTTTAGTCCATGCTGTTGGGCTCAGGGATCGGACTATAATTTATTGTTTTTCTATGGGTCCCACAACTATTTTTGCATCTGAGCTCCGACGGAGGGTAGTCTAGTGGTCGCTATAAAAAAAAGATTTTAGAAGATAGCCCCTAATAATTAATAAAGTTGAGCACTTTAGAGTTTCGTCTCAATACATGGCCAGCGGGTCCCAGGCAGACACCGGCCTTAAACATTGACAAGTTTTTGGTCTTGAGGTCGTCCACCTGCACCGGCGACGAGGCTCTGCTTCAGTGATGCTGCTCCGCAGCACGCGGGACGGCCAAAAACATGCTCTGAGGTGTGCGCTGGGGGGCTGGGGTGGAGTCAATGTCCTGTGTTGGTGCAACATAGCTCATCACTCATCAGCGATGACGAAACAAGCCCTTGTAGATGGTGCTGGCTGGTTGTTCCTATTGATAAATTATTGGGATCGACTAGAAATAGATCTGACGTGTATGATTTTGAATTTAGAATATGGTAAACCCTAGAATATGAACTGGCGCTAGAAAACAGAGAGAGGGGGGATGCAGTGTTAGCAAACCATCGGTCGCCTTGGAGGTAGACGAGCTGACCATGGCGTTGGTGTCGGTGACGTGGTGAAGGCGCAGAGTAGCAGTGGAGTTCGACGACAGTGTGGACGTCGCAGTGGAGGCGTGGGCGCAGAGGCGGCGATGAAGATGCGGCGGTGGCGGTATGCGGGAGATGATAGAAAATCCATGTCAGGATATATATTCACTCTCACAGGAGAAGCTATATCGTGGAAAAGCTCAAAGCAAACCGTCACTACATCGTCTACAATGTATGCCGAGTTTGTAGCGTGTTATGAGGCCACAGGGCAGGTGAATTGGCTGAAGAAGTTTATGCCCGGATTGAAAGTGGTAGACGACATACATAAGCCACTCAAGTTGTACTACGACAATAATCCAGTAGTACGTTATGCTCACAACAATAAGTCAAGTGGTACGGTGCTGCCAAACACATTGACATAAAGTATTATGTTGTGAAAGACAAAGTCCGAAATCATATAATTAGTCTTGAGCACGTAAGTACAGAAAAGATGCTCACGGGTCCGCTTACAAAAGGCTTACTACCCAACGTGTTCAGAGAACACTTAGCCAGCATGGGTTTAAGAGAAAACCTATGATTTCTGGACAATAAGGGCCTAGATGGGAATCTGTTTCAAAACAGAGAGGTGCATTGTAGCTGTTAATCTAATGGCAACTGACCGTGACAATGAGGCACGCTCTATGCACTGATCTGTGATAGAATAGGAAAAAGATAAAGTAAGTTAAGTTTAAGTCATAAGGTGAGATAAGGGAGAATGTTAGGTTGATCTCTACCAACTTAGCCCAACGACCAATTGGGTCCTTGATCTGCGCTCTGATCGGGGTCGTCCAACCCTATCTATGGTTGGTGGGCTCCCGTCGCACAGCGCCATAAAAAGAAAGTGGGGGTCGGGGCACAAGGCACGAGGTTCACCTGAGCCGCCACAAACCCCACCTACATACTAACCCTAAGCCGATCTAGAGAGAGGACGCTGCCAGCGACGGAAAGCTGCCACCGCCGCGTCTTCATCACCGCCTCTACGACCGATGGTCAGCTCGTCTACCTCCAAGACGACTGATGGTTTGCTAACACCGCATCTCTCCTCTCTCTCTTTCCTAGCACTAGTTCATATTTTAAAGTGTACCATATCCTAAATTCTAAGTTCATACACATTAGATCTACTGCTAGTCAATTCCAATGATCTATCACCTATAGCTAGGCAAAGACAACCGTGTAGTAGTGTTTTGTCATCTACTCACCTGAAGGCGGAGTTGCATGCTTGGTCATGGTCATGACTCGTGAGCTCGGTTTCAATGATGATTTGCGGTTGCGGAAGGCTCCATCCTCTTTTTAATCTCTACTATAATTGAAAACTTGAGGCTTGAACGCTCCCGTCCGTATCGCCGAAGAAAAATAAAGGAAACCGCCGAGGACACTGGCCGCTATCGTCGCGACTCCATGATCTCCGCGCCCGTCCGTATCGCCGAAGAAAAATAAAGGAAACCGCCGAGGACACTGGCCGCTATCGTCGCGACTCCATGATCTCCGCGCCCTCCACGATCTCTGCGCACAGGTCACAGACCCTGCGCCCTCCACTTGCTCGGCTGCTGCCTCCACCGCGACGGCAGAGTCGCTGTCGTACCCACCGCAGAGGACACTGCCATCGACGCCGCCAGCGAGACCTCTATCTTCGCGCCGCCACGATCTCCGCGTGCAAGCCACGATCTCCGCGCGCACATCGGCGGCAGTCCGGCACCGGGCCTCGAGCAACGGGCACCGCGACGATCGCAATCCAAAGCCCCCGCGCCGTGATCGCGGCGCCCTCGGTGGCGGCGCCGTCAGCACTCGATCGGTGACTGCAACTGGGCCAGGAGCGAGCACAACCTCCGCAGCGCTGCCGTCATGCTCAACCCCTCCGCCCAGGCGATATCCAGCACAGTCTTCATCATCACGTGATGCCACCACAGGTATCCCTCTGCGAGACTCTTCCAGTTCCAGGTCGGGTCACTCTCTAGCTTTTAATTTCGAGCCATGCACATACATGGATTTCAAACTTCTGAATTTAGTTGCCTGACGATGACATGAATTTCAGTTGAGATTAGACGAACTTGTGCAAGCTCCACTCTCATTTAATGTACTGCCCGGAGCTCTGCTTCTATCTTCATTGACGGCTCATACACCTATTAACTTTATTTTGGATATTACAACCAAAAGATCCATAAATTAAATATATTTGACAGGAACATAACTATCTTATTGAACTAAGTCAGGCGGGTTCAGAGATAAAACATAAAATCCAACTTATTCCTGCAATGCATTTTCAAACCTACAACTAATGCAAAACTATGCAATTTCGTCGAAAATGCACATACATACAATCTTTATTTTAAGCACGGGAATGGTAACACACATGTCAAGCAGTGATGGTTAGTTGTCTTTGAGTACAACGGGCAATGGCTCCAGCCTCCGTCAGCAGAGGCATCACCTACATAGTGCATGTTGGTTCAGTAAGAGTTTCCCTGAAATCCCATGATGAAATAATGATAATCAATACGCAGAGTCCTAAAATATGAAGCACACAGAGACCGCGAAATGTTTGCCATGAGTGTAAACTCAGTAATTTGTGCTTGGAATACCAATATTCAGCTTGAAAGAATATGATTTGGCACTTCATTTGTCAGCTGATTTGTTCTTATTTTTTTCTGTTGACAAACAGGATAGGAAATTTATTTATATAGAGACCAAAGCTGTACAGTAATATTTGCAAAGGACTGTACAAAGAAGAAGCAAAAAAGAAACCAGTGATTTGGTCTTTGTTACAGATGCTTTGTATTATTAATTAATTAATTTGTCGTAAATATTTTGGACTTGATGTGGCCCGTAGCATTAGCAGTGTCATAAATATTTGTTTCATAAAAAAACATTCAGCAAAAATGATAAATGTCGTCGACGGAGGACGACCGGGATCCTGATCCTGCTTGTCTCCAGGTTCTGGATGCTTGGTGGTGATTGGTTTCGCTGCTAAAACGACCTGGAGATCGCCTGTACTACACGCCTGGGTACACCATCGTTGCTACCACGCATAAGAGTTCAAGGTAATTTTGTGTCCATGTTAATGTTAATTTGAGCGGAGATAATAATAATTGTGTACATAGGGAAGAGGCGATGTCTACGCTGGGAGATCCCCGGGAGATCCACGCGACGGTCAGAGCAAAATGTCTACGCCGAGAGATACGCACGGAGCGCAAAGCCAAATGATTACGCCGACATATACACGCGAACCACTAAGTGATATCACCAATGTCAGCCAAATGATTACGCCGACATATACACGCGAACCACTAGGTGATATCAACAATGTCATAGATATGCTTAAAATATTGGTTTTTACATTAGACTATGCAAAAATAATTCTCAAGAAAAATCCGTAGCGTTAGCACGGATATTATACTGGTTAATAAATAATGCAGCTCTCAGAGTGACGTATCCGATGTCAATTTGTCAAATTTGGGTGGCTCAATGTGTTACATTTCGCGTTGCCGGGGCCGGGCGTCCATGTCCACCGCAAAGTAACCGAGAGATAAGGATGACGATGATTTCTGCAAGGAAAAGAGTACGCTTTCGGCATAGCCAGTCCTGTCTGGAACAGTTCTCCTTCGCTATTTGGATTTTGGAGCAGTTCTTTTTGGTTTTCGCTTCGACAGCACATGGCACGGAGGAGCTGCAACGCAATGGGTCAAACCGAATCTATCGAGATCCACGTATAGTCAGTCTCACAGTCACAAGCCCACACACGGCAAGGCACGGCACCGCCAGTCCATCCCCCGCGCGGGGACACAGCGGACCGGACGCCATATACCTCCTGTCCTCTCCCTCCGGCTCCTCCAGTTCCAAGGCCTGACTTATCCCCAGACAGCTCGCGATCAAACCGTGTGCCGCCATGGCTGCCGTGCTGCTCGTGGCCTCGGCGACGGCGCTCCTGGCGCTGGCGGCGGCGTGGCTGTGGGACTACGCCGTGGTGCGCCTCCTGTGGCGGCCCCGCGCCGTGTCCGGCATGTTCAGGGCGCAGGGGGTCCGCGGGCCGCCCTACAGCTTCCTCAGGGGCAACAACCACGACATCAGGAGGATGAGGGCGGAGGCCGACGCGCTTCGGCTGGACGTCCGCGACCACAACTACCTCCCCAGGGTGATGCCCCACTTCCTCACCTGGAAGCAACAGTACGGTATGTGTGTCTGTTCTTCAATCATACAGTATATATACTAGAATATTAGACCACTGATTAGATCAAGTATCTATGAGTCTCAAGTCTCCAGATGTTTAATGTTATGTACTCGTGTGTGCTCTGTTCAGCTGTTCCTGCTCTGCTTGAGATACTTTTCTCTATACTTTCAAGCTAGCACTAATTTTGTGTACTACTACTAGTGTTGCTCAGGGAAAACTGCACTTGGCTCCAGGCAGTGCAACACGTACACTGAAACGAAAAATACTCCTACAAGGGAAAAATTGGCCAAAGAGGCAGAATTATAGAAGAACTCTCCACTGAAATCTAGAGACAGTTTCCATGGCTTGATACAAGTATTGACTCTCTAGTATGTATAGGGATGAACATATCTTACTCTACCTCCCTTAGTCCCTTGCGCTTTCGTCGCACAATCAGTCCACATGGAACAGAACTGAAGGTTTTCCATTCGAACCTCGTGCAGGAGGGCCATTCCTGTACTGGTTCGGAGCACAGCCCCGGATCTGCCTCCTCGATTACGAGTCGGTAAGGCAGGTTCTTTTCAACAAGTCGGGCCATTTCTTCAAGAGCGATGTACACCCCACTTTCCTGGCAATGCTCGGCAAAGGGCTGGTTTTGGTGGAAGGCACCGACTGGGTGCGGCACCGGAGGGTGGTCAACCCAGCTTTCGCTATGGACAAGCTCAAGGTGATAATAATCTGCTCGATTTTCAGCTCACCTGCAATTTCCCACCGGTGACACATTCTCAAAATGCATTTATATATGGTTCTACGATGAAGATGATGACGACGACGATGGTCAGCTGTGCTGAGCCATTGATCAAGGAGTGGGAACGACTCGCATCCAGCAACGAAAGCAGAGAAGTGGAAGTGGAATTCAGCAAACAGTTTCAGGATCTGACGGCAGACGTTATATCCCATACCAGTTTTGGAAGCAGTTATAAGGAGGGCAAAGAGGTTTTCCATACGCAGAAGCAGCTCCTGGCACTCGCCATGGCAACTCTCCTCAATGTGCAACTGCCAGGATTTAAGCAAGTCAATATATTTATTCTTTTTCAGCAGTAATCTTGCTTTTTCTACACATCCTACTAATGGTTGGTTAATGAATTCTTTACTCCAGGTATCTTCCTACTAAAAACAACAGATTGAAGTGGATGCTAGA
Source organism: Miscanthus floridulus (assembly GCF_019320115.1). Lineage (NCBI taxonomy): Eukaryota > Viridiplantae > Streptophyta > Magnoliopsida > Poales > Poaceae > Miscanthus > Miscanthus floridulus. The sequence continues at coordinate 154,563,861 of NC_089580.1, read as the reverse complement.
AAAGAAGATTAAAATGATGCTCATGGCAATCATACAGCCCCGGTTGGCATCCAATGGAAGTGGATACGGAGATGATCTGCTTGGTCTGATGCTTGAGGCTTGCCTCACAATGGAACAAGGAGAGAAACGAGATGAGTTGACCCTGACCATGGATGAGATCATAGACGAGTGCAAGACATTCTTCTTTGCCGGCCATGAGACCACATCCCATTTGCTTACCTGGACAATGTTCTTGCTCAGTGTGTATCCAGAATGGCAGGAACGGCTAAGAGAGGAGGTCATCAGAGAATGTGGAAATGCAAATCCTACTGCAGATACGCTAAACAAACTAAAAGAGGTATCGACAACAGGCCTTGCATGGATTCCCCTATCTACTTGTGGCTATTGCAATATTCATAATCTTAATGTCTTCATCACTAGACTAATGTGACATATGACCGCAGTCTTTTAACTGTTGCTAACATTCAAGATTGACATTGCAGATGACGATGGTGCTCCTTGAGACACTGAGACTCTATGGCCCTGTCATGGTCATGCTAAGAAAGCCTATCTCCGATATAAGATTGGGAAGCCTCAGCATACCTAAAGGCAATGGAATTGCCATACTTATTCCATTTCTCCACCGAGACAAAGAGGTTTGGGGTGACAATGCCAATGATTTTGAACCATTAAGATTTGAGAATGGGATCACAAATGCAGCAAAGACCCCACAAGCTCTTTTGTCATTCTCAATAGGACCGAGATCATGCATCGGTCAGAACTTCGCAATGTTAGAAGCAAAATCAGTATTGGCCATGATCCTGAAGAGATTCTCCTTCACACTTTCCTCAAGTTATGTGCATGCACCCGCAGATCATATAACTCTTCAGCCTAAGTTCGGTCTTCCCATAGTCTTGAGGCCACTGGATGTATGATGCTAAATGGTTGTATATGTGTAGAACCAGTACACGCCTAAAGAATCAAAACTTGTTGAAAAGGGTTAACTTTCTTGGACTTTATGCCCATATTACGTATATAATATATAATGCTACATAAAACTTTGTATTCAGACTTTCAGAGTTGATTCTGAGTTGAATTACCTGAGTTTACAAACTCTTGCCTGGACACCTAGGCTCACTTGAATTACAAAACTTTTTACTGCCTAGATTTGCCCCATCGGATTTGGATGTTTGAGATGATTGCGCATGTAGAGAAGCCCAGGATGTCCGTTGTATGGTATTTACAATTTTACATACAGTAGGCCCAATGTCACTTGTTTTTTTTCATGGTCAACGGGGGGAGGCGTTCCCAACCTGATTTTATATATTGGCCCGAAACACCCCTTATAAAGAGTTGCAATACATTTACAACATGCCCTAGCACAAGGGCGAACGGTGGCACAACCACAAGTACACCAAAAGAGAGAGAAGACTACAACACGACACAAGAACTCTTCGACGATGCCTCCAGGGAGGTAAATGACGCATAGACGTAATCATCGTCCGCCGAGCAGAAGCTTAGCAGGGCTTTCGCCCGAGTCTTGTGCCGAGGAGAACCGCAATGGCCTGGCTGACTAAGGAGAGGAGGCAGCAGGAGGTTCTTCGGTGATGCCTTCAAGAAGAAAAATGCGCCTGACGGCGATCCTCATCGTTGGCCCAGCCAAGAGCTGAGCAGAGCTTTCGCTCAGAAACCTCGCCGTCGCGCTGTGGAGCCGGCACTCTGTCCTCCTTGACAAGAGGCACAAGGGGAGGGCAGCCGTGGACACGCAGCCCCGCCGCTGGCATGCCCGCAGCCAAACCACGTGCACCGCGCACGTATGTGAAGAACACTGCACTGCTGCCGAGAGAACAACAGCGGCTCCACCGAATCTTAGCTTAAAGCCGTCGGATCCGAAGAAGAGGACGCCCAAGGCCACACTGCCCCGCACGCCTAGGGCCTTGCACACGCACATGAAGAAGAGACACCACACCACAGAGCAGGTCCAGAAGTACCCGTGCAGGGGCTCCGCCGCTCAGGAGCACCGCAACGGGGAGGTCACTCCAGAGGGGGTCTTGCACCAACACCTATCCACGTCGGGGTCACGGACCGCGGCGCTAGGGCTCGCGCTGACCAGGTGTGGTCGACCATTGCCAAGCAGGCCTTGCCGGGGCTCCTCTGCTCGGGAGCACCATGACAAGGCCAGCTGTCGCTGCACCAGCGCCCATAGGGGCCTAGAGTCGCCCATCGGCGCTCCAGCGCTCGGGAGCACCGCGACGACGCAAGACGGCGCAAGCACCGGCACAGGGCCGCGACATTCGGTTGCCCCACTCCCACATCACGTTTGTCAGCAGGCGTGTAGATCCGGGAAGAAGGGGGGCCCAGCGAGGGGGGCACGATGACCCCCATGTGGAGCTGGGCGGCCGACTGCCGTCGCTCCCAACAGGCCTAGGCCAACAGATCCAGGGCTAGGGGGCTCGGATCAACCATGCTGCCGCCGGGAGGACGCCAGAGATGAAGAAGAGGGGGCACGATGACCAGACCACGTGGAGCCAGGCCAACCATCGTCGCACCCAGCAGATCTGGGGCCAGGGGCCCGGATCCACCTCGCCACTACCGGAAGGATGCCAGAGACGAAGGGGAAAGGGAAGGGGAGGTAGAGGACTTGTGGGGGGTATGACCCCGGATACCCATGGTAGACCACATGGGCCACGTCCTCAGGGGCGGTCCAGCCCACAAGATGAAGCCTTGTGGGGTACGACTCTGCTCGGTGCCTTCCGCAAGACATCTGGAGGATATCCTAAAAATGCTACGAGATCTGTTAGGATATGTATGATCCTAAGATTTCTGTAATCAGTTATTACTTTCTGGTTATCTCTCAGATCTAACCAACTTGTAACCCTGCTCCCCAGACTATATAGGGCGGGCAGGGACCCCCTCCAAACTCACGCAATATCGTACGATAGCTAATACAAACCAATAGACTATAGGAGTAGGGTATTACATCATACTGACGGCCTGAACCTGTCTAACTCATATGTCTCTGTTGCCTTCTTGTTCTTGATCTCACGCTCCTCTGCCGATCAATCTATGTTCGTGGGATACCCCTTAGAGGACTACCGACGATATTCTGTCGACAGTTGGCGCGATAGGTAGGGGTTTGCGTGCTGTTTCCTTGCCGAACAAGATGGCTTTTTCCATAGGCTCTTCGTCCCTCTTGTAGCCTAGCCAGATCTTCACGGTCAGATCAATCTCCTGGATCATCAACGCTAACGGAGTTAGAGAGCTCCTCGAGCCAGCACAGGTCAATTTTGTGCCGATCATCCCCGCACATGCGACTGTAGATCCGATCTTAGAACCACCCCCGAGGTAGCCTTCATCAGCAACTCGCCACCCGCTTCCTCGCTACCAGAGGAGGCAGATCAACAATGATGATCTGATCGAGTCCATCGATCGGGTCGGTCTGAAGCTCGCCGATTGCCTCTCTGATCCAAATCGCCGAATTGGCTCTGGACACTTTGGTTCAGCGCCGACCACCCTCCGATCCAAATCTATCGGAGGCTGCTCTGAAAACTCTAGGAGTTGCGGCTCTACCCTTCAGGCTCACCAACGTCGCCTCCACCTACCAAGATGCCCTGAGGGGCAAATTCACCGACTAGGTGGGAGACATTCTTCCTCTCGCCGACCAGCCTCTGCCGGCCGTCAACATGCTCCACGTCAGCCGATGCTCTGGAGCATCCCTCCAGACCATCCCGGAGGAGAATCCAGACACAGAGTCCTAAGGCTCTACAGAGACCCTTGCCGAAACCTTCACCGAGCAACTTCCTCTCCCTCCTTTCTAGGGTGGTGCGATCTTCAATGTCAGCGTCGATAGGCCCCCTCGGAACGACGAGACCGAGGAGGAACGCGCCGCTCGTGAGAACCAAAACATCAACCACGCACAACGCCGAGCAAACGAGAATGCCCTCGCGATGGCCAAGCAGCAGATCGACTCGCAAGGAAGGCCACTCCAGCGCAACCTCGACGAAGAGTTTCTCCACGTTGACGGCCACGACGTCTTCAAGACTCCAAGCGCCAATCTAGCAGTGGCCACCAACGAGCTCGCCCGCCTCCCGTAGACGCCCGAGCTTGCTAAGGTTGCCGCCATGCTTAAAGTGGCACACTGCCAGGTCAATGAGATTCGATAGGATCAGAGACCATCATACTCCACTACTTTGATTCGCCGATCAGTCACCATAAGAACCGATCGCCGCCAAAGTCGCTTCACCGACCAGCACCACGATGATAGGCAACCCCTCTAGGGCAGAGCTAGGGGCAACCGCACCGAACATCACCGCCAACATGACTAGGAGGTCGACCAGGACGTCCGGGTGCACCTCAACAATCTCCAAGATGCACGATGACATATCGATGAATGCCATTTTGGTCGCCATGAGGATGAAGTACGCCTCCGCCAGGAGTACGAGCAAGAGTACGACAACGCTATAGATGACGACGCCGACAACCCCAAGGGCCCCCAGCGTTCACAATGGCGCTTCGAACACTTCAGTGGCCCCATAGTTTCAAAATCACTGGGGTCGAGCCCTACGAGGGGAGGATGAATCCAACACAGTGGTTATAGGCTTACACCACAGCTGCTCGCGCCGCCGGGGGAGACACTAGTGTCATGGCGAACTATCTTCCCGTCATGCTCACGCCAACCATCATGAACTGGTTTACTAGCCTTGCCCCAGACTCCATCAGATCCTAGGATGAGCTGAAAAAAGTCTTCACTGACAATTATATGGCTACGTGTACGCAACCGGGAACCAAGCATGATCTCAACCGCATCAACCAGAAGCCATTCGAGCTCCTCCGCAGCTATATCCGATGCTTTTTTGAGATAAGGAATTCTATTCCAAACATCACGGAAGCCGAGGTCATCACCGCCTTCATCCGAGGACTCCATCACCGCGAACTTCGCTCTAAGTTCAACCATAAGCCACCCACAGGGATTGGCGAGATGATCACAACCGCCAACCAGTACGCCGACGCCGAGGAAGGCCAAGGTGCGCTTCAATGAGGATGCGGGCACTCATTGCCCAACACGCCGCTACGACGACCGCTTCGACGACTGCTGCCACAATGACCGCCACCACGATGATCATAGTTATCATCATGACAGCGGTCGTGATCGGCCAGAAGGACCCAAGACTGGTCAAAATCGCCGCCGCCGGCCAGACCACATCGTCACTGCCGTCAATGAACCTCGCGCCAAGCGCAACTACGACGAACAGTACAAGAAGATCCTCGATGGCCCATGCCCTCTCCATAAGAACGCCAAGCACAAGATGAAGAACTGCCTTGGTTTGGCTAAGGAGTTCTAGGACAAAAAGCTGGACAATAATGCCAACGACAGAGTCGAAGGTCGCTGACCACCTGGGGGCAATGACAATGCCTTCTAGGACCACGACAAGGTGGTCACCACCATCTTTGGGGGCCTCTCCTCCACTGAGAGCAGAAGAGAACAGAAGCTCGCTGCATGGCGGGTGCTCAACGTCACTACAGAGGACGCTGTCGCCAACCCTAGCTATCGCCCATGGTCCGAAGTCCCCATCACCTTCAGTAGGGCTGACCAGTGGGCGGACATTCCCTACATAGGGCATTTCCCCCTCGTCCTCGACACAACCGTCTAGAAGGTGCTCTTCAGAAAAGTGCTCGTCGATGGTGGGAGCGCTCTGAATCTCCTCTTCGCCAGAGCCCTAAAGGAGCTAGGCCTCGGATGAGCGGATCTCACACCCTTCGACTCCTCCTTTTGGGGTGTGGTACCTGGTAAGGCCTCCAAACTGCTTGGAGAGATCACCCTACTGGTACAGTTTGACACGGCAAGCAACTACCATGTCGAGCACATCAACTTCTACGTCACTGATTTCAACACCGTCTACCACACCATACTTGGTCGGCTAGCTCTGGCCAAGTTCATGGCTGTACTACACTATGCGTATCTGGTGCTGAAGATGCCTTCGCCTGCAGGAGTTCTGGCCCTGTGGGCCAACCTCTCCATTGCCTATGCCTGTGAGACAGAGAGTCTCGCCCTCACCAAAGCCACCGACCTCTCTATCTAGATGGCTAGCGTGGTCACCGAAGCCAAGATGTTGTTCGTCGATGACATGGAGATCCCAGAGTTGGAGCCTCCCTGTGCCTCCGCCAAGTCCAAGGAAATAAAGGAGGTCGGCCTCGGCCTCGACGACCCCTCCAAGACCGTGAAGATTGGGGCTCACCTTGACCCCAAATAGGAAAGCATGCTCGTCTCCTTCCTACGTGCCAATGCCGACGTGTTTGCTTGGAAACCTATAGACATACCGGGGGTACCACGGGAGAAGATCGAGCACTCCTTGAATGTCTCGCCGACTGCCAAACCGATCAAGTAGAAACTCCACCGATTCACGCTAGATAAGAAGGAGGCTATTAGGGTAGAAGTAAAATGGCTCTTAGCTACCAGATTTATAAAAGAAGTGTATCATCCTGAGTGGTTAGCAAACCCTATTCTCGTTTGAAAAAAGAATAAAGAATGGAGAATGTGCGTTGATTACACTGATCTTAACAAACACTGCCCTAAAGACCCCTTTAGTTTGCCTTGAATAGATGAGGTTGTAGACTCCACCGCTGGATGCGAACTGCTCTCCTTCCTTGACTATTACTCTAGCTATCACTAGATCTCCCTCAAGGAAGAAGGCCAGATCAAGACGTCGTTCATCACTCCCTTCGGTGCGTATTGCTACACCACCATGTCCTTTGGACTCAAGAACGCCAGGGCGACTTATCAAAGGGCTATCCAGATGTGCCTTGATCAATAGATTGGCTAGAATGTTGAAGCTTACATCGATGATGTGGTCATCAAGTCTTGGACCACCGATGATCTTATCACCGATCTCGAAGAAACGTTCGCCAACATAAAAAGGTACCGATGGAAGCTGAACCCTTCAAAGTGCATCTTTGGAGTTCCATCCGATATACTCCTAGGCTACATTATCAGCACACAAGGCATCAAGCCTAATCCTAACAAGGTCTCTGCCATCACCAACATGAAATGACCAATATAAGTCAAGGATATATAGAAGCTTATAGGCTACATGGCTGCCTTAAGCCGCTTCATATCCCGCCTCAGCGAAAAAGGGCTACCTTTATTCAAACTCATCAAGGCCTCTAAAAGGTCCTTGTTTGGTTTTGGTAATTAAGTGACAACCTAGGTGAACTAATTGTGTTTATGTGAGATACACAGGTGATTAGTCCACAGGTACATGTGTGTGAGCAACATATGTCATGAGGGTGAAAATGGCTTGGAGATGTTGCAAAGCTCACACATGTGATGATGAAGGAGCTTAAATGCACATGAGACATGACATTGAGTCATGTGATCAAGGTGGAGAAGATCAAGACAAGACTTGGCTTGATGGACCGGTTGCAAGCGTGAAGGGCAAGTCAAAGGCTTTGGAGTGATGGACCGCGTGGTGGTGAAGCTTGAGCAAGACTTGGCACCGATGGACGATGGCAATAGTGAAGAGCAAGTAAAGTCAAGATCGATGAACCAATATGATCACGTGATGATATGAAGTGGATCATATCATTGTTGATCGTGTTGGTGCATGTGTTGCATCGACGTTGGAGGAAATGGAATGGAATGTGCAAGGCAAAGGTATAACCTATGGCATTTCATTTCACTGGTCATAGGTGTGTAGAGAAGTTTATGACCAAGTTTAGGATAGATGGCCATACTATCAAGAGGAGCAAACTTGTTTGCATATTGGTCATCTAGTGCCACTCGAGTGATCTAACTTTGCATCGTCGCTAGGATCGAGTGGCGTGGCAAGTTGAGTGGCTAACATCCTTTGGGAAATGTTTATGAAAAGCTAACACACATACACATGGTGGTGTACACTTGGTGGTGTTGGCACATTTACAAAGGAGATGGAGTTGGAGTTGATGTGGATCAACTTGGTGAAGAAACTCCACCGGCGCCCTACACAGAAAAGACAGAGTCTCACTGAGTGCATCGGACGCTGGCACTAGAAGTGACCAGACGCTGGTAGGGCACGTCTAGTCAGGCTGACGCATGGTGACACAGGAGCTGGAGTATGACCAGACGCTGGGCTACGTCCGATCACGTGCGACCGGACGCGTCCGGTAAAGGTTGGTACCTTATTGTAAATGACCAGACGCTGAGGGTCCAGCGTTCGGTCAGTTGAAGCTACTACGTCCGGTCAGAAGATGACCGTTGAGATCAGAAGAATGCCATTGAATGCAGGTGACACGTGGCTGTCATCGGGCGACCGAACGCTGAGGTCCAGCGTCCGATCAACACGACCAGAGCGTCCGATCGACCCGACAGTTGCCTAGTGAAGGGGTAACGGCTAGTTTAGCCCTTGGGGCTATAAATAGAAGTGGCCTTCGGCCATGGCTAGTGCTGAGCACCTCGGGGGACTTTGTGTCCTTGCTTGAGAGTGTTTAGGAGCCTTCCATCTCACACATACTTGATAGTGATCATTCGATTATGTGAGTGAGCGATTCTAGTGCGATTGCATCATGAGGTTGCATCGAGTGGCACTAGGTGATCGAGTTGCAAGCCAATGGTGCTTGTTACTCTTGGAGGTTGTCACCTCCTAGACGGCTTGGTGGTGGTCTCCGTGGAAGCCCACAAGAAGCTTGTGTGGTGCTCCGGAGAAGTGCTTGTGAGGGGCACTTGTGCTCGCCCCGCGAGAGTCACGAAGAGCAACTTTAGTAAAGCGTGTCATTGAGCTACCCTCACTCAAGGGGTAGATTCTTGTGGCGCCCGATGTGCGGGCTTAGCGGGTGAAGCTAATTAGCCGCCGAACCACCAAGTGAGCGGTCGACACAACGGGGACTAGCGTGTTGGCAAACACGTGAACCTCAGGAGAAAAATCATCGTGTCAACCTTGTTCTTCCCGTTGGTTTGCATCCCTATTACACAAGCTTGTAATTACTTTTATACATATTAAGCTTGTGTAGTTGCTCTTGTAATTAGATAGCTTGTGTAGCTTGCTAATTATCTTCTTGCTTGTGTAGCATAGAAGTAGCTCCCTTGCGTGGCTAATTTGGTTTGTGTAACCTTGTTAGTCACATTACTTAGTTTGTGTAGCTAAGTATTTGCGCTCTCTAATTTGGCATTGGTTGCCTTGTTATTGAGCATTGCTAGTGAGCTTAGTTGGCTTTGTGCTTTTGCTTACTAGCATGTGTAGGAGCTCCCTTGTTGCTTAAAGTACTAGTGGCATAGGTTTGTGTGACCTTGCTCCTAGAATTGGTTAGGTGAGCTCTAGCTAGCCTGGCACCTTTGTTACTTGCTTAGTATCTTTGGAAGGTGCTAGAGAACATAGATAGAGGGGTGTAGTCTTGGCTAGACCGATCGTCTTAATTCTGCACTTGTTTCGGTTAGCCGACGCGATTAATTTTAGAAAAGACTATTCACCCCCCTCTAGTCCGCTATCTCGACCCTTCAGCCTCCAAGCGCTTTTCCTGGTCGGAAGAGGCAGACACAGCTTTCGAGTAGCTTAAGTTGTTCCTAACAAAGCCTCTGATCATGACGGCACCACGACCAGACGAAACTCTCCTGATCTATATCACCGCTACTTCTCGCGTCGTCAGCACAACAATTGTGGTCAAACGTGAGGAGGCTGGGCACGCCTATAAGGTGCAATGTCTAGTATATTTCATCAGCAAGGTTCTTAACAAGCCCAAGACTCGTTATCCTCAGGTCTAGAAGCTACTATATGCCGTCCTGATTATGTCGCGCAAGCTCCGCCACTACTTTGAGTATTACAAGATCGCCGTGGTCACTGAGTTCCCTCTGGGTGACATCCTCCGCAACAAAGAGGCCAATGGCCGTATCACCAAGTGGGCTATCAAGCTCGACACTTACTCCATTGAATTCAGAAGAAGGCCTACGATCAAGTCTCAGGCTCTTGCTGATTTCATTGCTGAGTGGACCGATATCAAAGAGCCCATCACCGCCACCTGCCCCGAGCACTAGGTGATGTACTTCGACGGTGCCCTTAACATCAACGGTGCTGGTGCGGGCATTCTATTCATTACGCCGACCAAGGATAAGCTCCGATACATTCTCCGGATACACTTTCTGGCCTCCAACAACGCCGCCGAATATGAAGCATGTCTCCACGGACTCCGTATAGCCATTGAGCTTGGCGTCAAACACCTCATGGTATACAGGGACTCTGCACTGGTCATCAACTAGCTTAACAAAGACTGGTCTTGCTCCAGCAAGAAGATGGATGCATATTGCGCCGAAATCAGGAAGCTTGAAGAGAAGTTCTACAGTATCAAGTACCACCACATGGTACGCGATCAAAATTAGCTCATCGATTACTTGTCCAAGTTGGGCTCCTCTCGCGCTGTGATTCTGCCTAGGGTCTTCGTTCAAGATCTTCTGGCGCCATCCATTAAGGAAGAAAAGGAAATTTAGGAAGTTCGCCCCCCGCCGAGCAGCTGGTACTTACGGTACCTTTGCCGGCCGTCGATTAGAGGGAATAGTTCATCAAGTACCTCTCCAGCACTGAAGTACCCACCAATAAGATTGAAACCGAATGCCTAATCCGACGAAGCAAACATTACGTGCTAGTGGATGACAACTTGATGAGGAAAAGCGCAGAGGAAGGGATTCTACAAAAATGCATCACCCAAGAAGATGGAGTGAAGTTACTTCTTGAAATTCACTCTGGTTCCTGCAGCAACCACGTGGCATCGAGAACACTGGTCGGCAATGCTTTCTGAGCTGGTTTTTACTGGCTCATGGCCATCTCCGATGCCGAAGACCTCGTCCGACGTTGTGAAGGATGTCAGTTTTTCACCAAGCAAATACACTTGCCAGCACAAGAGCTGTAGACCATTCCAGCTTCCTAGCCCTTTGCATGGTAGGGATTGGACATGATTGGCCCTTTTAAGCCAGCGCCAGGTGGCTTTCGGTACGTATATGTCACTATTGATAAGTTCTCCAAGTGGATTGAGTATAAACCACTCGTCTCAGCTACTACAAAGAAAGCAGTCGAGCTCTTCGAAGACATCATCCACAGATTCGGTCTCCCAAACAGCATCATCACTGACCTTGGAACTACATTTGGGACTTCTGCGAAGACTGTTGCATCTCCATCAAATACATCTCTGTTGCCCATCCTAGAGCCAATGGCCAGGTCGAACGGACGAATGACATGATCCTTGATGCCCTCAAAAAGAGACTATATCAGAAAGAAGAAAAGTACCCGTGCAGATGGCTCAAGGATCTACCAGCTGTAGTCTGGGGACTCGCACTCAAGCTAGTTGCTGCACCGGCAAGTCTCCATACTTCTTGGTCTATGGCTCAGAAGCCATACTACCAGCGGATATTGCCTTCCGAGCACCAAGGGTGGAAAATTATGATGAAGAGCAAGCTGCAGCTGTTCGGACAGAGGACGTTGATAGGGCCAAGGAAGAATGCCTAATCACTAGCATTCGCACAGTCAAGTATCTAGAAGGCTTGCAGAGGTACTACAACCGCAACTTCAAAGGTCATTCATTTGTTGTCGGTGACCTCGTTCTCCGCAGGAAACAAAAAACCAAAGGGATGCATAAGCTTTCCTCCCCCTAGGAAGGGCCTTATGTCATCAAAGACGTCTCCCGACAAGGGTCTTATCGCCTATGTGACTTAGATGGAATCAATGTTCCCAACTCTTGGCACATCGAGCACCTCATACATTTCTATCCTTGAAACGCCCTAGATTTGTACTCTCCACTTTATGATGAATAAAGTTTTGATCTCCATAATTTATCTCCATTTTTTCTCCATTATGGTTTAAATCTCCACTTACGGTCGCCGGTCTCTATGCCACTCCATGACGAACTCCAAAACGAAATCACCATAACTGCGCTGACCACGTTTCTCCAAATTTCCAATGTTTTCGCCGAACATGTTTTCTCCGAATCGTCGAACATGTTTTTCTCCAAATCACCGAACACGTTTTCTCCAAATTGCCTAAGATTTTTCTCCAAATCTCCAAGATCTTTCATCGATCAGTGAGTAGCATACATTCTGTTCTCTATGGAAAAGACTTAGTCTCCAATCCTTCCCTACACGTGCCACAGGCTCTGCGCTCTGCGTTATAGGTGGTCGACTGCGGTTCCTTGGTCACGCCTGTTCCTCCTACACGTCCACGGGCTCCACGCTCGACGTTATGGACTATGGGGTAGCCAAGACCGAGAGCGCAACACAGAACTAATTGCTCGAATGCCACTTCTACTACGTACATCTCCAAGTTATTTCGACAACCACTGAGCAGCACATGTTCCGCTCTATTCTCTATGGAGAAGACCCAGTCTCCGATCCCTCCCTACATGTGCCACGAGCTTCGCGCTCTGCGTTATGGGTGGTTGGTTGCGGTTCCTTGGTCACGCCTGTTCCTCCTACACATGCACGAGCTCCACGCTCGATGTTATGGACTATGGGCTAGCCGAGGCCATGGGAGTCAGTAGCGAACCAACTGCTTGGACGCTACTTATACTACGTATAATTGCATTATGGTTAAAACTACGAAGATTTTTTTGCCGAACTACAAGCAAACTGCATACATGTGCACCTTATAACATTTATCACATACATAAGTGTTTTTTGCGCTATCACGCGTTCTAACTACACTGTCTAGAAATTATAGATGATAATCTCCGAGCAGATCACCGAGCTTCACCATTGCCACTTGTCTCACCAAACAGGTCGATGTCGCCGGCCAGCTTTTTTGCCGCATCCTCCACCTCATCTGCCAGCTGCTGGGTCTCCGCCTCGCTCAGCCCTTCAGCGAATCCGCCCCCTATCACCTGAAGGTCTACGGATTGATAGTGGGACCGAACCACCACAAGGGCATGTGTAATGCCGGTAACAATGACGTCGCGATTGAAGTTCTTGAAGCTCTCCCACGCCATCTTACACCTTTCGATGACGATGTCCGGGCGTGGTGGCCTACCTTCGGGTTGAGGAGCCGCCTCTAGGTCGATGTAGTCGAGCACTGGTTTGACTCTGGCAACTATGGCATCAAACTTGTCCCTCTGTGTTCGGGCATCCTGCTCTAGCACATCGAATTGTGCTTTGACCCTCCGATGATAGTCTGCAAGCATTACAAAGTTCTGTCAAGAAAGGAAACTACTTCAGCATTAACTTCGACCCGGGAGTACATACCGTTAAACTCCTTGGCCAGTTTATCTGCTCACCCTGTCTCCTTTGCCTTCTCCTCTCAGAGTTGTTCAAGGGCTTGGCGTAGCTGGCCGAGCTTCGTGTTTTGCTCTACAAGCACAACAGTCATCACCAAAAATATGGCTGTTCAGCAATACAAAGCACATTTACCGATATACCATACCTCCTTTCTGCTCGGATACACTTTTGAGCTGCTCGGAAGTTTATTCCAGTTGCGTGGAGGCACTCACCAGCTCCTCAGACTTGCACCACAGCTGCTCGGACGTAGCTACCAGTTGCTCAGACAGGACCCCCTTCTGGTGTTCCAGATCTCGCGTGTTGGACTCAACAAGGTCTCGCTCACGCTGGGCTCTCTAGATGTTTCTCTCCATCAGGTTCATCGCCACTCTGAGTTTTCGGTTCTCTTTGGTGAGGGGTTCCATCCTCTTTATCAGCTAGTGCCGCTGCTCGATAGTCTGGGTTATCCCCTACAAATACACAATTATAATGATGAACTTCGATCTCCAACATCAAAGATGACCACTCCAAATGCCGTACTGATCTCGATTTGTTTCATCACTCTAGCAAGGGTGGTCTTCAATCTCCTCATCTCCCTAGTGGTGTCTTCCTCCTCGATAACCACCACCTTGTCGCTGCGCTTGTGGAGGATTCGGATATCTTGGGGTCAAGGTTCAGCACGCTCGATCTCCTCCACCTCATCCTCTTCTGCTGTAGCTCGAGGCACCACTAAAGATGGCAATGGGGCCCCGATACCCGATACCCGATGGGTATTTGATCCATTAGGGGACGGGGATGGGATCATATCTTTACCCACGGGCATCTAAATGGGGCAAGAATCCATCCCCGATGGGTATAGCGGGTACGGGAACGTTCCCTATTTACCCATCCCCGTTACATGTTGGGGAACCCGACTATTTGAGCTGTCATGCGAGTATTAGGCCCAAAGAAGCTCAACATAGGTATTTTGGCCCAAATCTGAACAATCACATATATAGTTTGTGTGTTCTCGGAACCCTAGTTCAATTTTTCCTCACTATCTTCGCCAGTAGCACAAGCACGCCTGCCTCACGAGTGCTCGTGCCCCTCGCTTCCTTAGTTTGGTCTCTCTGCCACCTTTGCTCATCCTCCTCGCAACCTCACACCTTCTCCTCGGCATCTCCGAGACTCCAACACTTATACCCGGGTGAAGAAGAAACATCTCTGATTGCAAAGCTATGACCCCAAGTGTCCTTGTTTATCGGGTATGTAGTACCCGTCGGGTATCTGTTACCCGACCGATGCCCGATGAGTATGGGGATGGGCAAGAATCTATACCCGAGACAGTTAACGGGACGGGGGCGAGATGAATTCTCCGTAGCGAGAAAGAGAACGTTCCTACGATACCCGATGGGTACATCCCTGTTGCCATCCTTATGCACCACCAGGGGGCTTCGTGGCTGGACAACGGCTCCGACCATGCCCTGGATGCCTCAGGAAGCGCTGTTTGCTCCTCGGACACCACCGGCTTCACCGCCCCAGACTCCGGTGCATTACCGGCAACTCCAGCCTCTGCTCCCAAAGACCCGGCGATTCCCGCCATTGCCTCGGGCACTGCCACCGATCCATCCATCGCCAATGCCGCTCGTTCATCATCATCAAGATCGCCAGCAGCAGCGGTTGACTCCTCCTCCGGCTGCCGAGCTCTCGGGGACTCTGGGACGGTAGATGCTGGCGTTGCTTCCACAATGGGATCAGCCCTCGGTGGTTCGATAGTCTGGACTGGTAGGGTCAGACCCTCCGCATGTTTCGCACTACATCAGATTAGTTCGTCAAGCGCGAAAAAGCTAAGAAATGATAGCAAAGTAACTCCAAGGAAAGGATACTCACGGTTTGGTCTGCCGACACAATTTCTTGAATTGGTGATGCTTACCTGAGCACCTAGGCATGGCCATGGGGTCAACTTTTGTACTCTGGGGTGGAGGTCCAATTTCCTGCACCGTTGGCCTCTGTTCCGCCTACCGCTCTGTGACTCCCTCCGCCTGCTATGCAGGGACTCCCATCGTTTGTTGCTTGGGGATTCCCATCGCCTGTTGCTCAGGAACTTCTTTGCCTCTCCTCGCTCGTTCCTCCGTGTGAGTGCTGTGTGGAGGTGCTTCAGTTCTTGACAGAGGAGCCACCGAAGTTTCATCATCGTTCGACCACTCGAGCACCGCGGTGCTCTACTGTCGAGTGGTCTGGTCACCACCGATCGAGATGTCGCCCGGTTTGAGGGGAACGATGGCCATCGTCTTCCTCTTCTTCTAGGCCAGCTCATCTGCCGCTACTCTTTTTCCTAGACTTTCTCTGATACTGGAGGCGAATTTTCTGTTCGACCATCCCTGGACTCTGATGAAGCACTGGCCGCATCTTCCTTAGGCTAAGCTGGTGGCCAGGCGTCTACACTCCTTGGCCAATCACCCCTTAGCACACCAGAGAAGTACACCGCTCTTTCCTATGAATGGATCTTTGCATAAGTGAAGCAGTTCACTACTTGACAATGCTTCAGGATTAAAAGTATCAGGAAAAAACAATCGAGATGGTTACCTGAGGAGGCAGATTTGTACAGTTGAAGGCCCTTGTTTGCTTTAGCTAGTTGAACGAGGCATTGGGAGCGAATAGCTCTACGGCCTGCTCTAGGACAATTTGTGTCATCAGTCGTTCCGTCCTCTCTCGGGTCCCGTCATCATCACCTCTGTAGTCAAAGCCCGGGTGGGCCCTCTCCTTGTAGGGCTGGATTCAATGCACTATGAAGCTCACCGCCACTAGTTCACCGCTAATCTCTACACCTTCAAGCAGGTCGAGGAGCTCCCTTATTCCATGTCAGCACTGTTTGGTTTCTCTGACTAGCTTTTCTGGTTCTCCGAGATATGGTGGATGTCGCAGCGGATAGCAGGGTGACTCTGTTTCATGTTGAACCACTTGGAGTTCCACCCTTTCAAAGAAGTGTTCAGTGGTACATTAATGTACTCGCTGGCCATTCCATCCTAGAGCTGCAGATATACGCCACCGACCACCTTAGATCCACCGCCGCTCTTCTTCTTCAACTAGAATAGGTGTTTGAAGAGGTTGAAGTGCGACAGAACCCCTAGAAACATCTCATAGAAATGAATAAAGATCGAGATGTGTAATATGGTGTTGGGGTGGAGATTGCACAGACTAATCGCCCAGAACTCTAGCAGATCCCACAAAAAAGGGTGAATAGGGAACCCTAACCCACGCTAGAAATAATCCTCGAAGACTACAACTTCATCCGTGTTAGGCATTGGGAAGGGCTCACCACTGGCTGGCCGCCATCCGGCGGTGATGTGGTCAGGAAGCACGCCCGCCTCCACTAATCTCTCAAGCTCCAATTCCCCCATGCGCGATGGCACCCACTCTTCGTCGCGACTGGCTCCCGCTCCTACCTTCTTTGGGTTTGCCTTCTTCGGGTTCACAACTCTCCTCTTCGGCGCCATCTCTCAGATCGGGATGGGGACTAGCGTTGGGAGCGTGTGTGGATGCGAATCTGGAAATGTGAGGGCTGAGGATGAAGACGGAATGGCAAAGTGGCAAAGGTATGAACGAGGGATGCGGCGGTGTAGTTATAAAGCACTTTCCCCACCCTTTCGCATTCGAGGGTTTTTGGTAAACCGTTCCCGCGATTTGCGCCCCTCCGAATTCTCCAATGCGGTTTGTTGGGCCGTAACATGGGCTTTCACGCAACCGCATCCCACATCGCTAAGTTATCGCTGCCGATGGCTATCACTCACCGAATAATCACTGACTTCTTTGCCATTTATTGAGGCTCAATAACAGTTACTGTATAGCCATCGCTCCAGTTTTTTCGCCACGGTTGGGTTTTTTAGATATCTCCGTAAATGGCTCGGGTACTGGCTGCTAGCTCGGCTGGTCTTTTTACTATTTTTCTATTTCTAACCCTGGCACCACATGACTGCGTCACCTACTATCAGGCTCGGGGACTAAGTGGGCACATTTCACCTTGCGGTGAATGTGCTCTCTCTCATTTCAGGGCTACGCTCGAGGGCTAGCTACCTGCTCAGCTGGTCTTTTATTATCCTTCTACTTTGGACCCTGGCACCACATGACTACGTTATCTACTGTCAGGCTCGGGGACTAAGTGGGCACACTTCAGCTCGTGGTGAATGTGCTTGCTTTATTCTCAAAGACTCTAGGCCTCTTGAAGCTGAAGAAGACTATCTCCTTTTCCCATGGTTGGACTCTAAGTGGGCACACTTGGTCCACTATGGAGAAATTTTTTATTCTAAACTTGAGCTCCTTACACCCTTATGGCAAGCCGTGCTTGGGTTATGCTGCTCGGCTATGATTCGTGCTTCTCGGTGACAATACACGCTGCTCGGCAATTGTACACAACTGCTCACAACTACTTGGCAACTCATCATGGTGGTTGGACCGTGAGTTCGACTACTCGGCTTCGTTCGCACCTGCTCGGACAAGCTCAAGGTGGCATTGCATAATGGGTACAAGGTGCTCGGGGACTAGCTGTGGGGGGTATGACCCTAGATGCCCATGGCAGACCACATGGGCCATGCCCTCAGGGGCGGTCTAGCCCATAAGACGAAGCCTTGCGGGGTACGACTCTGCTCGGTGCCTTCCGCAAGACATCTGGAGGATATCATAAAGATACTACGAGATTAGTTAGGATATGTATGATCCTAAGATTCCTGTAATCAGTTATTACTTTCCGATTATCTCTCAGATCTAACTGACTTGTAACCCTACTCCCCGAACTATATAAGGCGGGCAGTGACCCCTCTAAACTCATGCAATATCATACGATAGCTAATACAAACCAACAGACCATAGGAGTAGGGTATTACATCATACTGACGGCCTGAACCAGTCTAACTTGTGTGTTTCTGTTGCCTTCTTGTTCTTGATCTCACGTTCCTCTACCGATCAATCTACCTTCATGGGATACCCCTCAGAGGACTATCGACGATATTCTGTTGACAGGACTTGTGGGGGAGGAGGGAGACGCGAACGCCGTTGGTGTAGGGCGCTGGCGTGGGACGGAAGGCAACGACAGCGGCATTGGAGGTGGCTTAGGGGAGGGCCTAGCGACGCCGGCGAGCACCCCTGAGTCGCCCTGGTGAGCTCATGGGGAGTGACCTCTTTCTGTCTCCACGTGGAAAGAGGTCACTAGTTTTTTCTCTCCGAGGACTTCTACTCAGCCATTAAAAACAAAATTGTCACTTTCAGCTTTTGATGATATGTTCATGGATGGGCACATGTGTATACCATGTAGATACCATAGAATCTATTCAAGGACACACATACATCATCAAATAGATATCATATATATACTTGTGGTAGACAATAATATATTAATGGGCCTTTTCATGTGGCAAGCAACAACAACAATGCATGATGTACACATATTCTATAACAGACACAGCAAATCCAACATCTGTGTCTATAAGATACATCCTTCTAGAAGATAGGATTGAAGAATAGTGACAGCAAGTGCAACATCAGGGGATTTAGTTATCGAGAAGGAAGTACCATCTTGCAGTAGGAGATTGAGAACTATCCTTAAGCATTGTGGGTCTGAACTGAACAACAGAGACCAATGTGGATGGCCTATACCATTACAATGTAAAATGAGAAGATGGCATCAGCTAAGTAAATTTAGTGAAAATTGTGAAGGTATGGGTAGATTATAGTATAAGTTCTTTATATCTTATATAGTGTTCAAGACTAATAGTTGTCATTTGATGCTACACTTTCCATTCTAAATTGTTCAAGAAGAGTTAGGAGTAAAGCTCAAGGCCGATGACTGACATAGTCAATTCATAGTGTTTCCCCCTGTTAAAAACCTCAAGGATAAAAGTTAGTATCACCATGTGCCATCCGAATGTGTTGGCGATTGTTAGCAACCGTTTTGCCACATCCCATGGCTCTCCTTGTATTTACCTAGCTAGCGCATGTCAGTAACCTAACCGTGTACATGTATATAGGCATAAGCCTACGATCAATACAATTGAATTGTCCTCATTGCTCTCTCAATAACCTCCTACATGGTATTAGGCGATCTATGATCCTAAACTTCCGCTGCCCCACTACTCTCTGCGTTCTTCAACTACCTTGCCACGATGAGCTCCTCCTCTTCATCATCGTCGTCTACCCCCGACAACTCTAACGCCAAGTCCCTGCTCCCCCACACGCTCCACATCCATACCGAGGTGGCCACCCCAATCATCGTCCATGGCATCAACATCCAATCATGTGTTCTGATTAGCCTTGATCTCAACAATGCCAACTACACCTCCTGGGCATGCTCGTTCTTCGCTATCTTCAGCTAGTATGGCCTCTATGACCACATCGGCGGATCCATGACCAAGGGCAACAGCGACTGGGTGCAGCTGTGCCATCATGTGAAAGTGGGTTGAATGAGATGCCCTCCCTAGGCTCTCGGTTGCATGTTATATAGGCACACGAACAGCCCCCGGCGTGGCTTGTACAAGGGGTTAGATTTACAACAGATTAGAGGATATGATATCTACCAAAACTATCTTGTGCTACAATCTAGGGACACCTAGAGCTAACCGAGCACCTAGATGAACCTAGACATACATAGAGACATATTACATCGTCTAACACATCGTCTCTTGTTCTACAACCGCATCTCCCTGGGGCTCCTTGGCATCGTCTACAATGACATCGATACTGCCTACTCCCTCTGGTCTGGCATGTGCTCCTTGTTCCACAACAACAAGGCCATGTGGGTGGTCTACCTCAGTGTGGAGTTTCGCAACTTCTGTAAAAGCGATCTCCCAATGGTTGAATACTGTTCCCGGATGAAGGCCATGGCCGATCGCCTGTGCGGCCTTGGTTCTCCTGTCAATGACAAGGACATGGTCTACAACATCATCCATGGTCTCAACCCTCGTTTGCACCATGCCACTAGTATAGGACTGGGTAGCAGTCCTATCGATAGAATATTATCGGTAGTCCTCTGAGGGGTATCCCACGAAGGTAGATTGATCAGTAGAAATGCGTGTAATCGTGAATAAGAAGGCAACAAAGACACACGAGTTAGATAGGTTCAAGCCGTCAGTATGACATAATACCCTACTCCTATGGTCTGTTGGATTGTATTGGCTATCATATGATATTGCGTGTGTTTGGAGGGGGTCCCTACCCGCCTTATATAGTTTGGGGGCAAGGTTACAAGTCGGTTAGATCTAGGAGATAACTAGAAAGTAATAACAGATTATAGGAATCATGGGATCATATGTATCCTAATAGATCTCATAGTATCTTTAGGATATCTTCATAGTATCTTGTGGGACGCACCGAGCAGTGCCGTGCTCCGCAAGGCTTCGTCTTGTGGGCTAGGCCGCCCTTGGGGGTGTAGCCCATGTGGTTTGCCATGGGTATCTGAGGTCATACCCCCCATGGCTAGTCCCTGAGTGCCTTGTATCCATTGTGCAATGCCGTCTTGAGCTTGTCCGAACAGGTGCGAACAAAGCCAAGCAGTCAAACTCATGGTCCGACTACCGTGATGAGTTGCCGAGCAGTTGTGAACCATCACTGAGCAATGTGAACCATCACCGAGCAGCGTGAACCGTCGTTGAGCAATGTATCCCAAGTTAGGCTTGCCATAAGGATGTAAGGAGCTCAACTTCAAAATCAAAAATTTCCTCACAGTGGACCAAGTGTGCCCACTTGGAGTCCGACCATGAGAAAGGGAGATAGTCTTCTTCAGCTTTGGGAGGCACAGAGTCTTCTTGATTAAAGAAAACACACTCACCATGAGGTGAAGTGTGTCTACTTAGTCCCTAAGCCTAATAGTAGGTGATGCAGTCATGTGGTGCCAGGGTCCAAAGTAGAAGAAAAGTAGAAGTCTAGCTAAGCAGGTAGCCAGTCCTTAGGCGTAGCCCTAAGATGAGAAAAGCACATTCACCGCAAGGTGAGGTGTGCCCACTTAGTCCTCGAGCCTGACAATAGGTGACATGGTCATGTGGTGTGAGGATCAGAAACAACAGTCAAAAGAAGAAAGTCCCCAGTGCAGTGAGGAACCAAGTCGTATTGCTAACATAGTCCCCGAGCCACAAGTGGAAATCTTGGTGAAAACAAATCATGGAGAAAAAACTAGAGTAATGGTTGTACAGTAGTAATTACTGAGTCGTAACTGATGGCGAAGAAGTCGGCGAATATTCGGTGAGTAGTAACAAAATGTGGCGATAAATGGGTGATACGGGCTGCAGTTGCGCGAAAGCCCAGGTAACGGCCCACCACGCTGTTGCGGAGAATTTAGAGAGGCGCAAATCGTGGAGCGGTTTCCCAAAAACCCTCGAATGCAAAAGGCGGGGGAGTGCTTTATAACTGCGCTGCCGTACCCCATGCTCCCACCTTTGCCACTTTGCCACTTCATCTTCTCCTCAACCCTCGCACTTCTAGATTCACACGCGCTTCCACCGCCAACCCCAAACCAGATATGTGAGATGGCGCCGAAGAGGGGAGCTGGAAACCCGAAGAAGGTGACTTCTGGAGCCAGCCATGATACTGAGTGGGTGCCATCAAACATGGGAGAGGTGGAGATCAATAGGATGGTGGAGGCAGGCGTCCTTTCTGACCGTGTCACCGCCGGATGGCGGCCAGCCAGTGGTGAGCCCTTCCTGATGCCGCATACTGATGAAGTAGTAGTTTTTGAAGATTATTTCTGGCGTGGGTTAGGGTTTCCCATTCATCCTTTCCTAAGGGACCTGTTGGAGTTCTAGAGAGTGAGTCTGTGCAATCTCCATCCAAACACTATCTTGCACATCTTCATTTTCATCCACTTATGTGAGGCATTTCTCAGAGTTCTTCCCCACTTCAACCTCTTTCGTCATCTGTTCTGGCTGAAGAAGAAGGGTGGCAACGGATCCAAGGTGGTCGGCGGCATTTATCTTCAGCTCCATGATGGAATGGTGGGCGAGTACATCATTGTACCTCTGAACACCTCGCTGAAGGGGTGGAATGCCAGATGGTTCTACATGAAGTAGAGCCACCCCACCATCCGCTACGACGTCGACCATGTTCCAGAGACCTAAAGGAGCTGGTCGGAGAAGCCAAGCAGTGCTGACATGGAGCAGGTGAGGGAGCTCCTTGGCCTAATAAAGGGTGTGAGGATAAATGATAGATTGGTGGTAGCAAGCTTCATAGTGCGTTGTGTCCAGCCCTGCAAGGAGAGGCCCCACATAGGCTTTGACTTCAAGGGGGACACCAATGGCACCCAGGAGAGGATGAAAAGGCTAACAAAGGATGATGTGCTAGAGCGGGCCATAGGGCTATTCGCTGCAAATGCCTCGTTCGGCGTGTCAGGGCAGACCAGAGCCTTTAACTGCATGAATCCACCTCCTTAGGTAAACATCTTAATTATTTGTTCCTGATGCTATTTATCCTTTACCATTGTTGAGCAGTGACCTGATTCACTTATGGAAAGATCCACTTGTAGGAAAGAGCGGCGTACTTCTTCAGACGTGCTGAGGGGCGATTGGCCGAGGGCAGTCGATGCTCAGCCAACAACACAGACTGAGGAAGGAGCCGTCAGTGCCTCATCGAAGTTCGGAAGCACAGACGCTGGTCCGACGGAGAGTCTCCCCATGGCGTCGGAGAAGGTTCGGGGGAAGAGGGCAGAGGCAGATGAGCTGTCCTAGAAGTAGAGGAAGATAGCAGGTGCCGCTCCCCGCAAGCCGGGTGGCATCTCGCTTGGCGATGACCAGACCACTCGGACGCAGAGTGCGGCGGTGTTCGAGTGGTCGGATGATGATGGGGCTCCAATAGCTCCTCCTCTGAGCACTAAAGCACCTCCATGCAACACGCGCACGGAGGGGCAATTGAAGGGAGGGGAGGGAGTCCCCGAGCAACAGGCGAAGGGAGTCTTGGAGCAACAGGCAGAGTAGAGGCCGATGGCGGAGACCGCGAGACCTCCACCCCAAGGTGCGTGAGTCAACCCTAGGGCTACGCCTAGGGGCTCGGGTAGGCAGCGCTGGTTCAAGAAAGTGTACGGGAGGCTGACACATAAGCACCCTTGCCTTGGACTTATTTTGATGCCGTATCTTTATCTCTTTTGGCGATTGACGAACTAATCTGATGCAGGGCAAGGCATATGGAAGACTTGAATCCATCTATCTAGACCAGCGAGTAGCTAGGGGCTGGTCCCAGCATAGAAGCAGCGCTAGCAGACCTCGTCTCGGCAGCCAGTGGAGGAGTCAACTGCTGCTGTTGATGAACTTGGCAGTGGAGAATGGTTGGCATCGATGGTGAACGAGCCGACAGCGATGCCTGGGGCAACGGTGGGAGCCACCGTGTCTTTGTGAGTGGAGACTGGAGTTGCCAACGCCACGTCGGAGTCCGAAGCAGAGAAGCCTGTGGTGCCAGAGGAGCAGACGGTGCTCCCTGAGGCATCAGAGGGCATGGTCGGACACACTGTGCAGCCACCGAGCCCCCTGGTGGTGCCGCCAGCTACGGAGGAGGAGGACGAGGTGGAAGAGATCGAACGTGAGGAATTACGACCCCAAGTTGTCCGAATCCTTCGCAATCGGGGCGATGAAGTGGTGGTCGTTGAGGAAGACACCACCAGGGAGCTTAGGAGGCTAGAGTCCACCCTTTTGACAGCGATGAAGCAGATCAAGGTTAGCATTGTGTCATCATTATTCATCTTTGACATTGGAGATTGGAGTTCTTCATGGTCTTTGTGCTTTTGCAGGGGATAGCTCGGACTATCGAACAATGACGCCAGCTGATCAAGAGGATGGAGCCCCTCACCGAAGAAAACACAAAGCTAAAGGAGGTGATGAAGCTTATGGAAAAAACATCTAGAGGGCCCAGCGCGAGTGAGATCTTGCCGAGTCTCAAGCGCGAGATCTGGAATACCAAAAGGGGGCTCTATCTGAGCAGCTGGCGACTGTGTCTGAGCAGTTATACGGTAGGTCCGAGTAGCTAGCCACCGTCTCCGAGCAACTGATGAGTGTTTCAAAGCAGCTAGAGATCAAGTCCGAGCAACTGCAGAACATCTCTGAGCAGAAAAAAGGTATGGCGGATCGGCGAATTTACTTTGCATTGCTGAAGTCTTATTGTTGCTGACGACCGTTATGCTTATAGAGCAAAATGCAGAGCTCAGCCAGTTACGCCAAGTCTTTAGTCTACTCTAGGAGGAGGATAAGAAGATGGCTGGGCGGGTAGAGAAGCTGGCTGAGGAACTAAAAGGTAAGTACTTTGTGGTCGGAGTTACCGCTGGAGTAATTTCTTTACTTGACAGATCCTTGTGATGCCTGCACAGTACCGTCGGAGGACCAAGGCATAGTTCAATGTGCTGGAGTAGGAGGCTAGGACCTAGAGGAGCAAGCTCAATGCCGTAGTTGCCGGAGTCAAGCCGGTGCTCGACTACGTCGACATGGAGGTGGCTCCTCAGCCCGACGATAGGCTGCCATGCCCGGACACCATCATCGATAGGTCCAAGGTAGCGTGGGAGAACTTCAAGAGCTTCAACCGTGACGCCACCATCACCGTCATTACACACGCCCTAGCGGTGGTCCGATCCCACTACCCTATCATTGACCTTCAAGCGATAGGGGCTAGATTCGCTAGAGGGATGGGCATGACGGAGCATTAGTAGCTGCAAGATGAGGTGGAGCACGTAGTGAAGAAGCTGGTCGGCGACGTCGACCTGTTCGGCGAGATGGACGGCGATGGCCTAGCCTAATGACCTGCTCGGAGAGTGATCTATAATAACTAGAGAGGGTAGTTAAAACGCGCAAGGGCGCAGACAGACATTTATTTATATGTATAAATGATGTAAAGTGACAAGTGCATGTTTATGCAATTTGCCCGTATTTCAGTGAAAAAATCGTTGTTGTGTTAGTCCTAACACAATTATACATAGTATAAGTAGTGTTCGAGCAGTTAGCTCTTTACTGGGCTCTTGGCCTTGGTTAGCCCATAGTCCATAACGTCGAGCATGGAGCCTATGCATGTGTAGGAGGAATAGGTGTGACCAAGAAACGATAGCCGACCACCCATAACGCAGAGCGCGAAGCCCATAGCATGTGTAAGGAGAGATCGAAGACTGGGTCTTCTCCAAGGAACACAAAGCGGAACGTGTGCTGCTCGGCGGTTAGCGAAATATCTTAGAGATATACGTAGTGTAAGTAGCGTCCGAGCAGTTAGTTCTTTACTAGGCTCTTGGCCTTGGCTAGCCCATAGTTCATAATGTCGAGCGTGGAGCCCGTAGCATGTGTTGAGAGAGATCAGAGACTGGGTCTTCTCCATAGAGCACAGAACAGAATGTGTGCTGCTTGGCGGTTGGCGAAGTATCTTGGAGATATGGATAAACGTGGCGTAGCGTTTATGGAGATCACGTATTGGAGTTTATTAAGGAGTAGCTTAGAGCTGGCGACCGTAAATAGAGATTAAACCATAATGGAGAAATAATGGAGACAAATTATGGCAATCAAAACTTTATTCATTATGGAGTGGAGAATACATATCTGGAGCATTTCAAGGATAAAAATGTATAAGGTGCTCGACGTGCCATGAATTGGGGATATCGATTCCATCCAAGTCGCATAGCTATTAAGACCCTGGTCGGGTAACCTCTTTGACCACGTAAGGCCCTTCCTAGGGGGAGGAGAGCTTGTGCATCCCTTTGGTTTTCTGCTCTCTACGGAGAACGAGGTAGCCAACAACAAATGAATGACCTTTGATGTTGCGGTTGTAGTATCTTCACAAGCCTTCTAGGTATTTGGCTGTGCGGATGTAGGTGATCAGGCATTCTTCTTCGGCCCCTATCGACGTCCTCTATCCGAACAGCTGTGGCCTACTCTTCATCGTAATGTTCCACCCTAGGTGCTCGGAAGGCAATGTCTGCTAGAAGTATGGCCTCATAGCTGTAAACCAAAAAGTACAGAGATACACCGGTGCTGCGACTAGCTTGAGTGCGCAGTCCCCATACCACAGCTGGTAGCTCTTTGAGCCATCTGCCTGGATGTTTTTCTTCTTTCTGATATAGCCTCTTTTTGAGGGCATCAAGGATCATGTCATTCGCCCATTTGACCTGGCCGTTGGCTCTAGGATGGGCAACAGAGACGTATTTGATGGAGATGCATCGGTCTTCGCAGAAGTCCCAAAAATGATGACCAGTGAATGTAGTTCTGAGGTCGATGATAATGCTGTTTGGGAGACCGAATCTATGGATGATATCTTTGAAGAGCTCGACTGCCTTCTTAGCAGTAGCCGAAACAAGCGGTTTGTATTCGATCCACTTGGAGAACTTGTCGATGGCGATGTACACGTACCGAAAACCACCTGGCACTGGCTTGAAGGGCCCGATCATGTCTAGTCCCCAGCATGTAAAAGGCTAGGAAGCTAGGATGGCCTGTAGTTCTTGTGCCAGCACGTGTATTTGCTTGGTGAAAAATTAGCATCCTTCACAATGTCGGACGAGGTCTTCTGCATCGAAGATGTCTGTGGGCCAGTAAAAACCAGCTCAGAAAGCTTTGCTGACTAGTTTTCTCAAGGCTACGTGGATGCCACAGGAACCAGAGTGAATTTTGAGAAGTAGTTTCACTCCCTCTTCTTGGGTGATGCATTTCTGTAGTATCCCTTCCTTGGCACTTTTCCTCATCAAGTTCCCATCCACCAGCATGTAATGATTGCTTCGACGGATTAGGCGTTTGGTTTCAGTCTTGTCAGCGGGTATGTCAGCGCTGGTGAGGTACTTGATAAACTATTCCCTCCAATCGGTGGTCGGCAAAGGTACTGTAAGTACCAGCTGCTCGGCGGGGGGAATTTCTTGAACTTCCTTCTCTTCCTTAATAGATGACGTAAAGAGGTCTTAAACGAAAACCCTAGGCAGGATCATGGTGCAAGAAGAGCCTATCTTAGATAGTGGTTGGCGAGCTGATTTTGATCTCGTACCACGTGGTGGTACTCGATACCGTAGAACTTCCCTTCGAGTTTCTTGATTTCAGCGCAATATGCGCCCATCTTCTCACTAGAGCAGGACCAATCTTTGTTGAGCTAGTTGATGACCAGTGTGAAGTCTTCGTATACCATGAGGCATTTGACGCCGAGCTCAACGGCTATATGGAGTCCATGGAGACACGCTTCATATTCGGCGACATTGTTGGAGGCTGGAAAATGTATTCGGAGAACGTATTGGAGCTTATCCTTGATCAGCGTAATGAACAGAATTCCAACACCAGCACCATTGATGTTGAGGGTGCCGTCGAAGTACATCACCCAGTGCTTGGGGCAAGTAGCGGGGATGGGCTCTTGGATCTCGGTCCACTCGACAACGAAGTCAGCGAGCGCCTATGACTTGATGGTAGGCCTACTTCTAAATTCAATGGAGTAAGTGCCGAGCTCAATAGCCCACTTGATGATGTGGCCATTGGCCTCTTTATTGTGGAGAATGTCCCCAAGAGGGAACTCGATGACCACGATGATCTTGTAATACTCAAAGTAATGGTAGAGCTTGCATGACGTGGTCAGAATAGCGTATAACAGTTTCTGAACTTGAGGATAACATATTTTGGGCTCATTAAGGACCTTGCAGATGAAGTAGACCGGACGTTGAACCTTATAGGCATGCTCGGCCTCCTCGCGTTTGATGATAGTAGCTATGCTAACGACGCGAGAAGTGGCGGCAATGTAGATCAGTAGAGTTTCATCTGGCCGAGGCGCTGTCATGATCAGAGGCTTTGTTAGAAACTACTTGAGCTGCTCAAAAGCTATGTCTGTCTCCTCTGACTAGGAGAAGCACTCGGAAGCCTTGAGGAGTTTGAAGAACGGTAGTCCCTTTTCGTCGAGGCGCGATATAAAGCGGCTGAGTGCAGCCATGCAACCTTTATGCTTCTGTATATCCTTTACGGACGTTGGCCATTTCATGTTGGTGATGGCGGAGACCTTGTCGAGGTTGGGCTCGATGCCACGAGCGCTGACGATGTAGCCCAAGAGTATACCGAATGGAACTCCAAAGATGCACTTTGAAGGGTTCGACTTCCATCTGTACCTTTTCTGGTTGGTGAATGTTTCTTCAAGGTCGGCGATGAGATTATCGGCGGTCTTGGACTTGACAACCACATCGTCGATGTAAGCTTTGATGTTGTGGCCTATTTGTTGATCGAGGCACATCTGGATGGCCCTTTGGTAGGTCACCCTGGCGTTCTTGAGTCTGAAGGACATGGTGGTATAGCAATACGCACCGAAAGGCGTGATGAACGACGTCTTGATCTGGTCATCTTCCTTGAGGGATATCTGGTGATAGCTGGAGTAGCAATCAAGGAAGGAGAGTAGTTCACAGCCGGCGGTGGAGTTTACAACCTCATCTATCCGAGGCAGATTGAAGGGGTCTTTAGGGCAGTGTTTGTTGAGATCAATGTAATCAATTCACATTCTTTATTCTTTTTTTTGAACAAGAATAGGGTTTGCTAACCATTCAGGATGATACACTTCTTTTATAAATCTGGTAGCTAGGAGCCATTTTATTTCTACCCTAATAGCCTCCTTCTTGTCTAGCACGAATTGTCAGAGTTTCTGCTTGATCGGTTTGATGATTGGTGAGACATTCAAGGAGTGCTCAATCTTCTCCCGTGGTACCTCCGACATGTCTGTAGGATTCCAAGCAAACATGTCAGCGTTGGCACGTAGGAAGGAGATGAGCACTCTTTCCTATTTAGGGTCGAGGTGAGCCCCAATCTTCATGGTCTTAGAGGGGTCATCAAGGCCAAGGCCGACCTCCTTTGTTTCCTTGGACTTGGTGAAGGCACGAGGAGGCTCCAGCGATGGGATCTCTAGGTCATCGGTGGGCACCGTCTTGGCGTCGGTGACTACACTGGCCATCTGGATGGAGAGGTTGGTGGCTTCAGCGAGGGTGAGACTGTCTGTCTCATAGGTGTAGGCGATGGAGAGGTTGGCCCGCAGGGCTAGGACTCCTACAGGTGAGGGCATCTTCAACATCAGATAGGTGTAGTGCAGTACGGCCATGAACTTGGCCAGAGCTGGCTGACCAAGTATGGCATGGTAGGCGGTGTTGAAGTAGGCGACGTAGAAGTTGATGTGCTCGACATGATAGTTGCTAGCCATGCTGAACTATACTGGTAGGGTGATCTCTCCAAGTGGTTTGGATGCCCTGCTAGGTACCACACCCCAGAAGGAGGAGTCAGAGGGTGTGAGATCTCCTATCCCAAGCCCCAGCTCCTTTAGGGCTTCGGCGAAGAGGAGGTTCAGAGCGCTCCCGCCGTTGATGAACACTTTTCTGAAAAGTACTTTCTGGACGGTTGTATCAAGGATAAGGTGGAAATGACTTGTGTAAGGGATGTCCACCCACTGGTCGGCCCTGCTGAAGGTGATGGGGACCTCGGACCAGGGGCGATAGCTGGGGTTGGCGACGATGTCTTCCACGTTGACGGCGATCACCAGCGGGCGGTGAGCTTCTGATCTCTTCTACTCTCGGCGGCGATGAGGCCCCCCGAAGATGGTGGCGACCACTTTGTTGTGATCCTGGAAGGCATTGTTGTTGTCTCCAGGTGGTCGGCGGCCTCCGGCTCCATCGTTGTTGTCGTCATCCAACTTTTTAGCCTAAAACTCCTTAGCTAAGCTGAGACAGTCCTTCATCTTATGCTTGGCATTTTTGTGGAGAGGGCACGAGTCTTTGAGGGTCTTCTTGTACTGCTCATCATAGTTACGCTTAGCGTGAGGTTCATCAACAGCGGCGACGATGTGGTCTGGTCAGTGGTGGCGCTATTGACTAGATTTGTATCCTTTTGGCTGATCACAACCACTGTCCCAATGGTGACTGCGGTCGTCATAGCAACAGTCACTGTGGCGTCGGTCATCGGGTCGATCGTTGCAGCGGCAAGTTGGGCGATGAGTGCCCGCATCCTCGTTGAAGCGCACTTTGGCCTCTTCGGCATTGGTGTACTGATTGGCGGTTGTAATCATGTCGCCAATCCCCTTAGGCGGCTTGTGATTGAACTTGGAGCGGAGGTCGTGGTGATGGACTCCTTGGACGAAGGCGGTGATGACCTCTGCTTCAATGATGTTGGGAATATAATTCCTCATCTTAGAAAAGCGTCTGATGTAGCTACGAAGGAGCTCGGACGACTTTTGGTAAATGTGGTTTAGATCATGCTTGGTGCCCGGCCGAGTACACGTGGCCATATAGTTGTCGGTGAAGACCTTCTTCAGCTCTTCCCAGAATTCAATGGAGTCCGGGGTGAGGCTTGTGAACCAATTCATCGCAGTTGGCGTGAGCATGATGACAAGATAGTTCACCATGATGCTGGTATCCCCCCCGACGACGCGCACAGTAGTGGCATAAGCTTGTAGCCACTGTGTGGGGTTCATCTGTCCTTCGTAGGGCTCAACCCCAGTGATTTTGAAACCACGGGACCACTAAGTGTCTAGAGTGCCCTTATGAATGCTTTGGGCCCTTCAGGATCGTCGTTGTCGATGTCACCGATGTGGAGCGGCAGGAGGGCTGAGTCTGGATTACCAAACTCTTGCTCGTACTCTTGACGATGATGTACTTCTTCTTCATGGTG
Organism: Miscanthus floridulus; assembly: GCF_019320115.1. NCBI lineage: Eukaryota > Viridiplantae > Streptophyta > Magnoliopsida > Poales > Poaceae > Miscanthus > Miscanthus floridulus. Next base: position 154,533,111 of record NC_089580.1, on the reverse strand, counting down.
AGAAAAACAGCGCTCGTCGATATGTTATCACGCATCTCAGAGATTGTTAAGGTGTGCTCGGACATCCTGGTCAACTTCCTAAAAGTGTTGGCGAGGGTGGTCGATGCGGTTGCCCCTAGCTCCCCCATGGAGAGGTTGTCCATCACTGCGGTGCTGGTCGACGAAATGACTTTAGCTGGGGTGGCGATTAGATCTTGGCACGGCTGATCGGCGAATCGAGCTCATCAAGTAGGAAGGTCTCTAATCCTAGCGGATCTCGTTGACCTAGCAGCACGTCGCTTTAAGCATGGTGGCAACCTTGGTGACCTTCGGTGTCTGCGAGAGCCAGGCGAGCTTGTTGGTGGCCACGGCTAGGTTGGCGCTTGGAGTCTTATAGATGTCATGGCCGTCAACACGGACAAATTCATCATCGAGGTTGCGTTGGAGTTGGCATGGCCTTCCTTGCGAGTCAAGCTGATCGTTGTGACTAGCTTCGGCTAGCACAAGGGCAGCTTCGTTTGCTCAACGCTACGCATGATTGGCGTTCCTATTGACGGGGGTGGCGCGGTCCTCCTCGGTTTCCCCTTCCTGTGGGGGGCTTTCGACGCTGACATTGAAGATTGCGCCTCCACAGAAGGGAGGGAAAGGAAGTTGTTCGATGGTGGTTTCGGCGACAATCTCCATAGAGCCCTAGGACTCAGAGTCTGGATTCTCCTCTAGGATGGTTTGGAGGGATGCCCCAGGGCATCGACCGACGTGTAGCATGTTGACAGCCAGCGGAAGCTGGTCGGCGATCTGGTCGGTGAGAGGATGGATATCTCCAACCTAGTTGGCGAATTTGCCCCTTAGGGTGTCTTGATAGGCGACAATGATGCTGGTGAGCCCGAAGGGCAGAGCTGTGACTCCTGGAGTTTCTTGATCAGTCTCTGATAGATCTAGATCAGAGGGTGGTCGGTGCTGAACCAGAGTGGTCAGAGCCGATTCGGCGATGGAGAGGCAATCGGTGAGCTTCTGGCCAACCTAATCGATGGATGTGATCAGATTATCGTTGTTGATCTACCTCCTCAGATAATGGGGGAGTGGGCGATGGATTGTCGGTGAAGGTGACCTCAGAGGTGGTTCCGAGATCAGATCTACAGTCCCAGGTGTTGGGGTGGTCGGCATAGTATTGATCTGCACTGGCTCGATGAGCTCTTCGACTCTGTCAACGTTGATGATCCACGAGATTGATCCGACCGTGAAGATCTGGCAGGGCTGTGGAAGGGACAAAGAGCCTACAAAACATACCATCTTGTTCGACATGGAAATAGCACGCACACCCCTACCTGGTGCACCAACTATTGACATAATATCGTTGGCAGTCCTCCGAGGGGTATCCCACGAAGGTAGATTGATCGGCAGAGATGCGTGTAGTCAAGAACAAGAAGGCAATAGAGACACACGAGTTAGACAGGTTTAGGCCATCAGTATGACGTAATACCCTACTCCTGTGGTCTGTTGGATTGTATTGGCTATCGTATGATATTGCGTGTGTTTGGAGGGGGTCCCTGCCCGCCTTATATAGTCCAGGGGGCAGGGTTACAAGTCGGTTAGATCTAGGAGATAACCAGAAAGTAATAACAGATTATAGGAATCATAGGATCATACGTATCCTAGCAGATCTCGTAGTATCTTTAGGATATCTTCCCGATGTCTTGCGGAACGCGCCGAGCAGCGCCATGCTCCGCAAGGCTTCATCTTGTCGGCTAGGCTGCCCCTGGGGGTGCAACCCATGTGGTTTGTCGTGGGTATCCAGGGTCGTACCCCCCACAAGTCTCGGTTGGAAAACCCCCTATAGTCACGGTTTCCCAACCGGGACTGCCAATCTGGGACTAAAGGCCCCCCTTTAGTCCCGGGTAGCTTAACCAGGATTGAATGGATGCCATTTAGTCCTAGTTCCTTATACCAACCGGGACTAAAGGAACCTCCAGGCTGAGCCCAAGGGCGTGCACCTGCAGTCCCTGTTGGTATAACCAACCGAGACTAAATATCATTTTTTTCTTTTTGTTTTCTTTTCTTTTACCATTTCTTTCCATTCAATTTGTTTTTGATTCTAATAGTTTTTTACATGAATTATATGCTATACTATTGTACATCATACATAAATAAGAATAAAACTAATTAAGAGCTTATATATTACAATGATCATCCCCATTCATCAAGTTCATACAAACCATAATAGTTTAAAACAAGTCATTACAAACTAGATGTCAAGTACACCCCAAAGTTCAATTACACACCAAGTTCATGCAAGCGCCAAGTTTGACTATGTCATATTATTACTTGGTGAAATGTAGGTCACCGATAAGGTATCCACAAATATCTTTGACGTAGAACAACACATTAAGTAGTGCACTCTCTCGTGCTTCAAAAGTATGAGCACAGAGTCTACTAACGACGGAAAGCGGTGGTCGAGAAGTCGGTGGGTCAGATGATCCCCTCTTAGTCATAATCAACTTTTCCTAAAATTCTTCCATAGTGAGTGTTGTCATTCATCGGCAATTTCCAATCAAAACCCAAAGCATACATTGTCTGGTTTAGAATGGCTTCAAAGCTACAACCTGCATAGGTTAAGTCATAGTCCTCAACCTGTAAGTGTTGCCAGAAAAAATGGATATGAGAACAAAGCTTTCCAATAAAAACAAATCTAGAAATATGCTATGAGTATGACTTTGACTTTACCACATCGTTTCAGTTGGTTCGAGCAATCCTTGCACAGAAGCCCGCACATTAGGATACGAGCCCGCATCTTTTCCTTGTATCATCACTGAGGATAGTGTAGGCAGGGTGTATCCATTATTCGCA